>NC_091752.1:50477365-50777365 GCF_043380555.1 Nothobranchius furzeri
TACGCCAATCGGAGGTCACTAAAATTAATGTTCTCTGGTCCCCTGCCTGATCGGACCAGTGACGACATGTTTAGCCGCATGCTGTCCTAGGTGGTGTCCTGAAAACAACGTGGGCTACATTGATAATTGAAAAACTTTTTGGGGAAAACCTGGTCTGATGCAAAGAGACGGCATCCATCCCTCTTTGGATGGAGCAGCTCTTCTTTCTAGGAACATGGCCAGTTTTATTAGTCCTCCCTGACAACCCAGGGTCCAGAGAAAGCAGAGTTGTAGTTTAACACACCCCTCTGCAGCTTCTGTACTGTTACCCACCCACTACCCCATAGAGACAGTGTCCTGCCCACGGCCAAAATCACACAGATTAAATATCAGGCTTAATAAAGCAAATCATGGAAATCTCATAAATATTAGAGCAAGTTCAACTGAGCAGAAAATTTGAAAAATTAGCAAGAGGACTATGTTAGTTTAAATGAGTCCACTCCTTCTAATTATTTAAATCATCATTTTGTTTGAAGTACAGGGCGAGGAGGAGGAGTAGCAACCATTTTTCATTCGGACTTATTAATCAATCCATCACCAATTAATAGCTACATTTCGTTTGAACATCTTATTCTTAGTTTTCCTAATCCAGATTGCAAAACTGTAAAAACCACTTTTGTTTGTAGTTTTATATCGTCCACCAGGCCCTTACTCTGAGTTTTTAGATCAGATCTCTGATTTTTTATGTGATTTAGTGCTAAATACTGATAAGGTCATTATAGTGGGGGATTTTAACATTCATGTGGACATTGAAAATGATAGCCTCAATGTAGCCTTTAGCAATATCCTAGACTCAATTTGTTTTACTCAAACAATACATAGCTCCACCCACTCCTGCCATTATACATTGGACCTTGTGCTGACTTATGGCATAGAGTGTGAGGAAATAACAATCTTTCCACATAATCCAGTCCTCTCGGACCACTTTCTGATAACCTTTGAGTTTTTTATAACTGAGTTCTCGAGACATGAAAGTAAATTTCACTATAGTCTGTCTCGATCTGACAACATTGTTGCATCTTTTAAATCAACTGTTCCATCTTTACTATCCTCTGCATTTCAGAGGAACGTAGCAGAGGGCAATAATTTCATTTCTAGCCCCTCACAAATTGATGCCTTAGTTCATAATGCTACTTCCTCTTTACATGTGGCATTAGAGGATGTTGCCCCTTTAAAAAAGAAGATAATTAGGGACAGGTAGTTGGTTCCCTGGTTTAATTCTCATTTACGAGCTTGAAAATCAAACTCTAGAAAATTGGAGAGAACATGGCGCTCTACGCACCATGAGGAGGCCTACCTATCCTGGAAAAATAGTCTTGTGCTTTATAAAAATAAGCTTCAACAAACTAGAACGGCTTATTTCTCAGCGTTAATTGAAGAGAATAAGAATAATCCTAAATTTCTTTTCAGTACAGTTGCCAAACTTACACAGAATCATAGCTCTGAACCATCTATTCCCTTAGCCCTCAGCAGTAACGACTTTATGGGATTTTTCACAAGTAAAATTAATTCTATTAGAAACAAAATCTTTAGCATCCTCCCTAATGCGATTTCTTCTTCCTCAGTAAGTGAGGCAGCATCAGAGGTAACTGTAGAACCTCATCTGTGTTTGAACCGTTTTGATCCAGTTGAGCTTTCAGAGTTATCAAAAATATTAGCTTCATCTAAACCTTCAACTTGCATTTTGGATCCAATCCCAACCAAATTATTTAAAGATGTAATTTCCTTTGGTCACTGCCCCCATTCTAGACATAATCAATCTATCCTTAGTAAATGGATATGTACCACAGGATTTTAAGGTTGCTGTAATCAAACCTTCACTTAAGAAGCCTTCTCTGGATCCAGATGACCCAATGATTTATAGACCAATATCTAACCTTCCATTTTTATCCAAAGTCCTGGAGAAAATAGTGGCCATCCAAGTATGTGAGCATTTAAACACTAATGATCTGTTTGAGAAATTTCAGTCTGGTTTTAGGGTATCACATCACTGAAACTGCATTAGTGAGAGTTACAAATGATATTCTCATGGCCTCAGATAAGAATCTTGTGTCTGCTCTAGTCTTGTTAGATCTCAGTGCTGCCTTTAACACTGTAGATCACAATGTTCATGTAGAAAGGCTTGAACATGTTGTAGGGATCAAAGGAACAGCGCTAGGCTGGTTTAAATCCTACCTGTCTGATAGATTTCATTTTGTAAATGTACATGACAAATCTTCTTTATTCTCCAGGGTTACTTGTGGAGTACCACAGGGTTAAGTGCTTGGACAAATTCTTTTTACTATATGTGTGCTCCCAATGGTAAAATCATTAGACAGCATGGGATAAACTTTAACTGTTATGCTGACGATACTCAGTTATATTTATCCATTAACCCTGATGAACCTAATCGGTTAGGCAGATTACAGGCTTGTCTTGAGGACATAAAAAATTGGATGACTCTAAACGTTTTACTTTTAAATCAAGACAAGATGGAAGTTCTCATCTTTGGACCAGAAATCCAGAAAAGGAAATTGGTTAGTCAGTCACCTGACCTGAATGGCATTACATTAATCTCGGAGAACAAAGTAAGGAACCTTGGTGTTATCGTTGACCAGGACATGTCATTCAAATCCCAAGTTAAACAGGTTTGTATTATTTCCTTTTTCCACCTTTGGAATATTGCTAAGATTAAAAGCATCCTTTCCAGGAGTGATGCTGAAAAACTAGTTCATGCATTTATTACATCAAGACTGGATTACTGTAATTCATTCCTCTCAGGAAGTCCACAGAATGTAGTTAAAAGTCTTCAGCTTGTCCAAAATGCTGCAGCTAGAGTTCTGATGAGAATTAAAAAGAGAGAGCATATATCTCCTGTCTTAGCTTCCCTACATTGGCTACCTGTTAAATTCAGAATAGATTTAAAGATCCGTCTTCTCACATATAAAACTCTTAATAATCAAGGTCCATCATACATCAGTGATCTGATTGTTCCATATGTTCCTAACCGAGCACTTTGCTCTCAGACTGCAGGTTTACTGGTGGTTCCCAGAATATCTAAAATTAGGATGGGAGGCAGATCTTTTGGTTATCAGGCTCCTCTCCTGTGGAACCAGCTCCCAGCCTTAGTCCGTGAGGCAGACACCTTGTCTACTTTTAAGACTAGGCTTAAAACATTTTTATTTGATAGGGCCTATGGTTAAAATCTGATGTTAGCCTAACTCTGGACAAGTGGGGGAATAGAGGGAGGTGGAGTGTACAGTCGGTAAAGACGGCTCTCCCTTGGCCTGCCTCCAACATGCCTCCATCTAAAAAGGCTAGGTTATCCAGAGTATCTCTGTAGTTATGCTGCTATAGGCTTAGACTGCTGGAGGATACACTGACCACTTTTCACACTCTACTACTTTCTTCTACAATCTGCTCTTTAACTGTATTACCTTCTGCAATTTCAGTTGTTAACTTTATTTTCTCTCTAAGTGTTTTTCTCCCCAGAAGAAGCTACAATGAACTGTGGTGGCCTCATGGAGGGGGTCATCATATAGCACACTGCTGCTAACCATTTAATCATTATCCCTCTCCTGATAATAACTTTTTGCTTTCCTTGACATTGGATGTGCTACTGTTAGTTTAACCATTTAATTATAGATCCACTAGGATAAATACAATAAAGTTTATCTCTCGCCAAATAGAATATTTAATAATAATAATGCATTGAACTTGTATAGCGCATTTCAAGACCCCCTAAGACGCTTTCACACACTCTCACATTCACACACTGCTAGTGATGGTAAGCTACTTATAGCCACTGCCGCCCTGGAGAGGTCTGACAGAGGCGAGGCTGCCATTTGGCGCCGTCGGCCCCTCTGACCACCACTAACACAGGCAAGTTGGGTGAAGTGTCTTGCCCAAGGACACAACAGAAGGATACCCCTGGCGGGAGCTGGAGTCGAACCCATGACCCTCCGATCATGAGGCAACCCGCTCTACCACCTGAGCTACTGCTGCCCCAGAAGAAATCAAAATGTAACCATAGACACATTGCTTGGTGTGTGTGTGTGTGTGTGCGTGCGTGCGTGCGTGCGTGTCTGCTCTTTCTTCTCGATCCCCAGTGAGTCGTGGAGGATGGCTGCTTATACTGAGCCAGGATCCTCTGGAGGTTTCTTCCTGTTAAAAGGGAGTTTTCCTCTCCACTGTCGCTATATGCTTGCTTAGTATGAGGATTGCTGTATAGTCACTGACACTAGTCAGTGACTTGATGCAATTTGCTGGGTTCCTTATATAGGAAACATTTTTTCTGATTGGCTTAATGAACTGACCTGAATTGGAATGTTTATTATGTGAAGAGCCTTGAGATGACTCTTGTCATGATTTGGCGCTATATAAATAAAATTGAATTGAATTGAATAAAACTGATGAAGCTGCTGAAGTACTGAAGTGATTTTACTTATTGTCATTTTGGCTTGCTTTTAGCACATCCTAGAGCCCCTTATTAATTCACTGTTGCAAAACCTAAAGTGAAGCTTGTAACAGGGACTGGCCCGGACACTCTGAAGTTGCAAGTGCGGTATTCTGGCCACGGGGGCAGTGGGATCTTAGTGGCGTTTCTTGGACCCAGTAAAGGGTCATTTTAGCACATACTGGCTCAGGAAAATGATTTAAAAATATGAAAAGGTTGCATAGTACATTTTTAGTCAAGATGAGAGAGTCCATGAATGTTAAGTGACGGTTTTATGTAGATCTGTCAGACTTTTCAAATCCTAGAGTTTTTTATTTATTTGCTATGAAAAACTAATGCAGGAGATAAGTGTAGGAGACTATTTTCATGTTGAGCCTGCATGAAAAACTCTGAGTGACCAATTATAATTAAAAATAATCACTAAAAATGGTTTTCAGTGAACCACACCCGTAAAGACCTTTACGTGAGTACCACATAATGCCTAGCCATAGAGACATTTCCACATAAAACATCAATAATAGGACAACAGCAGGGAAATCATAAAAATAAGAAAAACACTGAGATTCTTGTTTGGATCCATGTTGCCCCACTTCATTTCTGTGGAGGTGTTTCATTTTGTACCAGAAATAATAACCAGTATCGCCAACAGAAAAGCACTGCTGCTGCCAAGGCCAGAACCCTCCTTCAGAGGTGTCAGAGAATAACTTAGAGAGAGATTTTGGAGGCATCATGAGGGTCGATTTCACCACATGGTTTCAGCACCCACAGTGGGGATTTCTGCTCATTAACTGCATTTGAAAAGTTATCCCGCTGAAATGAGATGCACGCTGTTTCAGAAACACATCACGTAGTCTGACTCGGCTGCCGTAAATGTGAATGTTGCTGCTGAATATTGTGGAGGCTGAGAATTCTCAAGTCTTCTTAGCTCATGAATAGCACCATTTCACAGAATGTCATCATCTCCTTACTGAAGATGAGAAATCAACATCAGGTAACAGTTTAGCACCAGAATGATAGCTAGGATTGTTAAGTAAGAATCTGATTGTTTCTTATTTTGTTTGTGATATTTCATCTGACTGAAAAGGTAGGATTAACCTGGATTTTTACTTTTTTTATGAGACCTGTGAACCTAGAGCTTTAATCTGTTCTCTGCTCACCGCCATCTGTCCTCTCAACCATTTCTCTGTCTCTTTTAGTCTTTTTGTCTCACCTTCATCCCTTATTGGCTTAAGAAGATGTCCCTCCCTTATCTCTGCTTGAGTCCAGAAAGTAATAAACCACACGGAGCTCGGATCGAACCTGCTGCGCCGACACGCTTACCTCAACATGGACGACACGCAGTAAATGTCAAATCCTCTGAGAGAAGGGATGATGGGACACTCAACCAGGTAGCTCATTACTTTGCTCCATAGGCTCTAATTAAATGGGTTTACCGTAAAGTATCAAATCAAGGTCTGCATAGAGGCTTGAACAAAAGGTCACAGAAAGAAGTGGTGGATAATCATTAAAGATGGAGTTAAAGTCAGAAACCGAAAAGCCCTGCTGCTGCCTCTCTGTAACCGTTTCTGCGTCTGATCTGAAGAGCCTGAATGCATAAAATCTCAGCAGTGTCATCTCTCAGATCTTGTAATGCATGCATGGATCTGACACAAATCCTCCAGAGAAACCTCAAGCAGTTTTTTTCTCTTTTTCACTTCATGCTTTTACTGCAGATTAAACAAACAAGATGAATCCTGTCGACTGAGATGCAGAGTCAAACACATCTCTGAGGTCTGTCTGTTTACCACACATGTGGAAAAACTAATAAATAAAAAGGCTCAAGTGGCAAAAGCATCACGCTTTAATATATGAGAGTGATTTTTATCACAAAACAGCAGCCGTGTTTGAGTTCCTCCACTGAGACAAAGAAAGAGTAAAAACACAAAGACATGTTCAAACGTTAGTGTGCACATATTTGAATTTTAGTCTTTTTATACCCCAAATTGAATCAAACGAGTCTTTTTTTTTTTTGAAAAAAAAAACAGCTCAGGTCATAAGAAAAGCTAAAAGCTTTAAACTTGACTCCCACACATCTGACAAATGTGCTTTTTTCTTACCAAGGAGCATTAGTGCCATGTTGAAGGAAACAAAGTCAAGATGTCAGGGAAAAATCTGCATACCATGTCCAGAACAATCTCATTTAAGGAATGTGCCAGTAACAGGGACAAACAGTTTTATTACCCATTTGTTAAAATTATAATAGTGGTTTGAAGCAAAAATGTTCAAGAAGCTCTATTTTGTATATCATCTGCCTGAAGCAGATGATTTGGCGGGAATTTTCGGGGCAACACAGACGCGCTGTCCAGACCCCATCTGGCCGCGCTTCCCCGCTGCCATGAGCTGCTGATCCGCCGCCTTCTCCGAACCTGCTATGCTCAAGGCGCCAAAATCCACATATGCGCCCATTACCAAGGTCGAGGGCTTCTCCGACCAAGGCTGGCCTTCCGTTCCTCCACTGGAGCCGGACTTGGCCTCGCTGTTTGGCGCCAAGAATCACCTCGCTGGTCCGCGAGCAGTTCCTGCTTCTAAGCATGACCAGCTGCTGACGCGGCTCACCGATCGCGCACATCAGTGCGCCTTGCAGACTGGCGCTGCAGGAAAAAACATTGCCCTTCTTGCCTTTGGCGTTTCCAAAATGGTGGAAGAGCTTGACGCTTCTGACGAGTCAAAAACCATCATTACTAAAACTGCTGATGATATTCTCAATCTGTGCGCTGCTGTACTCACCGGTTCTGCTCGCATTGCTGCCTGGCAGACCCTTATCCAGTAGGCCTTGTGGTTCAAGGCCCTGCCCTCCATTCCTGAACACCTGCACAGGGAGATGCTAGAAGGCCCCATCACCTCTGACGTTCTGTTTGGTCCCCATCTTAGGAGCGTCATCCAGGCCCAGAAGACAGCTGAACTGTCAGCCACAGTGCGAGACCTGGTCCACCCTCGGTCCGCCTCTCACTCCGGCCGTTCCTCCAGAGGATGGGACGAACGGCGCAGAAAATTCAGGCTGCCCCGCCCGCCCCGCGGAGCCGGCCTCCCGCTTGGCTCCACTTCAGCGGGACCAGAGAGTTGGCGGCCAACGGTTCCGAAAGAGCCAGCAGACACCGTCTTGGCAGTCACAGTTGCAGGAACCTTGCCGAAAGAAACCATGAAAATGACTCGTTGGGGGGAATGTGTGTGCTCCTGACTGTAATGTTAACTCTGTGAATGATTTTGGTTTTGAAATAAAAACCAAAAAACGTCACTTAGAGAGCACAATCCTACAGTCCTCTGCAGAATCCTCTGCCGAATCCTCACACATGTTCCCCACACCAAGCACTGCGACACATCTGCATGTTCCCGCAGTCAGTCATATTACACGGCACGCTGTCCGGGTGCGCTCCATTTGCGCACCGGCCCAACACATCCAGCTTCACCCACAACGTAGGGCGACACAGTGCACGGCTCCATCCGCTGGCACTTTGTCATCCCCATGCATGGACCCGGCTCCCACTCGTCCTTTATCTCTGGACTCCACGCTCCGTGGTGCGGATCAGCCTTTTCCAGCTTTTTCACACTCGCCCTTTCGAGCGCAGCCCTCCATGGGTCGCTCCCAGTTCTCTGGTGCGAGCGACGGCGGTAAGGGCGCAAACCCAGTCCTCAGACGTCGTTCACGTGACCTCGAACACGCGTCCGCTATCGCAACGTGCGCAAGAATGGCGCCGCCTTTGTCTCATGAGCAAATGGATATCAGAGACCATTCATTGCGGTCACACACTCCATTTTCAGTCCGCTCCTCCTCCCTTCAACGGGATTGTGGAGACGATGTTCACGTCACAGGAACAATCTCAGGCCCTGGAGCTGGAGCTGCGGGAACTTTTGTCCAAGGACGCCATTTCCCAAGTCCCTCGCGGACAAGAGCTCTCAGGCTTCTACTCCCGCTACTTCGTAGTACCAAAGAAGTCGGGAGGAATGAGACCAATTCTCGACCTTTCCCTGTTCAACTGCTCCATAGCAGTGATGCATTTCCACATGTTAACAATGAGGCAAGTCCTAGAATACGTACGCTCCGGGGACTGGTTCACATCAATAGACCTGAAAGACGTATACTTCCACATCCAAGTAATTCCCAAACATCGGAAGTTCCTGCGCTTTTCATTCAAGGGAGTTCAATACCAGTTCAATCGTCTCCCTTTCGGCTACTCACTAGCCCCGCGCACCTTCTCCAATTGTCTGGAGACCGCTCTGCAGCCATTGTGCACGGCAGGAATGAGGGTTTTATTTTACCTGGACGATCTGCTCCTATGCGCCCGGTCCAAGGGCGAGGCGTCAGAGCAAACCAGGAAGTTAATCCCTGGGGTTTTCCATAAACTGGGAAAAGAGCTCCATCCTTCCATCCCAGTCGATTGTGTTTCTCGGGGTGGAGCTGAACGCCTCCCGAATGAGAGCACGTTTGTCTCCGGCGAGAGCGGCAGATCTCACCACGGTGATCTCCCGCGTGCAACCCCGTAAGATCGTGAGAGCCCTGTTAGTCATGAAACTTCTGGGCATGATGGCTGCAGCCCACGCTGTGGTGCCGTTAGGTTTACTGCACACGAGACGCCTGCAGCGTTGGTTCATCTGCTTCCGGGTACACCTGATACGTCAGAAGAGACGTATGTTGAGGGTTCCCCCTTCAGTGGCAGGGACCTCGCTCACTGGGGCAATCCCTGTATCCTCTCACACAGGGTTCCCATCGAACGTCCTACGTCACACATATCTGTGTTTACGAGTGCGTCACTGTTGGGAATGGGGGGGCACGTGCTTGTCCCATATGGTGGCAGATCGCTGGCCCTCCCACACACACGAGCACATTAATGTGTTGGAGCTTATGACAGTGAGGAATGTGATCAGACACTTCGCTGCCCTTCTCGAGGGCCGTCATGTCAAAGTTCACACAGACAACCAGGTGGTGGCAGCCTACATAAATCGCCAAGGGGGAGTTCGATCCCTCCCACTATTGCACAAAGCCACAGATTTACTGTGTTGGGCACATGTCCACCTGCTGTCCATCTAAGCCACCTACATTCCGGGGGTCCTGAATGTGGCAGCAGACATCCTGTCGAGAGGGGGACCCCGCGACTCCGACTGGCGTCTGCATCCTGCACTGATATCACAGATCTGGATCAAGTTCGGGGAACCCTCTGTGGATCTGATCGTGGCTCACGAAAATGCTCGGTGTCGCCTGTGGTTTTCCCTGAGTCCCCGGGACCATCCCCCACTCGGAGCGGACGCCTTCTCATACCAGCCCTGGCCTCAGACGCTCTTGTATGCATTTCCGCCAGTCCCACTGATTTCCCGTCTCCTGGACCGAGTTCGGTCGGA
Organism: Nothobranchius furzeri; assembly: GCF_043380555.1. Taxonomy (NCBI): domain Eukaryota; kingdom Metazoa; phylum Chordata; class Actinopteri; order Cyprinodontiformes; family Nothobranchiidae; genus Nothobranchius; species Nothobranchius furzeri. The sequence goes on from NC_091752.1 coordinate 50,487,213, forward strand.
ACAGCTCTCGGTAATTCTGGTAGCTCCCAGATGCTTGTCCGCATCATGGTTTCCAGACCTGCAAGCGCTAGTGTCCGGCTCCCCGTGGAGGCTTCCGTGGAGGGCGGACACCCTTCTCCAGGCAGATGGGATAATCAAACATCCTCTGGAAATAGGCCAACGGCTGTGGGTCTGGCCGCTGAGCAGTCACGCTTAGAGGCTTCTGGGCTGCCGCATGATGTGGTCGCCACGATTCAGAGTGCACGGGCGCCTTCTACCGTCACATCTTATGCTGCTAAATGGGCAGCTTTCCAGAAATGGTGCACAGAGCGGAATGTTCAAGCGCTCTCCTGCCAGCTGGCGGATGTGCTATCGTTTCTGCAGATGCTGATGGACAGGGGCCTCGCATTTAGCACTATTAAAACATATGCTGCAGCTATCTCATCCTGTCACCAGGGCTTTGGAGATAGATCTGTTTTCAATCACCCCCTCACAAAACGTTTTCTAAAAGGTGTCAGAAGGAACAGACCTGTGTCCCACCCGCTATTCCCCCAGAGGGACCTAACGGTGGTTTTGCGCGGCTTATCTGAAGCCCCATTTGAACCCTTGGACCAGGTCTCACTCAAGTTCCTGTCACTCAAAACTGCCTTGCTGCTGGCACTGGCATCAGTCAAGAGAGTGAGCGACCTAACCGCTCTCTCAGTGGCTTGCGCATGTCTCAGGATCCAGGAAGATGGCGGGTCTGATGTTTAATGCCCCAAACCAGCCTTTGTGCCCAAAAACATTAATACTTCCTTCAAATCCAGGTCAATTTCATTGGCTGGACATTTTCCTCCTCCCCATAATTCTGATGAGGAGGCGGCTTCCCACCTTCTCTGCCCGGTGCGTGCGCTCTCGCGATATGTGTCACACACTTCAGGGATTTGTCTCTCACAAAGCCTGTTTTTGCACTACAGAGATTCTTACCTTGGGCAAGCGCTGTCGACCCAGCGTCTTTCACACTGGCTGTGTGACGCCATTTCACTCACTTACACATCATCAGGGCGGGATCCTCCTGAGACACTCAGGGCTCACTCAGCCAGAGGGATTTCCTCTTCTATGGCGCTCCACATTGGTGTGTCGATGGAAGACATTTGTCAGGCTGCTTCATGGGCTTCACCCTGTTGCTTTACTCTGTATTATTTACGAGATGTGTCTTCAGGATCCATCACTCGTTCAGTGCTTGGACCTCAGCAGGCTAAGTGAAAGCATTATGGCACCACATTAGCCCTACCTGAATGAATTTCATCCTCTTGTGGATGATATTTTTAGTGGGGGCCCCACTCTTCTCTCTGGCTGCCTCAGCCTTTGAAGCCCTGGGCTAAGGCTGAGCGACCCTCGCTAAAAGGAGACATGTTGGGTGTGTCCATTGGTTGAGCTAACCAGTGTGGCGTAAACCCATCCAGCTGCGCATTATTCCAATAGCAGCTAGCTTAAGGGCTAAGACTAGACGAAATAGAACGTTGGTTACGTATTGTAACCCCAGATTCTATGAGTCTAGTCGCAGCAAATTTCAGGATTTTTACAGCTGAGTCATTAGAGGTGCAGTCATTGATGTACAAAGAAAAGAGCAGTGGAGAAAGGACACACCCCTGTGGTGTACCGGTGCTGATCAGCCTTGTGCCAGACGTAACATTGTTCAACCGCACATGCTGGCTCCTATTTGTCAGGAAGCTGGAAATCCACTGACACATGGCAGGGGAAACAGTGAGCTGAGAAAGCTTTGAGGTGAGGATTTCTGGTATAACGGTGTTAAAAGCAGAGCTAAAATCCACAAACAATATTCTTGCGTAGGTCCTCGGTTGATCAAGATGTTCCAGGATGAAGTGCAGCCCCATGTTAATTGCATCATCCACTGACCTGTTTGCCCTATATGCAAACTGCAGGGGATCCAGCTGGTGGCCTGTGGTGCTTTTAAGATGGGACAGCACCAAGCGCTCAAAGGACTTCATGACTACTGATGTCAAAGCCACGGGTCTGTAGTCATTCAATTCTGTAGGGGAGGATTTCTTCGGTACTTGGATGATAGTTGAGCTTTTGAAGCATGATGGAACCTCACACAGCTCCAGCGATCTGTTGAATATCGTTGTGAAGACAGGTGCTAGTTGGACAGCACAGGTCCTGAGGCAGGAAGGAGTTACTCCGTCTGGGCCTGGTGCCTTCCGTACGTTCTGTCTCCTAAAGATGTTGCAGACATCCTCTTCCTTCACAAGGAACGTAGCTTGTGATTTAGAGGAAAGAGGAGTAAGAGTGTCCAGGTGAGGGGTGGCGGCTGCCGCTATGCTGGAGTGGAGGAGGGGTGTGACATTCCTTTCCTCAAAGCGACAATAAAAGCCATTTAGCTCCTCAGCAAGGCCATGATTAGCATCAGAAATGGAGGTTGGTCTCCTGTAGTTGGTAATTTGCTGAATGTTTCTCCACAATAATGTGGGGTTGTTGGCTGTAAACTGGTTTTTCAGCTTTGCTGCATACTTAATTTTAGCAGCTCTGATCTCCTTGTTCAACGTGTTCCTGAGTGGTTTGTACAGAGGCCTGTCTCCTGCCCTATAAGCCTGCTCCTTTGCCCGTCTCAACTGGCTCAGAGTTGCTGTAAACCATGGCTTGTTGTTATTAAAGGTGCAAAAAGTCTTTGTTGGCACACACACTTCCTCACAGAAGGTGATGTAGGATGTCACAGTGTCTGTTAGCTCGTTCAGATCACCTGTGGCATCTGCAAATACTCTCCAGTCCGTACAATCAAAACAGTCCTGCAACTCCTCGTTTGCTTCATTTGTCCATTTCCTCACTGTCCTGATGGCTGGCTTTACAGATTTTAGTTTTTGTTTATAAGTGGGGATAAGATGAATCAAATTATGGTCAGAGAGGCCGAGAGCTGCACGAGGGACAGAGTGGTATGCCCCTTTAAGAACTGTGTAGCAATGATCCAATATGTTTTTGCCTCTTGTAGGACATCTGATGTGCTGTCTGTATTTCGGTAGTTCGGTATTAAGTTTAGCCTGATTGAAATCACCCAAAATAATGAGCACTGAGTCTGGGTACTTGTTCTCTGTGGAGGTAACTTGATCGGCGAGAGTCTGCAATGCAACACTCACATCTGCTTGAGGATGTATGTAAACTCCAATCAAAATGAATGATGATATTTCCCGCGGGGAGTAAAATGGCTTACAGTTCAAAAATATTGTCTCCAAGTTTGAGCTACAATGTTTACTGAGAACTGTAGCGTCTGTACACCAACATTCATTAATGTAGAAGCAGATTCCACCTCCTTTTGTCTTCCCTGGTGGCTCTTTTTCCCGGTCTGCGCGATGTAAACAAAACCCGGGCAGGTATAAGCCATTATCAGGAATCAAGTCACTGAGCCACGTTTCCGTAAAGCAGAGGACAGCGGAGTGTGCAAAATCTCGGTTGGTCCTGTTCAGAAGGAGCAGCTTGTCCATTTCAGCTATATCATATCAGCTATATTTTATGATGTGGTTTGTTGGGGCAGAAGCTCATTTGCTGCTGAAAGACCGAGATTAGATAGCACATTAAGAAGCAGCTCTATCCCAGGATTTCCACTCGATCCAGTGCAGGAGGCAGGAGATAGAAGGACTGTGGCAAAAATCACATCACTGTTAGACAATGTCTTCCACCCCATGCATTTAGCTGTTGTGAAGCTGGAGAGCTCTTTCAGTGACAGACATCCTGAGTGCACAAAAGAACGTTATCACAGATCCTCCCTCCCAGCAGCTGTTTCGAATCTATAACCACACCTGATCCCAGCAAAACCAGTAAACAGTTTATTGCATTGCTGCTGCTTTTCTGATTTGCACAGTTCTGTTGTTTTTCTATTTGCACTCAATTAGATCTTAATAGCATGTTTCTCTATTCATGTTCTTACTCCTGCTAGTCTCTCTACATGGTATTTTATTTTTAATTTTTTTAATGTTTTTAAAATTCATTTGAATCTTTTAGGTATTTCTTGCATGTATACTTTAATGTTTTATGCTCAATGTATGTATTTTATTCTCTGTTGCCCGTTTTGTAAATGTGATTGCTGCTGTGAAAACATATCCCCACTGAGGTATAATAAAGGCATTTATTTTCTATTCTAGTATGTAGGTAAGATAAGTTGTCTTATGCAAAAAGCATAGTGTAGGGTTAAATATTGTTGCTTTTAAGCTTAATATATTACCTTTACTTATGACCAATAAGCTGTGATATTCTTTATAAATATAGAACATCAACCTACTATGTCTTTGGATGTTTAATCAGAAGATTCTAGGATTCTTTGCTTTTCAGGGATCAAACACACTTCGTATCAATTCAGACAGAGACTCAAGTTTATAAAAGTAAGAATTTATTTTCCAAACAATTAAAAACATGACAAGTTAACCAAGGTTACTATGATGGATGAATCTAAGTGGATGGGATGTGATGTATGGTGATTTAATGGTGTGTGTTTATCAGAACCTTGTATTTAGAAGAACTGAGTTCTGGGTGTGAAAATAATTTGGTTTGCATTAAACTATGAAGTTGGTTCTTATCAAAACGGCATCAGATGCAATCATGTGTGTCTACCTCACCCTTTTTTGGAGACCCTCTTCACGGATCCGGAGGTCAGGAAGGTCGGATGACCTCTGGGCACCGAGGTTCAGTAGATTAACCGCAGTACCGGCGCTCCAGTCCAGAGATGTCACCGGGCATACAGGTTGGAACTAGTTTGTGTCTATGGCAGCTGTTTCTGAATAGCTGAAGGAACCGTTTTGCCAACACATTCTCACACCCAAGGCGTCAAATATGACGTGTGACCAAGCGTCAATATATGACAATTCGGGACGCCCCAGTGCGTCAGGAGACGACGATCAGGGACAAACAGCTGTCGCAGTGTCACACAGCGTCAGTATACGACGCCGGTGGTGAGATGGACATTAGAACTACTTAACCTTCCCCTCACCCCAATCCTAACCTTAAGGTCACAGTTTATGGACCTTAAGGTTAGGATTGGGGTGAGGGGAAGGTTAAATAGTCGAATAATGTCCGTGTGGCCAGTCAGAGTTAGCTCAACTAACAAAATGCTGAATCTCACAGAATGCAATCCTGTTTTAATATTCTCATATTATGATTTACGTGGCCAATTGGGACGTGCCATGTTAAGAGGTTTTAACAAACAACCCTCAGAACATCACGCCTCCTCAGATACAGGATGCTTTGATTTGTGGGTAAGAAAATATCTATGTGTGGTGACCTTACTTTAACTTTAATTTATCTCTAATTCAATTCAATTCAAAAATACTTTATTAATCCCTGAGGGAAATTGATTGCTGTAGTAGCTCAGAATAATAATAATAATCAAGTCGTCAAAGAGTTATTGTATATTACAATGGCTGTTGGCAGGAAGGATCTCCAGTAGCGGTCAGTGTTGCAGCGAAACTGAAGAAGCTTCTGACTGAAGACACTCTTCCGTTGTCGGACAGTCTTGTGAAGAGAATGTTCAGGGTTGTCCATCATTTTCTTGATTCTCTGGAGAATCCTTCTTTGCATTATCTCCTCCAGTGGTTCCACAGTCATTCCCAGAACAGAACCAGCTTTTTTTATTAGCCTGTTGAGCCTTTTCAGGTCCCTGCTTCTGATGCTGCTACCCCAACAGACGATGGCTGAAGAGATTACACTCTCAACAACAGACTTGTAGAAGATCTGCAGCATCTTGCTACAGACACTGAAGGACCTAAGCATCCTCAAGAAGTGCAGTCTGCTGTGTCCCTTCTTGTAAACGGCTTTGCTGTTCTTTCTCCAGTCCAGTCTGTTGTCCAGGTGAACTCCAAAGTATTTGTATTCCTCAACCACCTCCACTTCTTCTCCCATGATGGAAACAGTGTTTGACTCCACCCTGTTTCTTCTGAAGTCTAAAATCATCTCCTTTGTTTTGTTCACATTCAAGGTCAGATGATTGTTTCCACACCATGCCACAAAGCGCTCCACCAGCTCTCTGTACTCAGCTTCCTGTCCATCTCTGATACACTCAACAACTGCAGTCATCTGAGTATTTAAGTAGATGACAGGTCTCTGATTTGTACTGGAAGTCTGAGGTGTACAGGGTGAAAAGGAATGGTGAGAGTACAGTCCCCTGTGGTGCTCCAATGTTACTGATCACCTGCTGAGACACAATGAACATTGTGTCTGAGTGTAGATAATGATTAACTTGTTAAACCAAACATTACTGATCACAACACCAAAATGTTTCACTGTAATAATAAAATTCATTTCAACCACAGTAATTTAAGCACAGATTAATCAAAAAATTTCATTAGTATTCACGTAACATTTGCTCATTCAACCGTATTATTATTTAATGATTATTTAACTTAGAGTTGTAAAAGTTCCTTTTTAATGAGAGTGAGCAATCCTGCGGTGTTATCAAAAGAAGGCTTTGTTTGGGAACACAGGCTTACATCTTGTTCCTCCTGAAATGTCAACAAGGTTTGCAGAATCTTGTGGCTTGTTGGAAGATAGAACGTAAAATCCACTTTAGAGGTTGGAATTAGGTCTGTAGATGACCGGTGGCATGTAGGGCAATATGTAGGTGAAAACTGACTATTTCTGGATGTTACACATGGTGGAAAAAGTACTTATTTACATTACCTCAACAAGGTTTAGATCAGTGGTACTAACTCCTGGTCCTGGAGAGCCGGTATCCAGCATGATTTAGTTTTAACCCTGTTTCACACCTGATTTCAATCAGCAGGTGATTAACAGGCTTCTGAAGAGCCTGATGAGCTGCTGCACAGGTGATTCAACCACTGAATTAGGTGTGTTGGAGTGAAGAAACAAGGAAAACATGTTGGATACCGACTCTCCAGAACCAGGAGTGAGTACCACTGGTTTAGAGGTAAAGACAGATAAAACCAAAAACAAATTAAAAACGTCTGATCTAAAGAAACATGGAAAAGTACTTGATCAGTAGACTGTTTAATTCCTGGTATTGCATATCAGATCATTTAGAGTAGGATAAACACTCGGTGACATTCCTGCTCCACATCATATTTAGTTCCCTTCATGTGAAAGTCAGTGCTATTTTCCTAAACACAGCTTGAAGCCATGAGGAGTTTGCATACAGAGAAAGACTGTTGGGTTTCGTGTCAGCAGGCTTTTGAATGCACATCCATCATCTCCCCAGAGAGTGTCAAATTAGCAGTAAGCGAAACAGGTGGTTTGCCAGCAGATGCCAAGGAGCAAACAGGAGAGAGATTGAGGTCATGTTTGTTTAATCACCTCAGGGGTTGAGTAACAGATGGAGTTGACTTCTTTTCTGTGTGATTTAGAACAGAGAGTTGTGCAGCAATTTTATAACGTTAATGTGCAATTAGAGCTCTGTGCGAACTTTAAAAATGTGATGCTGATAAAAGTCATTCTTGGATTTAGAGTTGGATGCATTATAATCTGTTGTAAGCTGCCACCTTTGAGAGGGACACTGCAGCAAAAACTGTTCCTGTTCCTGACAACAGCCTGGCTCTTAGTTATGTTATCTAATGTCTTTTACAGTAAAGCTTCTTCTTCACTTAGCATTGCGGGGATGACAGTAACACTACCTATGCTGCGTGTCGTTAAAACAGAAAGTGAAAATTGTTGCTTTTCTTCATGCCGATGAAAAAGTGAAATTGTCTGAAATGATCTGCTCAGGAAGAAAATGTTGAGTGGTGTTTAAAAACATTATATAATTTCACGAGCCCCTAATAATACTGTGTTGTGGAAGTGTGGGTTAGCAGAAAATCAATAAAAAAAACTAAAGGCACCCTGCTGTTCTGCCAAGTAACCTGTTTAATTTTTAGACCCATAAACGGTTTGCGTGTTTCAGTCTGTGTTGATTTCAGTGCATGAGGGTTGAAGGTTTGTGGCAAGCTGGCTTCTGTCTTTTGGTGCCTTTTAGGCAGGATTGTGGTTTTGCGCCCCCCCCCCCCCCCATTAAACATGTAATATGTAAGAATAATGACATCCTGTGGTCAAATTTGGTCACTGCAGCACTTTTCTAATCAAAAATTCACTTTCTCACTCCTGTTGCCTGTGTACATAGTCGTTAGCAGTTACAGATCAGTGCCCAGAAGGTTCTAGATGACAAGCAAAGACAACTCCTAGGCCCAATCTCAATACTCGCACAGCGCCCTGTGGTCTTCAGCAAAGTGCACTTGGAGAAAGTGTGCAGTAGGGTTTGAGTGCGTAGTATACAAGTGTGCAAATAGTTGCCGAACTGAGACAGGGAGCATTGAGTCATCGATCGCAATGCATGCCGGGATGCTGGTTCCTGTGAAACTTATTTCAAAAACCTTTTATTAACATCTTTCAAACAAACAACAAAGCAATTATTTGAAATAAATTTTACTTCATTGCTGCTTTGTCTAAAACACTCAGAGCATCAACTAATCATCCTAAAATGAACTAATTTATTTTGAAAATACATATTTCAGAAAAGGAACTTGAGCCTTTTCTCCTCCAGCAATGACTTGTGGGTAATACCCTTGCCTGAGGTCTGCATCGCTGCGGACTTGGGTGAAGCGCAGATTAAGGAGGGTGCAATGGGGGTGTGGTCATCTTCCTCACTTGAGAATCGGGACACCCTATGCCAGGAACGCGCAATTGAATGGCGCGAGGGTGCAAGTGCGAGTGTTGGGATTGGGCCGTAGTAAGTTGATAAATACATTGTCACATCTAGTGTTAGCACTCTTACGTGTTTTATGGAAGGGAGCCTTCACTGCACTTGTTACGGTAAAAATACGGTAAATATTCACACTTGGGTTATTGTTTGTTTACTAGTTTCTTAGTTTGTTGTTAGAGTTTGCAACAGCACCTCTCCAGCATGTGGCGTCCAAGGCAAATCCAGTGTCCTGCTGTGGAAACATGGGTGTTTGTTTATTGTAAAAATGTACCTAATTTATTTTTGAAAAATAACTAACAGCACATAGTCTTTAAGTTTGGCTTCACTTGAACAACATTTTACAATAAAGAAATATTTAAGAAAAAGCCATAAAAAAGCATTTTTGCTGGGAGAGCAGACCACTGAGTTGTTGTAAAAATTAATGGTGATAGTCTGGTCTGCACATGAGACCTCTGACTCTTGATATTTGATGAAGATGATGAAACTCTGATTTAGTTATAGCCTTAATATGTGCAGAGAAGCTCAGGTCTGAGTCAATGATAACACCTAAATTTCTAACCTGGGTTTTTCTCTTTATTCTCTTGGAGTCCAGCTGAAAAATAACATCCATCCTGACCTTATTGCCAAAGACAGTAACTTCAGTCTTGTCTTTGTTTAAAGCTTCCTTCCGGAGTATTTCTCTTATCCGATGGCACCATCTAGTGGCTGACAAGCGTATCACACAAAAATGCTGTTCCTGTTTTTTTAAGATGTGAGTTTATAAATGTGCTTCTGTCGCTGACAAACAGAGCTAAAACACGTTGTTTTACGACTATTATTCTCAAGTCATGTTGTGTTTTCATATATTTATATTTTAGAGACTTTCTTGTCCGTGAAAAGTTCATCAACTCTGCATCAGCTGAGGTATTCCTTAAATTTGAAGAGTCTAAGCGGCAGTCTAACGCTATTGGTTAGTTCTGGTCAGCGCTCAGTTTCCAATTGCACAGAGCTCTACCGGGCAGGGGGCGTGCTTCACAAAAAAAAAGATGTATTGCTTATATTATATCACAGTACATGATAAGATAATCACTTTCACGGATTTCTGACAAATCATACATAATTTCTGAAAGAGAAAAACTCCAGAACGCAGGAAGTTTGACTGCATCCATTTGTTTACTTGTACTAGGCACTGACAGAGTGAGTCCAGTGGCCGACAGTCACTAGGTGATAGGGCTAGGTAGATCTGGGTGTCATCAGCATTGCTATTATAGGCAATATTGTTATCAAGTATGACCTGACCCAGGGGGAGCATGTAGAGATTAAAGAGTAGTGTTCCTAGAATTGAGCCTTGGGGTACTCCACGTGCCATGGTGATCAGCTGTGATTAATGATCCCCAATCGAGACAACATAGCCTGTGTCCTTCAGATATGACTGGAACCAGCCAAGGACTGTATTGGATAGTCCCACCCAATGTGTGAGCCTGTCGAGGAGTATGTTGTGGTTCACTGAATCAAATGCTGCTCTAAGGTTGAGCATCCATCATTAAGACAGATGATTTACCTGTGTCAATATTTAGACAAATATCATTTAATACCTTGATCAGTGCAGTTTCGGTACTATGGTGCTGTCTAAAGCCTTACTGAAAGCCATCCGTAATGTTATTTGACTCCACAAAGTTGTTTATTTGGATTATTACTGCTTTTTCGATAATTTTCCCAATCAGAGGGAGATTAGAGATCTAAGTTAAAGATATCATTTTAAAATGAACTCTAAAAATCACAGGAAGCAATTGGAGTGAGGCCAGGCCAGGAGTAATGTGGGAATGTTTATGAACTCTAGATAACAGTCATGCAGCAGATTTAATACAATACAATTTCAACACCAATCCAGGCCGGCTCACTCCTTAAAGTATTCCACATAACTGAGACGGTCTTAAGTGGCAACAGCAAACCACCATGACATCTAGTCATGCACTTGTAAAGCACTACAACAAAGACATTCAAGCCTTTGTTGGTGACAAGTCAGTTCAGACAGCGAAAACAAGAGTAAGAAGTATTAAACTGAGCAGAGAGAAAAGCTTCTACAGTCAGAATCGATAGATCTCTCAAAGAAGCCATTTTCAAAGTCGTGGATCTGGAACAAAAAAAAAAAGTCAATCCATACCCCCAGCCCAAGTGTTAGGGGTGCTTTGGTGGCGATGCAATTTTTATCTGCTTAGTCAATCACGTGATCTGATTGGCATTTAATTGGCCTTCAGTGACATCTGTGTTAGCTTTGACCAGGGCATACCATTCAAATCCCTCATTCTGACGAGTTTAAAACAACTCTAGCTGTTGTGAAAGCAGAAAACATCTTTTGTGTTGACACATTCATAGTGTCCTCAGGGGATCCCTGTATGTTTTCCAAAACATAATATTAGTATTTTTGTAAGTACATGATGTGAATTTATTTTTTAATCTGTTTTTCCTGAAAATAACCAAGACAACGACAATCATGCTACATATTCCAAAACATATTTTCATTCATGTGTATTTCAATTATAGCATACGGCAGTCATTTCTCCTCGTGCTGCCATAGATTCAAACACCAAGTCCACAGGAGACAGTGATCGTATTCTATCTACTTCCTGGTTTTTTTTCTTCTATTGTCATTTTTTTGAGATTACTTTAAGGTCAGAGTAATCCTCCGATTCATTTGCATTTATTTCTGTTCTCTCGGCTTTCAGATGCACCCACCGAGTGTTTCTCACCATGGATCTTTCTCTTCCCATCTGTCAGACTTTGGCTTCCTAAAGAAAAAATAATATGAAAAATGTTCTCTCTAAATTCTCCTTTTTAACAATGATTTCTATTCTAACTGTACTCAAAGGACCCAATTATCCCCCTATCTTCTTGTGTCAGAATTTCACAGTGTGAATTCAAGAAAGTAATTCATGAAAATATAACCACTGAATGGTTATAAGAATAGTTGTTTTGTTATCAAAAGACAGTAAGAATCTACCAACCCCAAAAATGAAAATAGGGTTTGGCTTAAAGTCAACAAAGAAAGAAAATGTCCTCAAAATTGATGATTGCTAATGAATCATGAATCAATTTCAAGTCTTACTTGCTGGAATTGTACTGAGATGATCTGATGTTTTTATTTTTTTTAATCTCATTTTGAAATTTGGCTTGTTTTTTCTTTTGTTCCATGCTGACACGTGGTTTTTAATGTAGAGGTTTATTTGTGCTGCTTGGCTTTTAATCAGTTGGAAAGCAGGGTGCACTGAAAACCTTTGCTCGGTTTTATTCAATATATATTTAATTTTATTCAATATTTAATATGTTCCTTGTTTTATTTTTTTATTCTGGCTTTTGTGTCGTGTTGTGTTCAGCACCTTGGGTTGCCTTGATTGGTGGCAGGAAGGTGCTTTATAAATAAATAAATTGAAAATGTCTTAAATAACAGATCTCATTGTTTTCTAAATATGTTAACAACTCTAGGACTTGAGTGTCAGCACACCCAAAAAATTCAAATGTAAACAAACGTTTGTGTTCAGTGTGCTTTTCTAATTCATGAAGCAAATTAGAATGAGTACAAATGACAAAAATTAAAGCCAGGTGTCTGTGAAAAACAACACATCTTACGTGGAAAGTTACAGTGCAGGAAACTAAATATTCGTTCACATCGAACACGGTACGGATGCTGTTACGGCTTTAGCCTGTGTTGGGGTGATAAAAACTGTTGCATTCTTCTGCTTGCAGCTCTGCCCTTTGAGTTCAGGACCGTGAACAGCTCCTCCCTGGAAAGGCACCGTGTAGATCAGCACCTTGGACAGCGCCGCAATAGAGGAGCCCTTCGCTGCTGCACTGGACCAGCCTCATCACAGCTGACTGAGCACCTTTAAAAGGAGCCAGTCGACTTTTGATCTGCGGGAGAGTGAAGACACAGATCTGTACTGTCGTCCCTCTTCCCCTGGTTTTCTGTCCTTGTCACATGTTCAGAGGAACTAGAGTATTTGGGATAAGCTTTAAGCTTTAGTGAAAGCCCCTTGTCAGAGATTTGAGTAGATTAGATATTGTTGTGAAAACAGTCTGTTTGTGAAGAGCTTTAGGGCTTCAGTTTTTGTCTGTCACCAACGTAGCTCTTATTGGTGTTTTTCATTTACATCCTTAGCCTTGTATTACAGTTTGCTTTAGTGAGCTAAAGTTAAGTGTGTTTAGTTTCTTGGTTATCCATTCTTTTTTGTGTGGCAGTTCTTTAGTTAAATGCTTAAAATTAAGGCGAATTAGGGGCATGTCCACTTGATTGACCGGTAGCAGATACGCGATCACAGCTAGCGTTTGTGACATCCTCCGGGGATGGCCTTAGCTTTAGCTCCACGTTAAAAGTCTTCGGCTAATTCGAATCTCTGAAGTTGACCATCAGTTGTGTCTTCTCAGTATTCGTGTTCGGATGGTAAATTATTGGACAGTGACACTTAATTGTTCATTCATCACATATGATTAGACGCCAACATTCTTCACTCTGAATAAGTGAAGACTCCATTATTTTCTAGTTATAAGTTAAATAATCATATGTGATGAATGAACAAGATGTTTAAATAAAATGTTTGAATAATCTGTGCTTAAATCAATGAATTTGAAATGAATATTGTTCTTGCGGTGATCCATTTATATCACAAACCACTATGTGTTGATTTAACAAGTTAATCATTGTTTACACTCATACACATTACAATAAGATACTCATTAAGGTTAAAAACCTCTTTGTATCTGCAAGAAGACATGGCTTTCTGAGGAATGTTTTAGTGAAGCCTTCTAGACATGGCCCATTCTGATTTGCCAAACTTGGCCAGAAATCATAATAATGTAGTTTAATAAAACAAGAATTACTTCTTGAGTAGTTCAGCTTCCAACTAACCCCCGATTAGGCCAAATCGGGAAAGAAGCATCTCTTTTGAAACAATCTCTTTTGACCTTAAGTCAAAACCTTTCTGCGACGCTGCAAGTGATTAAAGACACAACTCTTTTAAGAGCTACTTCACACCTCAGACATCTAACCAGCAGACCCCGGGTTGCATCTCATGGCCGGGGAAGCTGAACTCAGAGGAAGCTACTAATCTCTGAGTATTGTGGTTTCGACGTCCGGTGACCTCACCACTCTGACCGCAACCCTCCGGACCGCCGGAAGCAACTCATACATGGGTATCGTAAGCCTGCATACTGGTGTCTGATGAGGTTTTTATCAATAACTAACTCTCTAGTTTATAACAAACAACAAAATATTTTACACCCAGATTTCACTATTTCTCTCAGATACAAAGAACGGTTGCTACAGCATGTAACTTCCCTCACAACACCTCACATCCACCACGTTGCATCTCATTATTCATATCTTGTCATGTATAAATTATTAGTTTAGGAAAAAGAATTAAATTCTTTTTATAAACTATATGCTGACTCTGTCTGAATTAATACGAAGTGTGTTTATGGTCCCTGAATAAGCAAAGAACCCAAAAATCTTCTGATTAAACGTTCAAATATCAATCAAATTGATATATCATATTTATATGGAATATCACATCTTATTGATCTTAATTAATATGGATTAATTGCTACATATCCGATAACCAATATTTACCGATATTACATGAATATAAGTAAGAATGTATGAAAATAACACATTGAAATATGGCATTATTTCATGTTCAGATATTGAATTGATACATAAAAGCAATGTAGAGATTTTTTTATTGAGGATTTACATGAAAATAGTAACTTTTTTTCTCCTTTGTGATGCGATTCAAGTCCAACTGAAAAAGAATAACAGAGAAAAAACTTTAAAACACGTTTTATAATTTCAAACTGTTATAGAAAAAAGTATATTTTTCTCTTAAAATGAAAATTATCGTTAACAAAAAGTAGCCAAATATGTCTATTGTGTCAAATGTGATACAAAAAATGATGTAGGAGAAAACGTTTTTGTGGATTTTGTCATAAGGATTCATAATCATCTCAGCTCCAAAATATCAGACTTTTCTGGCTATTTTTGGATGGGTTGGCTCTTTTCTATACCTAATGCAAGTCCTGCTGATCACTGAGTTCAAAAGCAGAAACAGATCTTTAAAAAAGTCATTTATCATTACAAGGAATGTATTGAGTTTTTCTCTAAGATAGAATGAAATATCCTTTAATTAAAAAGTATGTAAATTGTGAGTCAGTTTAACAGCATTACAAAGAACTCATAATATACGAACATAATATCCTCTCTTGTTTTAACTGTGTAAAAATGTGCCTTTATCATTATAGAGCCATATTGGTATTTTTCATTCCATTCTTTATTAAATTTGGCTTTTGCATTATGCATGTGGGGAGTTATTACTACAGTCTGTATTAGATTGTCAGAGTTGCACTTATTAGGATGGAGCTTTATCCTTTAATCAGGAACAATAACTCCAGCCTGTGACCTAAGCAGGGTTCCATCGTGAGTATATTCAGTCTTATGTTAAACATTAGCATGGATTAGTTGTCTAAAGGAACCAGAAATGCATCTGTGTTCATTTATTTGATGTAGTTTATGTACTTACCGAATAGAAAACATTTAAATGAAAGTGTCAAGTTTTAAAGGTAATGTGAGGTTAAGGGAATTAGAGTTTAATTCTGATTGGATTCATTAAAGAGCAAGTAACGCCTAAATTAACTTGTTTTGCTGATAACCTGTCTAGATGAGTGTCTGATGGTGCTGTACACATGTGTAATCATTAGTGTGGCAGCTTAGTGCAACTTACTTTGAATGTAACATTTCAGCCCAGAACCATAATTCTATCTCCATCTTCAGGTTAAAAACTCTGCTCCACATTTATGTAGAACCAGCTGTTGTTGATGGCTAAGCTGAAAAACGTGATGTTATCTGCAAAGTACTACATGGCTGCACCGCACTGGTCTCCAGGTGAGGCAGCCGCACCTCCACCTGGCTCAGCCACTCACCTGCTGATATGACACGCTGGCGCTCTGAGCTGCTCGCCTCGTTGACAAAAAATGCCCTCCTCCCCTTGTTCATCTAATGATTGTGGTTAACAGGAAATCCTCCAGAATGCTGCAGAATCTGTGTTTGCTTTTCTTCTGAGGCGTAAGTCATGTGTGAGTGTGTGCTTGCGTTCACGTGCGAGTGCACACGCGCTCGTTAACAGCTAGTTTTTAGATTGAGAAACTCCGACGGCACACGCGGGGGGTTGAGAGGGGTGCGGCCTACCACTGCCTCAGTGCCGCTCTCTCGGTCGCCAGGAGATGCCTCTTTCAGAAGCGTTTTCCTAACAGGAAGTGTGGATGAACTACGTCTCCACCCAGGCCTTGACCCTCTCTTTAATGTCTAGCAGAAATGAGGCCAGGATTAAACGAGTGTTACCTTAAAGGGACTTTTTCACGCTAATTGAAACTTCTCGGAGCAGCAATAGGTCCATGTATGATGGAGACATCATTTGCTCTGAAATACAAGTTATTTCTCAAGACGTTTTATAGCTCAGAAGTGTGATGCTCAGATTTGGTGAAATCTCAGCTCCACCCGTTTAAATTCCATTAAGTTCCGCCAAAGAGATGCAAAGCATTGCGGACAAAGAAAAGCAAAGCAGACAATGTACATCAAATGCAATGGCTGGTTTAACAAGCAGTTAAAGCTTCCTTCTGGAGTATGTTATCCGATCTTATCCGATGGCACCATCTAGTGGCAGACAAGCATATCACACAAAAACGCTGTTCCTGTTTTTAGATGGCAACTTCACATTTCTGTTTATAAATATGTTTCTGTAGCTGACAGAGCTAAAACATGATGTTTTATGAGTATTATTCTCATATCATGTTGTGTTTTCATATATTTATATTTTAGAGACGTTCTTGTCCGCGCAAAGTTCGTCAACTCTGCATCAGCCAAGGTATTCCCTAAATTTTAAGCGTCTAAGCGGCAGTCTAATGCTATTGGTTAGTTCTGGTCGGCGCTCAGTTTCCTATTGCACAGAGCTCTGCCGGGCCGGGGGCGTGCTTCGCAAAAAAAAAAGACGTATTGCTTATATTATATTACAGTACATGATAAGATAATCACTTTTACGGATTTCTGACAAATCATACATAATTTCTGAAAGAGGAAAACTCCGGAAAGCAGCTTTAATGTTTTTTTTTAAGATTTCTTTTGTTTTTTTAGTTCAGATTGCGTTTTCTGTCCCTACAATATGTTTTAACTATAATTTCCCTGTGTACAGAGAGTATACCAATGCTGAATAAGAGATAAATGTACTTTGTAAGCTCTTTTCTCCTCTGTACTTAATAGAATTCAGCCCTAGAGTGAGAATCTCTAATTGGCTTCATTGAGCCATCTGAGGTTTCCCTGGATTTTGGTGTGGCAGAAGAGTGAAACACAGTGCAGGTTTGTTGCTGGCACAGCACTGCTGGATGTGAAGAGTCATGGTTTAGTCGAGTCACCTTCTATCCCAAGGACATGCTCATCTTCAAAAGACTGGCTGTTCTCCCACAGGCGTGTGAACTCAGCTCCAAATCCCTCTTGCCCCAGACTTCCTTCTCATGTTCTTTTGTAGCTGCTGCATCATCGGTTCATTTGGCTGTGATTGACTGAAGATAAAAGAAGTACAAGACTAAAGCCTTGGCATGTGCACTGTTTGGCTGTGAGAACAAAAACAGGAAATGGTGGGAAGTTTTTGTTTTTTCTGATCCGTTATGGATCTGATTCTATCACTTTGTTGCATAACTGAAACATTTCTCAGGGAGCATCAGCTCTCTCATTTACACGTCGCTGAAACTAAAGAACAAACCTCACGGGCCTTCAGCGTTGGATGATGTGGTGCTACAACAGTTCGGTCAGGTGGGTAATTCCTTTTTGGTTCACTTCGCTTTCACAGAGATTTTTTAAAGTGGTCCAATCCCAACCAAGCCACTTCTATGATGTCAACAGTTACCTAATCCTAACCCAAACCCATCACTGACCCTGAATGGAAAAGAACCCTGCTTGACTAATAAGTCAAGAGCAAATAAGGAAATTAATGGCCTTCAAATGACTCCTTTACAATAAAAATAAAATATTAACAACTCTGCTACTCAGTCACAACAGGTAAAACAATAAAATAATTAGCATTTTGGTGCAAAAGTCCATTTATTTCAGTAATTCATCTTAGACTGAGAGACCGTCTAAAGGCTCAGGAAGTCTTTGCATGTGTTTAGGATTAATTAATTGATTAGTTTGACACTTTGAAAATAAAGTATTAAACCTTTTCCCAATATTCTATTTGTCTGCGATTTTGAATTTGTGGTTTCCATTAGCAGTAAATTAATCTTGCTTTGACCGATTCTCTCATATTATTTGCACCTTTTGAGTTGAATTACTTTTGCACCATATTCTAAATGTTCCAGCCTCACCTGTATACAACATCTGCCCATGAGATATTTTTCTACTTTTTTATTTTACCTCTTTCTTTTCAGACCATTGCTGTTGGTTTTGTTTTACCTAAACGCTGCTTTTTGTTTCCATTTTAAGAACTTGGGTGCACTTGCAGGTGAATTGAGACTCATGTTTTCAGCCATGTTTGGTTTACACTAAAGTTAAGAATCAATTCAGTTCCATTTATTTATATAGCGCTAAAAACAACAAGAGTTGTCTCAAAGCACTTCTCAAAGGAAGCATTCCAATTGAGCCTACCTATCAGAGTCCAGTTCTTTATGCCAATTAGTTAAAAGTTCCCTATGGAAGGAACCCAAGCAGGTTGCATTGAGTTACTGACAAGTTGTGTCAGAAACAGTGCTGTTTTAATTAACGATGACGAATTGATTTCATTGGCGCCCCTTTTTTTCTCTTAGCAAAAACGAAACGCTGACAAGCTAAAAATAGCTCTTTGGTGACCAAAACATGACGAAACGAGTCGAGACTAGACAACTATGCTAAAGATGCAACTTTCTGCTGCCCTGCCTGTGTCCCAGACCCAGCTGCAGCTGTCTTCTGCTCAGCAGACCAGTCTCAGTAGTTGAGTGAAGTTTGCTTCCCACCGGGCGGATTTAGGACTGAAGAAGATCCGGGGCTTAACACATGCGTGTGCGCACACACACACACACACACGTGACACGCACTAGCCAACATCATATATGTTTGTCTTGTACCACATCATTTTTAATCTGAAGCTACATATTAAGCATATTCAGGGCAGAGTATTGTTCCTGTTAGTGTTTAGTGTGAGATGATAGTAAATATTCCCTTTCTTTCTCCAACAACTTTACCTGATAGTAAGCTAACTTTAGGCAAACCAGCAGCACAACAAATATTTTCAAATAAGACTCACAAACCTGAGTCAACACCAGTATCATCAAAGCCGGGGTTCTGTCGCGGTACTTTTGGTCTAAAAATGTCCTTATGTCCATCTTCACTCATGCGTTTCAGGCAGAGAGTGTAGAAGAAGCCAGCTGCTGAAGGGCTTCTTCTTCAGTGGTCGAGGCTCAGGCAGGCTGTATACAAACTACTGCCAGCTGCTCCCTCTCTGTTGGAATTTGGTACTGCATGTTACTTCCAAGTTTTAGATCCGGGGCTTTTCATAAAACATTCGGGGCTTGAGCCCAAGTAGCCGGGCCTAACCCCGCCCCTGCTTCCCACCCAAACTAGAAATCCAGCTCTAACGTAACACTAACCATTCTATTTGAGTGGATTTCTGATGTGGATTGAAAGCCAGCTTCACGCAGATGGGCGCAGTGCTCAGCCGCTCTTTGAAACTACTACGAGTGACGTTGCCACTTTTAAATATATCCATAATATTAACACAGGAGGAGCAACCCACAATCTAAGAACACATATGTGCAAAGTTATTACAGTGTATTTTGTATTCTGACCTTCTAAACATATTACCTTTGATAAGTTTTATGTTTCCAGATTGAGAGGAAATAATCATTCACATGAACGATCATTCAGTATCTACCACCTGTCACATAAAAATTCTCAGGTTCCCAACATTTTTAAAAGATAATCCCTCCCCCTTCCCTCCCCACTCCCAGAAGGCCTTTGGGCAATAGAGAAAAGCTGAGATAGAGGAAAGCATCGGAGCTCTCTACTCTAAAATCTAAAATTCCACCATCTGTTTTGCTGATGGGCACGACTTGACTGCTCACACATGACATGACATGAAATCGGTGAGCTTTTGACTGAAGATTTATGGCTCCAGAAGCAGCTTAAACACATATGTGAAGAAAAGTTACATGATTATGTCAATAGGTGCCTGATATTAATGGATGATGGAGGAGGAATTATGTTAACATAATTTATATTGAGATTATTTTTACCAGATCACAGTGAATTAACTTTTAACGAGCAGTTAGAGAAAAGTGTAATAAAGTTGGGGAAACAGTGTTTTACTTGATGGGATTTCCATCAAAGTCACCCTGAGGATGGTGCATGTCAGAAAAAAGGAGAATTGTTGTTTCTTTTCGTCCTCGCACTGGACTAACCAAAGCCAGCAGAGCTGTGAGCCAGAATGCTGTTTAGAATCACACTTAGAAGTAACCCGCGGGGGTTCCCCTGCTGTTCTACGAGCACCACATTTCTAGTATCTGTCACTAGTTGTAGTCTACCCCGTAACATCAGGGGAATTAGAAGAGCAGTGTCCGCTCTCGTTTTACTGTCACATCAACTCACTTCACCTCTTGCATTTCAATGTGGGCTTCAAAAGTGGAGGATACAGAAGACTATTTACCAAATTTCCTCACATACTTGAGTAAATCCTCCTCTTCAAAGGATGGAGGAATTATCGCTCTGACAGCTCACACCAGCAGCTGAACTCCGGGGTGTTGGGACTGCAGCAAAAAGGAGAAGCTACCTGACGGCTTCTTGTTAATTATGGCAAGCTATTTAATCAACAATCAGACCTCTCTAAATTTTATTTTTATATAGCAATTATTGAATTTATCCTGTAGCAGAAATTGCATTCTTATTACAAATGGAAAAGGAAGACATCAACAGTTATCTTGTTATGTTAGAAATTATAATTAATGATATCCATATTAATAACTGCAGCAGGAATGATGTTTGAGATATCTCACAATCCCTAAAAACTAGAGATGCTCGATATCGGCTTTTATACCATTATCCGATATTGTCTAACTCTTAAATTCCGATACAGACATATGTGGGGTCCCCCCTAATAAAAAAGAAAATAATCATTTAGTTTGCTAACATCTTCAACTTCATGCATGCTTAAGCTTTAAACATCATCAGTGCAAAATGACAATTACTTCAATTTAAGTTAGTAATAAAAAAAGTCATGTTAAATTTGTCTCCAACAGCAGCTGAATTACATTCTCTTCCAGATAATCCTGACTAAAGCCTAATTTATACTTCTCTATCAGCTCCACAAAGGAGAGACCATCTCCTGGGGAGTGTTGCATGTTTGGGTCATCGACATATAAATATTGGACAATGGGCTTCCATAGGCTCCAATAACGTGTTTTTGAGGCCAAATGGGAGGTGGCCACCACCGCCATTTTGACCGTGTCACAGGTTCCGTCAAGCCCAGACAATTCCATAAGAGGGAAGAGAGGTGGAGCTGAGGGTGGGGCTGTAAGGCTGGGATCAACTGACGACACCCGGTCGAAGTAGCTACAAGCTAACTTGAAGCTATCCCTGGCTAACCCAAAGCTAACGCGGAGGTGGGAGCTAAGCTAACAGAGGTAGCAACCTAGCTACAACCAGAGTTAACTGTGCACAACACCAGAGCTTCTGAGTCAGAGATACGCCGGGCTGACCGCTGGGTAAAACCGGGTGGAACACAGAGGTCTCGGAGACCTCCACAAGCCGGCAGCCGCACAGCAGATAAGTGCCGCTGTGATCTGAGATGCGCAGAGCTGCCGCTGGGGAGAACCGGGTGGAAAGGTTTCCATCCCAGAGCTCCACAAGCCGTCAGCCCGTGCAGCAGACAGAAGCCGCGATCAGACAGAGATGCGCCGAGCTGCGGGGAGGGGAGAACGGGTGGAAAACATTGGTCTCCCGAGAGCTCCACAAGCCGATAGTCGGAACCCAGCTCCACCAACATGTTACATTTCAACCCATTTTCTAAAGTGCTGCATTATGTTAAATACACTGGGTTTTACCCTATTATATTTAAATTTCATGGTTAAACAGTACATGTTAAAATCTAAGCTCAGCTCGGCAGTGACCTAAAATACATAAATATAATTTTACTTACCGAAAAAAATGAAGTGGAGACTCCTTGGACGCTCTATTAGTGCAATTAATGCCACAGCAAGTCATTTTGTCCAACAATTGCACAAATGATATCCAAAAAAGAATACACAAACACAGGCTCAAAATCCCGGAACAGTTTCCAGGCCAGACCGAGGCTCTACTGAGGCCTTTCCATGGAGCTAGCTCTGTGGTCACGTGTGTCTGATGCTCATTAATTATACAGAATTTTAGGCTTTTAATACACTTAAACAGAAGAGTGAGAAAAAAATTTACCCCCCTCAGAGTTGTCATGAGTGTAAACTAGATCATTTAAACCAAAAACATGTTTTGGTACCAGGCTGTAAACATGTTTATTTCTGTTGTGAAATTGGTATTTTTAACATGGGAGTCAATGAGGATTTGCTCGCTTCTGACACCAGCCCCCAGTGGATGAGGGTGGAACTGCAATTTTTGGCACTTCCGGGATTGCTCCAATTTTTGAGCTGCATTGTGGGGGCTTGGTTTGGGTGTGTGTTAAAGTTACTTAGTTGTTACAATGTAAGCAGTGTGAGCGTACACATGCTAAGCTAGGCTAATTGCTAAGTGCAACTCTAAGACGTGTGCAAGCATCAGTAATTTATTTTTTTCTGTTTCTGTTTGTTGTAAAGAAAAGCAAGCCTTGGGTGAAGATTCTTGGTTTGTTTTAGTTGGTTGTTTGCTCGCTAGCTACACACAGCTACGTGCTCCAAGTACAGTGGATTCTCGCTACACAGGGCAAATTCCAAATTATTCAAAAGTTGTGCCAAACTAAACTAAAATATCTTAAAAACTAAACCTCAGATCTGTCGTATTGTGGCTTTTTGAGAGAGAGGAGATGAAGCCAAAGATTAATATCAGTATTCTGGGTAAAAAAATGATAAAAATTAATAATATTTTATTACCCGGAATGAACTAACACATTTCCTGATTATGATCTCAATGGTCTGGATAGTTGTTTAGAAGTCCACCTGCTCTGCATCTGAGGTCCTCCTTCACCCCACCTGCCTGATTCTCTCCTCCACCTGCAGCAAGGCACGCTGCGTTGTCCTCCGAACCGGCTTGTGTGCATGCAAGCTCTGTCCAACTTTCTAAACTAATTTGAGGAAATCTGGCCCAGCCTGGATTCGAACCCGGGTCTAAAGCCAACGGCTCTGCCCACAACCCACAAGCGAATTTTTTATGAGCTACTGCCACTATGTAGAAGCTAAGAATTAGAAATGACACATGTTTTGTCATTTTGGCTAAAAACAGCATAATCATAGCTTAAAGACCTATGAGAAGTATTTAAAACAGCTAAAAAAGATTATTAGAGTGGGACTTTAAAGTCTGTGGAGCAGGAGCAGGACAATACAAAAACACGAGGATGAAAAATACTCAGGAACCGACAAGGAGCTATGAACATGACTGGGTTTAAATACTACTGAGGGGGTGAGTGAAGACGAATTCAATTCAATTCAATTCAATTCAAAAATACTTTATTAATCCCAGAGGGAAATTGATAAAATGGAGCAGGTGCAATGATTACTGATGTGAATGGCCTGAGGGATGGGAGGCAATACAAAAACACAAGAGGACTAAAACTAAACTCACAACTTATCAGGAAACTGATAGACCTGGGCATCAGTTCCCTCATGTGCAAATGGTTACTGGACTTCCTGACCAACCGCCCCCAACATGTCCGGCTGAATAACCACTGCTCATCTACAATTACAATGAACACCGGTGTACCACAAGGCTGTGTGATGAGCCCTTTCCTCAACTCCCTCTTCACCCACGACTGTAGACCTGCCGGTGGTTCTAACACCATCATTAAGTTTGCAGGTGACACCACTGTGATTTGCCTCATCAGGGATAACGATGAGGCCGCCTACAGGGAGGAGGGGGATCGTCTGGCTGAGTGGTGCGACACAAACAACCTGCAGCTTAACACTGAGAAGACCAAGGACCTCATCGTGGACTACAGGAGGAATGCTGACCCACATCCACCTATCTACATTAAGGGGATGGTTGTGGAGCGTGTGAGCAGCTTTAAGTTCCTGGGAGTCCACATCTCCGAGGATCTCACCTGGACGACCAACTGCTCCAAGCTGGTCAAGAAGGCTCACCAGCGCCTCTTCTTTTTGAGGACTCTGAGGAAGAACCACCTGTCCTCAGACATCCTGGTGAACTTCTATCGCTGCACCACTGAGAGCATCCTGACCAACTGTATAACAGTCTGGTATGGGAACTGCTCTGCCTTGGACTGGATGGCATTGCAGAGGGTTGTGAAAACTGCCCAACACATCCCCGGAGCACCACTTCCTGCCATAAGGGACAGCTACAGGAAACAGTTTCTGAAAAGGGCTGGGAAAATCATCAAAGACCCCAATCACCCATCACGTAGACTCTTCACCCTCCTGCCCTCTGGGAGGCGTTACAGGAGCCTCCGGATGAAGACCACCAGGTACCGGAACAGCTTCTTCCCCACAGCTGTCAGACTCCTGAACTCTGCCTCCTGACATGGGTCAAATGTCCCATACCTGTAGAAATTATTCACATAACTCACTGATCTTAACTGCACTACTGTATAATTATGTGTAAATAAGCATTCAGTACAATTGCTAAAACACTTCTGGATGGATGCAAACTGCATTTTGTTGCCTTGTACCTGTGACATGTGCAATGACAATAAAGTTGAATTCTAATTCTAATTCTAAACAGTAAGACACAGTAAAATTAGACCCATCCATCCATTTTCGGCCACTTATCCAGGGTTGGGTCATGGGGCAGTAGCCTAAGCAGGAAGGCCCAGACTTCCCTCTCCCCAACCACTTGGGCCAGCTCCTTCGGGGGAATCCCAAGGCATTCCCTGGCCAGCTGTGAGACACAGTCTCTCCAGCGTGTCCCGTGGCTTCCTTTAGGCCTTTTACTGGTTGGACGTGCCTGTAAAACCTCACCAGGGAAGCATCCAGGACCCTCTGCGTCAGACCCCTGACGCCAAAAGTGCCCTTTTTCGTCACTTATGTGCGAAAAGGGGTTTTCCCCTTTTCTGAGTGCAGTTCCCAATGCAGCGTAAAACTGACGCGATGGGATGTCTGCAGTCAGGGCACCAAACCAGCTCATTGTACCTCACCCTAACACACGTTAGTGATGTGTCGGTCGCTCTAAAAGCCGGCTCTATGAAGTGAATGACGGGAGCCGCCTCGTCATTGGTCGGGTTTGGACCGAGGCAACACGAGGGGGAGGTTTCAACTACCAAGGTGGAGGTTAAAAGTAGGGTGTATTTGTAACCTCTCCCTCGCCAGATGGTATGTTCTAACGTTCCCCTTGGGTGGCAAATACAAAAATTCACAGTCAGAATTAATGGGAAACAAACGTTTGATTACAGTGAGAGTAACATTTTGGGTAGCAAGAGGGTAATGGCTAGGATGAGGGTGAGGGGAAGGTCATAATAGCAAAACGTTAAGGTTTAGGTGCGGTTAAATGAGTTGGTTCGGTGCCGCATCAGCGGACATCCCATTGCGTCAGTTTTACACTGCATTGGGATCTGCAGTCAGAAAAGGGAAAAAACCCTTTTCGCACATAAGTGACGAAAAAGGGCACTTTTGGCGTCAGGGGTCTGACGCGGAGGGTGGCTGACCAAGCGTTTGTTTTTGACTCGCTGGGTTAGGGTTAGGGTTAGGGTTAGGGTTACACTGGTGGGGATGAGCTACGATGTAGCCACAGCTGCCCTGGGGCGCACGGACAGAGTCGAGGCTGCCGAGACTGGCGCCACCGGTCTCTCCGACCATTGGGATTGATTAATTACACCATTATTGGATCTAGAGGGGTTGATGACCAACAGAACAATAAGGCAGAGAGGAAATTATCTCTGTCTGTCCTCAAAACAATTTTTATCAGAATCTGGTGCCCTTGGAGCCTGTGAGGCTGAAGTGATAACTCCCCCCTCAGAAGAAATGTGGAATGCTGTCATTGCTATGGAAACTCTTTCTCCCTATCCCAGCCTGGGCGGGACTTGACTGGTGAAGGCCGTGGAACCGTATCTAGGAGTCACTGTGCCCTCCAACCCATTATCTCCCTCCCCTGTCCAAACGGAGGTGATGAGCGCTGCTCCATGCGGCTGCACGCACTGAAGTGAGGAGAGTCCCAACCCTACCTTCCCACCTAGGGGACACTTATGTTGTGTAATGTCTGAAGTCTGTGTGCATATCTGTCTGAGGTGGGGTTTTCTTTGCATAGCAAAGCTGCCCTCTCTGTTGAGGGTAACTCTGAAGTGCCTTTTTTCCCCTCCCCCCGACTCTATCCTCATATAAACCCTCTTGATCTATTACGGTAGCGTGACTCAGGTTGTGAATGACCGCAGTCACCAATTCTTGTCATGGGTCTATGTCTGTATGTCTGATCTCAGAATTGTGTGTGCTGAAACTCTAAGTTCCCTCTGGGATTAATAAAGTATATTTGAATTGAATTTGAATTGAATTGAAACTATGAGGACGAATGAGTAACACAAAACTGACTGAAACCCAAATTGCTAAACTTAAAGAGGACCAGGATGACTAAAGGGACACTAAGATAACAGCTAAACCGAAGGGATGACCATAACATAAGTAGACGAAGGATAATCAGTATGAAGGGAAACATCTAACAGAGCACGGGTGAAAGGTAAGGAACACATGAGGAGGAGAACTAAGATGAATGCTGGGAGAAAAACAATAAAGAACCAGGGCAGAGGAGTGGCTAATGGTGACTGTGGCTGGGGATGAATGTGAGAATGGATCTAAGGAACAGGAATCCTGGAAACCTGGAAGGAGAGAGAAGACATGGAATGGACTGGGCGAGGGGTAGGCAACCCTGATTCTAGAGACCCGCAGTCCTGCTTGTTTTACAACTACCTTTGTAGATCCTGATGTTGATTACCTGGATCAGGTGTGTTAGAAGCTGCAAGTTCATTCAAGGCTGGAAAACATGCAGGACTGCAGCTCTCTGGGACCAGGGTTGCCAACCACAGGACTAGGGAGACAAGGGAGAGGAGATATGGAACGGACACAGGACATAGGGGCCTAAGTCACGCCCATCTACTTCCGGACCATGGGTCCCTGGGAGAACGAAAAAATGAATGCAAATCAATGGGGCTAAAAACGCCATTTTCTAATCCCGCTTGTTTTGTGCCTTGGATTTCACATATGTTGTCTGTGAATTTTAAAGACACATTTTGATACCAAGAAAGTGTGTATTTGTCATGTGCCGGGGTGAGTGCTCCTCTCATTTCTGTTCCACCTTTGAGCTGCTGTGTTTCAGAAGAGGGAGGCTCCAGCTGCAGCTCATTAACAATCAGCGGGTACAGCTATAAGAGGAGGAGGAGAACACATCTCTACGCCGGATGATTAACTACAACTTGGTAGTTCCAGCCCTTTGTGTCTCCAGGTTAACTCTAGTGATTTTTGGATTTTAGAACCCTTGTGGATATACTTGTGCTTACCTGTTCCCAGGATTGTTGGATCGTTTGTGGACCTTACCTTGACTCCTCAGGATCTCCTTGGACTTCTGAAGCTTCTGGAGCTTCTCTGGTTTTCCTGTGGCTCCTCTGATTGACTACTTCGACATTTCCATGATCCCGCTGGATTACTCACCTGTGCCCCATAAATCTCCTGGACGCAGCATTCACCGTTCTCCTCTCCTCCCTGCTGGCCCGCTCTCCTGCTCTCCTGGACACCCCCTCTTGGATTCACCCCGGCACTCCACCTACCCTCCCCAATTCCTCAGCCCCTAGCTTCCCGTAAGTCTTTACTCTGCACCTTTCTAGTTTAGACTTACCTCCCTGGACTCAGGGGCGTCGGACTGGGGGGGGGGAAGGGTACCGTTTACCCAGGGCCCACTGCAGGGAGGGGCCCTGAGACAGCTTTGAATAAAAATGTTTTATTGTTGTTGTTTTTTCCCCCCAACTTACTTAATGTCTTAATAAACGTCTCTTTACCTGGACAAAGAGGTTAAGAAACAGAATTTCGCCTTAAAAATAATAACTGAATAATCTCTGAGGCATCTATCACCCCTTAAAAATGTGCAAAGTGGTTTAGTCCACACCAGCGGCCAGGGGCTGCACGGCAGCATGTACAGCTATGAGACATCGCAGATGCCGACAGCCAGAGCTGGA
The DNA here is from genome assembly GCF_043380555.1 of Nothobranchius furzeri. Lineage (NCBI taxonomy): Eukaryota > Metazoa > Chordata > Actinopteri > Cyprinodontiformes > Nothobranchiidae > Nothobranchius > Nothobranchius furzeri. The sequence continues at coordinate 50,515,188 of NC_091752.1, forward strand.
GGCAGGAGAGTCAGTCATGTCTTTTCCCAAGAAAGGGAAATCTGGCTTCCAGAAAAGAAAAGAAAAGAAAAGAAGGAGAAGGAGAAAAAGTTAATTGAACAGAAGCAAGTATTGACTAGGTTCTTCAAGAAGGAAGGTGAGCAGCAGAACACAGTTTTAGCTGATATTAGCTAGCTCTCAGAAGCTGCATTCATGTTAGGTGTTCAGTGTTCATTTTTGGGAGCTTATGATAGACATTGTCCTCTAAAATATCATAAGCAAAACTTAAAAAAAAGGTCCCCACCCTGGATTGTTAGGGGATTGGAAAGGGCTTGCCAGAAAAAGAAATCACTGTATCTGGATTTTCTAAAAAATCCAACAAAGGAAAAAGAAAAAAGGTATAAGGAATATAAAAACAAATTAACTACAATAATAAGGAAGCAAAAAAAGGAATATTATGATCAGCTTTTCCTAAAACACAAAAATAATATTAAAGGTACATGGAATGTGTTAAATAAATTAATAAGAAATACAAAAGAAGCAGGTATAGATATTCACAATAAAAATGGAAAGAACATTGCAAATGAGTTTAATAAATATTTTGTGAATGTTGGCCCTAATCTAGCTAAAAAGCTGCCAGAAGTTGACATTAACCATGAAATAAATTAAAATAATAATACAATGTTTTTGAGCAGTGTAAGCCAAAGTGATGTGATCCAAGCGGTACATAGTTTCAAAAGTTAAAAGTCCTTAGATTTTCATGGGATGGATATGTCTCTCATCAAGGAGGTTATCCATTGCATTATTGAACCTTTTACTTATATTTGTAATAAATCCTTTTCAAGTGGCACAGTCCCTGAACAAATGAAAATAGCCAGAGTTATTCCTATTTATAAAAGTGGTGATAAATGATTAGCTTGTAACTATAGACCTATCTCTTTACTGCCACAGTTTTCAAAGATACTTGAGAAACTTTTTGTAATTAGATTTGAAGCATTTACCAACAAGTTTGATCTTTTAAATGACCATCAGTATGGGTTTAGGAAGAATCGTTCAACCTCATTAGCAGTTATGGATTTGGTAGAGCAGATTGCAACAGCAGTGGATCAAAAACTTAATGTAGTGGCTGTCTTGATTGACTTGAGTAAGGCATTTGATACAATTGATCACACATACCTGCTCAAGAAATGTGAATACTATGGTCTTCGTGGTAAAACCAATCAATGGCTTGAAAGTTATTTAAGCAGTAGATTTCAATATGTTAATGTTAATGATATAGATTCACAGCTTGAAAGAGTAATATGTGGTGTACCGCAAGGCTCGGTGCTCGGACCGAAATTATTCAACCTATACCTGAACGACATATTTTCTGTATCGTCTCGGTTAAAATGTATTATGTTTGCAGATGATACAAATTTCATTTGTATGGGAAAAGATATGAGTAAATTATTACAAGAGGTTGAAAACGAATTGGATTCAATTAAAAAATGGTTTGATTACAACAAGCTATCACTAAATGAAAATAAAACCAAATTTATGATATTTTCAGGGAAAAGGGACAATGACGGTGCTAAGCTGTATTTAAATGGAGTCCCAATTGAACAAGTACATGAAACTAAATTCCTAGGTGTGATTATTGATATTAAACTCAGTTGGAAACCACACATTGAATATATCAAACGGCAAGTGTCTAAATCTATTGCTATACATTATAAAACTAGTGATGTACTAAATAAAAAAGCCTTGTTTTTAATTTATAGCTCTTTAGTTATGCCTTATTTGTCTTACTGTGCAGAGGCTTGGGGAAATGCAGTAAAACATGTGTTGAGACTGTATTTAAATTACAAAAAAAGGCGATTAAAATAGTTAATAAATTGGGATACCTCGAACCAACCCATTATCTATTTATTCAAACTAAAACGCTAAAATTAGGAGATATTATTTAAGTAAAATTCTTAGAGATTCTTCATAAAGTAGTTAATGATAATATCCCAAATTGCATAAAAGTTTATTTCAAACCAAGAGATGATCATTATAATCTCAGAGGTGTATTTATGTTTGAATGTGTAAAAGCCAGAACTAATGTGAAATCAAGATGTGTTTCCGTTCTTGGTGTGAAATTGTGGAATGAGTTATATGATGATTTGAAGAAATGTACTTCTTTACTAAAGTTTAAAGCAGGTGTAAAGTGTCACATATTTACAGGGTATGAAAAGTAAGTATAGACATTAATGAATTTTCATTGTGGTTATTTATATTGGGGAAAATAAAAGAAATGTATATTGGTTATGTATCTTAGGTGGAAAATAGGGTAGGCTAAAATAAGCTTTGCTTCTGCCTATTCCTTTTTTGGTTTAAATTCAAATTGTTAATATTGTTTTGTTTGAAAAAAAAATTTTATGTTAATGCTATAAACCAAAATAAAGACCGAAAGAAAGAAGAAAGAAAGTGTTAAACACCTTTAGTTTCACCATCAAGATCAAATAAAAATTAATTACTGTTATCAGTGATAACACTAATAAATTTATATATATATATTAATCAGAATTATTATCGCGGGCGGCCGCCGCCAATTAATTTGCGGACCTCGCAGTAAAAACAGGTTCACTCTGTGTGGATATTTCAGCTCCTTCCCAGTCATGGACCAGGACAAACTTGGTATCGATGGATTCGTGGTAATCTCAGGAATGTGAAGCTGCCACTGTTTTTTGTATAGCATGATGACACTGGTGTTAGAGGATTGTTATTGACCTGGTTAGATATTTTAAGCCTATTTTAAATTTCTTTATATTTGATCTTGAAAACGGACAATCTTATAATTTGGCTGATAATGCAGGGATTATAAAATTTAGAGTATATTACATTCACAGAGAGAACCTGGTTTATTTCATGTCATATGTATTTAATATATCAATACATATCAGCAAAGCTTAACATCATGAACCATGACAGACATGACTGAAGAGCAGATGAAGATATCATGCCAGGCACTGATGAGAAAATATTACAAGGATCTCACAGCTGAATTGGAGAATGAGATGCTACACCTGAGAACAATATCTGGTGCCACATTTCCACACATTCAGTCTCCTCTTGAGCTGCTTAATGCCATCTACAGGATGCAATTACAGAGCATTTTTGGAGAAGTTTGTATTGGACTGAGAATATTTTGCACACTACCTGTGACTGTTGCTGGGGGTGAACGGGCTTTTAGCAAACTGAAACTGGTGAAAAATTATTTGAGATCAACAATGTCCCAGGATAGACTGAACAGCCTAGCTCTTCTTTCTATTGAAAGCCAATTAGCCAAAGGATTGGACTTTAAAGATCTCATAAGGGATTTTGCTAACATGAAGACCCGTCAGTGGGCATTTACTGGAAAATAGATTCCAGGATTTTTGTTTGAACACATTGTTGGCAAATAAAAATAATTATATGTGAAGTCTGGGCATTTCACTTTTATTATGCTGGCATTTGTATTTGCTCAATATAGAGGTTAAACTAAGATCATATTTATTGTCTTGTCTTATAGCATGACAAAAAATGTGTAAGAGAGATATTAAGTAATTGAGCATGGGGGCCCACCTAGAAGACTTGTACCTAGGGCCCAGAATTGGGTGCTACGCCCCTGCCTGGACTCACCTGTTTCTCTGCTCTCCCCTCCTCAGACGCTGCGGTTCCATTGCAATCCCCACTGGACCTTATCCAGTGCGCCCTCAGTTCCCGATTTTTTAAAATAAAATTCTTTAGTTTTTCTAATTGACTCGTGAGTGGTGAATTCTGCATGTCTTGGGTTAAACTCGTCCCCAAAACCATGTCAGTATTTACCCAATGGGAGGAAACTTTATTTTAGGTTTTGTGTAAAAATAAGTCCAGGGCTACAAATGCGCATCACCAAAGTGACATCATCGAACCAGACACAGAGAAAAAACAGAGGGACAATGGTTGTAATTTCAGCAAACTTCAAATCTTGCCTTCGGGAGGGAAAAAAATCACCATACATCTGGCCATGTGGTAAGTTGCAGCTACGCTAGGGGAGAGGAGATTCTGTGGTGATGTCACATATGCGTTGTCCAATTTGTAGTCATGCTAATTACAAACTTTTACAAGCTGATGAATCTCAAAGTACGTGACTGGTGTGGTCGTAACACACATCATTACTTTTCGTTTAAATTGAAGTAAAATGTACATGCGATCCAGGGACCCATGAGCCGACCGGAAAGGGAGGAGACTTATGGGCTCGACACATGGGAGGCGACAAACGACCGCGATCAGCAAAATTTGTCGCCGTCGCTTTTATTACCTGACACACGGGAGGCGATCCGCGGCAGCGGCAAAGCCGTCTACGCGTTCTGTTCCATGGCGAAATCGAAACTTCCGTTGTTTTGTTTGGCTGTGTCAGGTTGGAGGGAATGAAGGTTATTTAAGCGGTTCAGAGTTAATAAAGTGGTAGATATGATGTTTCACAAGATGCTGCTAGAGTTATGTGAAATCTTACTTCTGATGTTACTATATAAAACATAATAATAATCGACTTCTCCTTCATGTTTGCTCGGAGATGTGCGGAGCATCCTGTCCGCTCATTGGTCAGTGAATGAAACCTCCGTTGATTGGTCCTCGTCCGAGCGACAGCGATGAAAAGTTGAAAATATTTCAACTTTCTGGGATTGCGTCGCTGGGTCGCCTGTGCACGACAAGTGCATGAGCTCAAAATTTCACACGCACGTTTTTCGCGTTTCGCTTGGTAGGAGGGAGACCCGCTATTATCGCTTTGTCGCGCATGTCTCATTGAAAATGAATGGAGGAGAGGCGATGTCGCCTCCCGTGTGTCGAGCCCATTAGGCTCCCTACTGGGTGACATGGACAGGACATGACAAAACACTATTATCTAATGATGAGTGGTGCTCATTTCAAATTGCATGGGGCTCAAATGGACAGGGGGTGGCCTTAGCAAAAAAAAAAATTTGCCTACTTTTTATCACAGTGCCGGGTAAGACTTTTACAGATTTCAAATAAAATCATACATACATCCTGGAAGGGGGAAACTTCAAATTGCAGGTTTAAATTGGTTCTCCATTTCCAACAGCAAATGTACAGAACACAAACATCTAATTTTTGATGAAAATGGTAGATTAACAGGAATTTTCAAGGCACATAATATGGTTTTTAACCACCATGTTTTGTTGTCCACACCTGGTTTAACTTAATGCACCACATCTGTATTTTGTCAGTCATCACTCAGTGAAATTTGTTTTCTTTCACTTTTATTTTGGGGGAGGGGGTTGAATATTTTTAGATTCAGACTTCCCTCCTGTTACTTCCAATTTGGGTTCTTCTCTGGTGATTGTGACAAGATGTTTGGATGTAAAGAAATTAAAGATGTTTTAGTGACAGCAGGACACTTGATGGGCAAATAGCATTCGGATGCAGCAGCAACAGGACTTGTGCATTTCTATCAATCTGTCACTGGCAAGTGGAATGATTTTTCACCTGCAGATGTAATGATCAAACTGTCACCAACCAGCATCTAGGAGGATCTGTCCTTCAGGGAGCTGGAGCAGGTGGTGGATGTCTTTCAATGACAGTCAACGTGAATCCAAAAGTGTTGTTTTTTTTACTAGTTGGGAGGGGAATGCAGAAAATCAGAGCTAAAAATAAACAAAACCCACCAAGTCGATCAGCTCCAGATCTATTATGGTGTTTAATGTCTTGTTTTTCCCTGCGTGCTCACACTCTTTCAGAGGGAAGAGCTTGTCTCCCTCCGATCACCTTCAGTTGGTCTGAATCAAGAAACATTTGTGATCAAAATGGAGGTACGTGTATTTTTCTGGTTGCAGTAATAGAGAAAAATTACCAAATAAAAGAAAATGGCAAAAATAATGTTGGTAGCAGTATTTTTCTGTTGTTACAGGCACGTCATTATAGTTTCACCTTTCTTATCCAGCTAAAAGGATAAACTGGTGCTTCCAAAGCAGTCCAGTTGGGATTTTTCAAGGCCCTGGCAGCTCAGAGGAACTGCTGTGGGGTTCGGAGTCCTGTTCTCTGGAAGAAAATCTCTCATTATTAATAATTCATAGTCTGTACCACTTTATTATCAGAGGAGGTGCTTTACCCTCTCATTGGGTGAGAACTTAAACCCTCAGTCTTTGTTTTGGATCTCTTATCAGGGACAGAAAACGCCGTCAGGAGAGGAAAACCTTCAGCCGGTGTTTAACTGCAAATTCGGCATATTTTCACCTTATAATTAAAGCAAATAGAAAACCTTTAGAAACCTTTGTTATTGTCTCTAAATAAGTAATTATTTTATGTCATTTGCAGTGATAATGACGGCACATACAGTGGGTAAGGAAAATATTCAAACCCCAGAAAATGTTCACTCTGGTATGTTGCAGCCATTTGTTAAAATCAATTAAACTGATTTTTTCCCTCATTAATGTACACACCGAGCACCCCATATTAACAGAAAAACACTGAATTTTAGAAATGTATGCAGCTTTATTAAAAATGAAAAACTGAAAAATCACATGGTCCTAATTATTCAGACCCTTTGCTCAGTATTTAGTAGAAGCTCTCTTTTGAGCCAATACAGCCATGAGTCTTCTTGTTTAAGATGCAACGAGATTCTTACACCTGGATTGGGGGATCCTCTGCCATTCCTTCTTGCAGATCCTCCCCAGCTCTGTCAAGTTGGATGGTGAACGTTGATGGACGGCCATTTTTAGGTCTCTCCAGAGATGCTCAGTTGGGTTTAGCCCTTGTGTTGTGTTAGAAAGCTGTTTACACCTCTGTGTTAGCAGGTCCATTTCAACCCATGATTTAAAAATGCTTGAAAATGCTTAAAATCACCAGTTTTCTTCAAATGTTGTTTTGCAGCTAATTGCTGGCTTAGTATGTGTTCATATAAATGGAACCAGTGTGTGAATAGTTGTTTAGTTGGCTCCACGGATACAGTATTTTAAAATATAAATTCACTAAATTTATTTCTTTTTCTTATAGAATGAGTAATAATAAATTACAAATGTCTTATAAACTAATATTAGAGTACACTTACCAAAAAATATGTATAATTTTTTTTACTATTTTAAATTATTAACAATAGTGACATCTTTGGTGTTTCGGGTCAAAACGGACCCGCATAGAAAAATGGTAGGATAAAGACCACAAGTCATTTTTTTTTCCTTAAACCAACTTTTATTTACCCAGACCAATTAACCAAACTATTTAACCATAAAATGAACAATGATAAACAACACTGTGTGTGTGGTTGTGTGCGCGCACATGCACCTGCACTGACCATAAACTGAACATTGAAAATAATATGGTGATGGCGCAGGTATGTTGTTCTGAGTTAACCATAATCTAAACAATGGAAACAAACCATAATTTGAACTGTGTGTGTGTGTGCCTGTGTGCGTGTGTGCGCGCGCGTGTGTGTGTGTGTGTGTGTGTGTGTGTGTGTGTGTGTGTGTGTGCGTGGGCGTGTGTGTGTTTGTTGGTGATGTGGGCCATTACTGTGCACACTGGGCCATAATTGATCCTCAGAGCAGCCCATAGCTTTTAAGTGAAGCATACAACAGCCAGTTTTTTCTGCCGGGTCATTTTGGACCCGTAACACCACAGATGTAACCTTTTTTTTTTTTTGAGACCTTTAGAATTTACAAAAATTGTGAAAATTGATTTTGCCGCATTTAAATAGGAGTGTCTGAGGATTAGATGAAGCCTCATTCGAGGACAATAAAGGAAAGTGTACTTTTTACACGCTGAACTTGAAAACAGGTCAATTTTGACCCTAACAACAGAAGGGTTAAGTCAGGGTACTGGCTGGGCCATTCAAGAACAGGCACAGAGTTGCTGTGAAGCCTGCTTCTTTGTTGTTTTAGCTTTGTGCTTAGGGTCAGTGCAATGTTGGAAGGTAAACCTTCAGCCCAGTTTGAGGTCCTGAGTACTCTGGAGAAGGTTCTTGTCTAGGATATCCCTGTACTTATCAATCAATACTTAAGCAATCAGTCGTCCTGTTCTTGCAGCTGAAACACACCCCCATAGCACCATGCTGCCACCACCATGCTTCACTGTGGGGACTGTATTGGACAAGTGATGAGCAGTGGTTGCTTTTGAAATAATTGAAGTTCTTTTCTGATCATATGTGATAAACAATTTAAGTATCTGGCTGTTCTTGAGCCCTTCTTGGGCTTCATTTATTCCATTTTAAATGTTAAATATCTACACAACTCAAGATAGAATTTACTGAAGTATTATTTCATTTCCCCATCAAAATCTATCAATTTTTGCACTTCAGTCTAAATGACATTTATGCATCTTTCTGCACCGTCTCTTAGTGTTTTTGCAGTTTGGCATTTTAATGACATAAGAATTTAGAGTAACATGGAAAATGGCTTGTATATAATACAGCACCTTCAAGAGTTCTAGAACCCCCCAAAGTGCTTTACAACACAATCAGGCATTCACACATTCACACCTTGGTGGTAATGAGCTACAATGTAACCACAGCTGCCCTGGGGCTCACTGACAGAGGTGAGGCTGCCGAGGACTGGCGCCACCGGTTTCTCGAAGAGTAAACTCAATAAAAATAGCTCTGCTCTCTGTGACATGTGGTCAGAGGGGAATATTTGCCAGCTTTGAGGGCTAACGGTGTTTATATATCAGGAGAACACAAGGAAAGTAGTGTAATCACTGCAGTGCGGTTTTGCCTCCGCAAAAAGAGGACAGGCATGTCAAGAAAGGTTTATTCTGTCTCAAACTTTGTTGCATCTATAAACACCCCATTGTGTAGTTGTCATGAGCCAGGGTGAGTACTCGTCACATCATTCACCACCTTTGAGCTCTGATTGCAGAAAAGCTGTTTCTCATCAGCGGGCCGGCTTTATAAGGAGGAGGAAGACCAGACTATGACGCCGGATGATTGCCGTTAACTGGTAGTCGCTTGCCCCCGGAGTTTTCGCTCTGTTTGCTCTTAGATTTTTTTATTTTTGACTTCTTGGGTTATTCGCTCATGTGATATTTGATACTTACCTTAGGTTCCTGGAGTATTGGATAACTCGCTCTGCCCCTGGAAGGAAATATCTGGCTCGTTCCTGTTTTGTCTCCTCCACCTGCCGACCCGCTCTCCACCTCGCTCACGCTCCCTCTCGGGATTGATGTCCTCGCTCACTCTCCGACTCACCTTCATCTTGGACCGTTTCCCCATCTTGGATATCACCCCGGCTCACTCCCCCTCCAAACAACAACTCTTCTTCCGCATAGTAAGTCCGCCTACAAATAAAGTCTTCCTGAACTACAAAACCCATACTCACCTCTGTTTCCCTGTAGATGCCGCTTCCTGGTTCGGATACCCGCTGGACTTCAGTGTGCCCTTAGTTTTCTGTTAAATAAATATCATTTTTACCTATTACTATCAAACCTGTCTCCGGTCTCTGGTTCTGCATGTCTTGGGTCAAGCACATACCTAAGAACATGACAGTAGTATGGTATGGTATGGTATATGGTGCACACACACACACACACACACACACACACACACACACACACACACACACACACACACACACACAGAGAGATGACAGATGAACTAGTAGTAGCACATTCTCAAAGAGTCCTGTTGTGCCTGTTGTACAGCCGAGCCATCCCCCTGAATGTCACTGGCTGCAGCAGCTGCACCCAACAGCTGTGGCTGCTGTTTGTACATGGTGCAAAACCATCCAATTAAAACAAGCAGATGAAATCCAGGGACAGTAAAATTGTGTAACAAACCAGTGGTCAGTTTTTCATCAATAAAATGGCCAGAAAGTAACGTTTCATTTGCAGAGAGAAAAGCACCTTCTGTCTGGCCTCCGGATCCAAAACAAAGTTCTGCCAGTTCTTGTTACTGCAAAGAAGCCATAACATTTTAGCTGAAGGCCCCAAGCAGAAGTCAGACTGCCGCATGCTCACTATGAGTAGAGGTCACCCATGTTGAGCTCCTAGGTGACTTTACAAATTACATGTTGAAATAATCAAGTTTAAAACATTCTCATTCACAGAGTTGACCTCTCTGAGGATCTGACATAAGGAGGGACTTCTGGAGTAATGTTTTGATAAAGCCCACTAACGTATCGAACTCTGATTTGCCAAATTTGTCAACATTGTGTTTAATAAAACAGGAATTACTTCCCAAGTAAATCAGTTTCCAGCGGACTCCCGATTCGGCCAAATCGAGGACAAAGCATTTTTGAAACCATCTTCTCTTTGACCTCAAGTCAAAAGCCTCTCTGTGACGCTGCGAGTGATTACAGACCCAACAGCTCTTTTAAGAGCTACAGACATCTAACCTGCAGGCCCTGGTTGAATCTCATGGCCGGTGAAGCTGAACTCAAAGGAACTCTTTGTGTCTCGTGGTCTTGACGTCCGGTGACTCACCACTCGGGCCGTCCTTCCTCTGGGAGCAACACATGCAAAACGAGTGTCTTGAACAAGCGCCACCAATAGCTAGCTAAATAGCTAGCCTTAAGAACAAAAATACACTGCTCCCACCAGTCTTTTACCCTCAAAAATTGGTCCTCACCAGGGGCCAGAGGCTGTGGGTTACAGCTCAGTTGGGTGTAGTTATGTTTATTTTCCTGAGCTGAAAGAATCACAACCGCAGGATGGTCTTCCTTCTGCTTCTTTCAGTTAGCCTACAACAACGAGTGCTCCTTGTAGTGATGTGACGTTCACGAACGAATCGAATCTTTTGAATGGGTTTTCAAAGTGAATGATGAGAGCCAAGTCCCTGTAGAGAGCCGTTCATCTTAACAAACCTCCCCAGAAGTCGGTCAAATGCACCCGCTCGAACCCCACCCACCGCTGTGACGGACATAGGAGGAACCATAGAAACACGTGTTTATATACATATCTATGGGAGGAACGCTAACAAACCCAGTGCGCCCTCATGGACACCGCAGGAAGACATTGCACTTAATACACCCCCCACCCCACCCCACTGAAAACCAAAGGGGACAGGGCCTTTCAGACTATTGTCCCCAGACTTTGGAACAGTCTGCCTTCGCACATTCTCACACCCTACGCGTCGGAAACAAACGCTTGGTCAGTCACCATCCACGTCAGACCCCAAAAGTGTCCTTTTTCGTTACTTATGTGCGAAAAGGGTTTTTTCCCTTTTGTAACTGCAGATCCCAATGCAGCGTAAAACTGACGTGATTAGATATCTGCTGATGCGGCACCGAACCAGCTCATTTAACCGCACCTAAACCTTAACGTTTCACTATTTATAACCTTCCCCTCACCCTCACCCTCATCCTAACCTTAACCCTCATTTAACCGATGCGGCACCGAACCAGCTCATTTAACCGATGCGGCACCGAACCACCTCGTTTAACCGCACCTAAACCTTAACGTTTCACTATTTATAACCTTCCCCTCTCCCTCATCCTAACCTTAACCCTCTTGCTACCTAAAACGTTACTCTCACTGCGATCAAGCGTTTGTTTCCCGTGCATTCTGACTCTGACAGTCAGAGTCTGACTGTCAGTTTTCGTATTTGCCGCCCAAGGGGAACGTTAGAACATACCACCTGGTGAGGGGGAGGTTACACATACCCTCTACTTTTAACCTCCACTTTGGTAGTTGAAACCTCCCCCTCGCGTTGGCTCGGTCCAAACTCGACCAATCACGAGGCGGCTCCCGCCGTTCACTTCATAGAGCCGGCTTTTAGAGCGATCGACACATCACTAACGTGTTCGCTGGCAAGATGGTTAAGGTTAGGATAGGGGTGAGGGGAAGGTTAAACAAGAGGATAAGGTTAAATAAGAGGATAAGGTGAGGTACAATGAGCTTGTTTGGTGCCCTGGCTGCGGACATCCCATTGCGTCGGTGTAACGCTGCATTGGGATGCAACGGTAGCGGACATCCCATCGCTTCAGTTTTACGCTGCATTGGGATCTCCAGTCAAATAAGGGGAAAACCCCTTTTCGCACAGAAGTAACGAAAAAAGGCACTTTTGGCGTCAGGGGTCTGACGTGGAGGGTGGCTGACCAAGCGTTTGTTTTTGACGCGCTGGGAGTGAGAACGTGTTGGCCTTCAAATCTCCGTCTCTCTAAATCTGTAGAGGTCTTTAAATATCATCTAAAAACTCACCTTTTCATCCAGGCGTTCCCTCCCTAAATGTTCCAAAAGATGGCTTTGTTCGGGTTCACACCTTTATTTTTACTCATGATTTTATTTACTATTTTATCACTGCTATTGTTTTTCTGATGTTTTTATTGGTTAGAGGTATTTGCCCAGATCTTACTCATGTTGTACAGCGCTTTGTGATTTATATCTGTGAAAGGCGCTATATAAATAAACTTTTACTTACTTACTTATCCACCCATCCACCCCTCTTGGCTTCAGCTCATTCGAAGGAGCCAGTCTTTTGAACGGCTGTTTGAGGTGAACGGCCAACTAATGAACAGCTCCCATGAAAGAGCCATAAATCCATCACTAGCTCCTTGTCTATCTTTTGATTTGTTGTAACACAACTTATAAGAACCAAAATACAAAATATATTAAATAACTACATCACATGTATCCAATAGAGGTTCAAATTACAGTAGAAATTTATGTTTACCTCCTCTCCTTGTCATTTTGGCTGTGGTATTCTTTATCTGAAAGATTGTACAAGCACTTGTTGCCACATATTGACAAGTTGGTGCATCATCTCTGAGCAGGGTATCTGCGGGTCCTTAAAAAGTCTTAAATTTGCTTTTCCAAATTTAAGGCCTTAAAAATCCTTAAAAATGACAAATAATCCTTAAATAATTTCCAAAGGTCTTAAATGACCAAAGGCCCAATAAACAAGATTCTTTTATTTCTATAAAATTTTCGTGAATTTCTAGTTAGTTCAGCATTTTTTGTGTACGATGTTGGCGTAAGCGGAACCGTACACATTCGGTTGGTTTGTGAAAGGGGGCTATTTTTAGATGAGCACGCTAGTGGGAGTTTGCGCCATGGGGAAGGGCAACATTAATAGTAACTGGATAGCTAATCCCACGTTCATGACGTGGTTAGCACCGGTTACAGGCAATAGCTGGAAATTATAGCTTAAATTTAATTTAAAAAATAGCTTAAATTTGGTCAAAGTGGCCTTAAAAAAGGTCTTAAAAAGTCTTAAATTTGGCTCCCTTAAACCTGCAGATACCCTGTCTGAGGTCCATCTGACTTTCTGGTGCATGATGACCACTGTTTGGATTTTGGTTTCCCCTAGCTCCATGCAACGTGCTTCTGTCACCTGGCTTGCTGATTGGCTACACATCACATTCAACAGGCACCACATTCTTTTGTCCCTGAAAATCAGAGCAAGACATTCCAAAACGTTTGAAATCCTGGATTTATGATCGGAACAGTCCCTACGTCCTTCCAAGCACACCATAACGCTCCTAATACACAACACTAGGCAGGATTATCAGATAAGATTATTTTAGAGCCTTTACAGCACATCTGGATATTATGGGTTGGGAACTGATGTGAGCCATCACCGCCCTGATCTGAGAGTAAAAACCTATAAAGGCTTACCTGTCATCAAAAACATGTGTCTTGCTGAGTCTTCAACCTGCCTGCAGCAATCTTGCTGGAAAATTTAATCACAGCATAGCTCATGCAGTAATTAGTCACTTATTTTTCCCAGAAATATCCCCATCAGCATGTAATTTCTCTGCTAACATTGCCAGCTTATTTTTGTTTTCTACTTTTACTGGAAGAACACCACCGGAGCCTTAGAAAAGGCCTTCAAAGTCTACCTGAAACATGTGCAAAGTGGTGTTCAGTTGTGCTGCTTTCTTCTATTTTAAACAATGCGTGTGTCACTCCACAGGCTTTGACCAATTCCCCCACACACTGGTAGTATTCTCTATCTCCAGTCATCAAAGCCATCATCAGATCTGTACCTGTCTGATAGACATCCCTGTTTATCACCTGATTTAACAAACAAAAACGGGAATGTTTTCCTTTCAGGCTGACAGGGAATAAAAGTATTTTTTTTATTTTTGTTCTTGTAGGAAATTCATTACATTTACAAAAGTCTGACAGAAGATCCCAGACCATATTTCCTTTAATGTGATATAGAAATAGGTTTAATTAATGCTAATGAGGGTTTGTTTCAGTGGCAGGTCCATTATTCTAACAAATGAAACTGAAGGAGTTTAAATATTATAAACAGGAAATTGTTTCTTTTTTCCGTCATAGGGTTTTAGTCAGCTAATATTATCATTTCAAACATGTTTTATATACTTCAGGGAGAGGTGGGGAACATGATATTCTCATCAAAATTAAAAGTGACTGAAAGTGATGGGATCAGGTTGAGCGAATAAACGATGACTGACTGAAAATCGCATTAAGACTAAAACAGAGCTGTTACAGGATCTCTGCTAAGATTAAATTGGAGTTTCACGTGTCCTGTTTTCAAATGTCCTTTAATAACTCTAAACTAGAAGAAAACTTATAGTTCTTCATTTATTATTTGTTAAAATATTATTTAACATTCACCACAAGTTGTGTTAAAAATACAATATAAAATAATTTTACTGTGAAATAATGAAAAAACAGTCTAATGTCCCTGCTGATGAAACCAGCATCCCTGGTTACCACCATATGTTGTGTTTTGGTGCTGGTATACTTGTCCAGCATACAATGCTAGTCCATCATGGGATGCTGGTGATAGAGCATGCTAGACAGCTAATCTTGCACCAAAACACAATGTTTGCTGGTAAAAAAACAGTACCATTTTGCCATGTATGCTAGTAACACCTACGTTGTTTTTGTCAGCAGGGGTATCGATCATATTGGAACATCGACATTAATATACTGGACAATTCCTTTCCATAGACTCCAATATCACGTTTTTGAGGCCAAATGGGAGGTGGCCACCACCGCCATTTTGGCCGTGTCACAGGTTCCATCAAGCCCAGACAATTCCAAAAAAGGGAAGAGAGGTGGAGCTGAGGGTGGGGCTGTAAGGCTGGGATCAACTGACGACACCCGGTCGAACTAGCTACAAGCTAACTTGAAGCTAACCCTGGCTAACCCAAAGCTAATGCGGAGGTGGGAGCTAAGCTAACGGAGGTAGCAACCTAGCTACAACCGGAGTTAACTGTGCACAACACCAGAGCTTCTGAGTCAGAGATACGCCGGGCTGACCGCTGGGTAAAACCGGGTGGAACACAGAGGTCTCGGAGACCTCCACAAGCCGGCAGCCGCACAGCAGACAAGCGCCGCTGCGATCTGAGATGCACAGAGCTGCCGCTGGGGAGAACTGGGTGGAAAGGTTTCCATCCCAGAGCTCCACAAGCCGTCAGCCCGCGCAGCAGACAGGAGCCGCAATCAGACAGAGATGCGCCGAGCTGCGGGGTGAAACAGCCGGCAGCCCGCGCAGCAGACAGAAGCCGCGATCAGACAGAGATGCGCCGAGCTGCAGGGAGGGGAGAAATGGATGGAAAACATCGGTCTCCCGAGAGCTCCACAAGCCGATAGTCAGAACCCAGCTCCACCAACATGTTATATTTCAACCCATTTTCTAAAGTGCTGCATTATGTTAAATGCACTGGGTTTTACCCTATTACATTTAAATTTCATGGTTAAACAGTACATGTTAAAATCTAAGCTCAGCTCGGCAGTGACCAAAAATACATAAATATAATTTTACTTACCGAAAAAAATGAAGTGGAGACTCCTTGGACGCTCTATTAGTGCAATTAATGCCACAGCAAGTCATTTTGTCCAACAATTGCACAAAAAATATCCAAAAAAGAATACACAAACACAGAGACTCAAAATGCCGGAGCAGTTTCCAAGCCAGACCGAGGCTCTACTGAGGCCTTTCCACGGAGCTAGCTCTGTGGTCACGTGGGTCTGATGCTCATTAATTACACAGAATTTTAGGCTTTTAATATATCGCGTCAGACCCGTGCCACAACCCGTGCACGCGGATTGGGTCCACAGCGCGCGTGTGAACGGGACTCGCGAGCGAAAATATACATGGCGAGAGGTCATTTGTGCACTGAGAGGGAGCAAACTGTGTCTGTGAGCGCACAAGGATGTGCACAAGTGACAAACCTGCGTGCGCGCGTTGTCAACGAGCACACGGCAGAGGAAAACGTGCGCGCGCGGCAGCCTCTGTGCGCGCTCGGCAGCCTCTATGCGCGCTCGGTTTCTGACTCCTGCTCGCTCGGCTGTAAGGGCTTTTGGCACTCTGGAGGCGTGGCCTGTGGCAGATCTTCTCTGTCCTCTGATTGGTTAGTTTACCCCGCACTTTACCCTCTACCTATTTATATAAAAAAGTCTGATATTCAGTAGTTGCTGGCATAGCTCAGCTGGGAGAGCGGGTGACTCTCGCCTCGGAGGATCCAGATTTGAGTCCGGGCAAGGAAAATGCAGTAGATGTCATGTTAGTTTTTCTTAATTCCAGAAATTTTACAGTTGTGACCGTTCAACTGTCATTAAACGTCCGAAGGTTTGCTGGGCAGTGTTTTAAAAAGTGCACATAAGCTAGATAGTTTTAACCATATAAATTACATTTTTTGTGATACTGGAAAAATACATACTGAAATAAAACTACTGATTGAAAACTTTATGACTGTGATTGTACAATATATGACTCACTAATACACTGCAAACTCCCTTAGAGTGGGGCTTCCAGAGAGAGAGAGAGAGAGAGAGAGAGAGAGAGAGAGAGAGAGAGAGAGAGAGAGAGAGAGAGAGAGAGAGAGAGAGAGAAAGTTCTTGCCTCATTAATGAATTGTTTATTTTTTTCAGTATTTAATTGACAAATTATCCTTTCAAATAATTAATTGATGAGTTACATAATTGTCCATTTAGAATTGTTGAATGGACTGAGTCAAGTTTGGAGCACTTTTTATATTTCAAAACATGTTTTTTATTTTAATGATGCATATAAATAATTTAAATGTTAATTTAATGAAATATTTCTATTTTTTCATTACCTCACCCTTGTTTTGACAAAAACGGGACCTTGCTGGATAATATCATGGAGAAACTATTTGTTCACAGTACTTGGCTCAGTGAGGATCTGTATACCAAAGGAGGAGATACTCAGAAATCTGTCTGCAGATTGTTACAACCCAGACTGGAAGTGGTGGGCTGTAATAAGAAAGGAGACCAAACAGATGAGTGGGGGTTCAACAACTGATTTATTTAACCAAAGTAAGGATTTACTAAAGCAAGTTAGTGAACAGAAAATGGCCATCTCAAGGTTTTACTCGGATGTCCCTCAGCAGGGCGCAGCACTGTTGAAGGTCATCTGAATGAAAGCTTGATATGCAGCTTCTTTATGAAAGTGTGTAAATATACAGTGTGGTTGCCGTACATATGTTGAGGTTCTCAGACATCAGGCTTCTTTGCCCAAGCCTTCACTAGTGGGCTATTTTAAAAGTTGGTAAGGAGAAAAACCACAGCATATAGCTGATTGTTTACAAATGCAAGGAGGGGAATAACAATCAAAAAGCTGTGTTCTTGGTCCAGATGAATGGAGCGCTCCACATGCACTCTCAGACATGTTATGGCTTCTGTTTCTATAACTTCACATGCAGACATTTGAGGTTTGCCAGAAAGGAAACCTGGCCTGTACACTTTGCAGGGCACAATGTCATCAATGAAGAAACCCCTGTCTACCATGATGACCATCTCTAGTTGTAGCATTTTCAACACACCAGATTCCCAGGTTGGTCGCTGATAGTTCCAGCATACAGTGCTGAGACAAAGGTCACTGGCCTATGTGGCACAATCCAAATGAGCCTCTTCAGAGTGCAGTTGAACTTGAGGAAAATATATGACTCTGGAAGAGAGGGGAATATGGCCATTGACACCTCAGATCAGTGCAGTCAAGAATTACTGGTGTTTGGGTAGTCCTGAACGTGTTGTGATGCCCCCACCGTCTCATTGGGGTTTCATTTGTGTTTAATTGTGTTTTTCTTCTGTTGTAGGCAGCTCGTTAAGCAGCCTTGGAGGCACCTGGGCTCAGGGTGTGGTGCTGCCTACAAAGCCTACTGTTTTTCTGCTTTCACTGGGTCTCTCCTGTGTGGTGGAGAGTCCTCACTGGCCATTTTCTGTTCACTAACTTGCTTTAGTAAATCCTTACTTTGGTTAAATAAATCAGTTGTTGAACCTCCACTCCTCTGTTTGGTCTCCTTTCTTATTACAGCCCATCACTTCCAGTCTGGGTTGTAACAATCTGCAGACAGATTTCTGAGTATCTCCTCCTTTGGTACACAGATCCTCACTGAGCCAAGTACTGTGAACAAATAGTTTCTCCATGATATTATCCAGCAAGGTCCCGTTTTTGTCAAAACAAGGGTGAGGTAATGAAAAAATAGAAATATTTCATTAAATTAACATTTAAATTATTTATATGCATCATTAAAATAAAAAAAACATGTTTTGAAATATATAAAGTGCACCAAACTTGACTCAGTCCATTCAACAATTCTAAATGGACAATTATGTAACTCATCAATTAATTATTTGAAAGGATAATTTGTCAAGTAAATACTGAAAAAAATAAACAATTCATTAATGAGGCAAGAACTTTTCTCTCTCTCTCTCTCTCTCTCTCTCTCTCTCTCTCTCTCTCTCTGGAAGCCCCACTCTAAGGGAGTTTGCAGTGTATTAGTGAGTCATATATTGTACAACCACAGTCATAAAGTTTTCAATCAGTAGTTTTATTTCAGTATGTATTTTTCCAGTATCACAAAAAATGTAATTTATATGGTTAAAACCATCTAGCTTATGTGCACTTTTTAAAACACTGCCCAGCAAACATTCGGACGTTTAATGACAGTTGAACGGTCACAACTGTAAAATTTATGGAATTAAGAAAAACTAACATGACATCTACTGCATTTTCCTTGCCCGGACTCGAACCTGGATCCTCCAAGGTGAGAGTCACCCGCTCTCCCAGCTGAGCTATGCCAGCAACTACTGAATATCAGACTTTTTTATATAAATAGGTAGAGGGTAAAGTGCGGGGTAAACTAACCAATCAGAGGACAGAGAAGATCTGCCACAGGCCACGCCTCCAGAGTGCCAAAAGCCCTTACAGCTGAGCGAGCAGGAGTCAGAAACCGAGCGCGCAGAGAGGCTGCCGAGCGCGCACAGAGGCTGCCGCGCACGCACGTTTTCCTCTGCCGTGTGCTCGTTGACAACGCGCGCACGCAGTTTTGTCACTTGTGCACATCCTTGTGCGCTCACAGACACAGTTTGCTCCCTCTCAGTGCACAAATGACCTCTCGCCATGTATATTTTCGCTCGCGAGTCCCGTTCACATGCTCGCTGTGGACCCAATCCGCGTGCACGGGTTGTGGCACGCTTCAAACGCCATATTAATACACTTAAACAGAAGAGTGAGAGAAAATTCACCCCCCTCAGAGTTGTCATGAGTGTAAACTAGATAATTTAAACAAAAAACATGTTTTGGTACCAGGCTGTAAACATGTTTATTTCTGCTGTGAAATTGGTATTTTTAACATGGGAGTCAATGACGATTTGCTCGCTTCTGACACCAGCCCCTAGTGGATGAGGGTGGAACTGCAATTTGTTTCATTTCCGGGTTTGCCTCAATTTTAGAGCTGCATTGTGGGGGCTTGTGTTGGAAGGAAGATTACATTGAAACGGATTTCATTCTCAACGGCCTTAGGGGCGTCAGTTTTACTTCTTTTAAAAAAGCTGAAGAGGGATGTAGTCTTTGTTTACAATGTGTCCGACCTCCATACATCCTGGCTCCAAAAATAAACATTTGTGAGCCCGTGGGGCCCAAGTTGGCACCAACACACACTGCTGCACCGAGAAAGAGCAGCAGTGTTGTGGACAGATTAGGAATCCAGTAAACAGGAGTGACCCAGAAGTTGTTTCTTGTATGGCAAATGGCCTGTATTTGATATAGCGCCTTCTAGAGTCCCAGAATCCCCCAAGGCGCTTTACAACACATTCACCCATTCACACACACATTCACACCCTGGTGGTGATGAGTGTGGCGACGCCACTGTCTCATTAGGTCTTTATTTGTTTGTTTGTGTTTAATTGTGTTTTTTTTTTTCAGTTGCAGGCAGCTTGTTAGGCAGGCTTGGAGGCACCTGGGCTCAGGGTGTGGGGCTGCCAATAAAGCCTGCTGGTTCCTGTTTGCTGGGACTCTCCTGTGTGGCGGAGAGTCCTCCCTGGCCATTTTGTTTTGTCTTTAGGATTGCTTTAGTGGTTTTCTTAGTTTCTGCCAATTAAATTCATTTGTTTGATTCCCCACTCCTCTGCTTGGTCTCCCTTCTTGTTGCAACCCACAACTCCTAGACAGGGTTGTAACATGAGCTACATTGTAGCCACGGCTGCCTTAGGACACACTGACAGAGGTGAATTTGCCATACACAGGCGCCACCGACTCCTCTGACCACCACCAGCAGGCCAGGTGGGTTAATTGTCTTGCCCAAGGACACAACGACAGTGACAAACTGAGCTGGGCTCAAACCTGCAACCTTTTGATTACGGGGCGAGCACTTAACTCCTGTGCCACCATCGACACGCCATTGTATCTTTCAAAATAAAGGAAGGAGTCACATAGCTATTGTTTACCATTATCAAATGCAAGGTTGTCAGATCTCCTGCGAGCTAACACTGCAGCACTGGTATTTGTATTTCGACTACAGCTTGCAAAATGTTCCATAGTTCCTTAAAAAAACGAACTCAGTAACAATAGTGTCCCAAAAGTTATTTAGTGTAACCCTAAGAAGCCACAGGATTTTTTTGTTTTACTCTAATGTCAGAAAAAGAAGGCTAAAAGCTAAGTCAAAGACAACCAAGTCAAGTCCTAAGTCAATGATATGGAAGTCCGAGTCAAGTCTAAGTCCTTAACTTTGAATTTTCAAGTCACAATCAAGTCATCTGTCCAACTTCAATTTAATGTAGGGATGTCCCGATACAACTTTTTCACTTCCGATACGATTCCGATATTGCAGCGTTCAGTACTGACCAATACCACACCATACCATACCAATTTTATTTATATAGCACATTTAAACACGGCATGAGAGCCGACCAAAGTGCTGAACAAAACACACAATAAAAACAATCAAAAATAAAAACTAAATCCATTAAAATCAAGTAATCCAACCCTAAAAGGAAAGGTAGAAAGGGAATAAGTTAGACAGAATTAAAAGCCAGAGAATAAAAGTGAGTTTTTAAACGAGACTTAAAAAGGGAAAGAGAGGAAGAGAGTCTGATCGGGAGGGGCAAGTGGTTCCAGAGCTTCGGTGCACAAACTGAAAAGGCGCGCTCCCCGCGGGACTTACAGCGAGAGCTAGGGACGTGTAGGAGGTGTTGGTCAGCTGATCGGAGGGATCTTGTAGGGACATATGGGTGAATGAGCTCAGACAAGTAGCCAGGTGCTAAGTTATTTAGGGATTTAAACACAAAAACCAGGATCTTAAACTCTATCCGGAGATGGATGGGGAGCCAATGAAGATTTGCTAAAACCGGTGTGATGTGTTCCCGCTGCCTGGTGCCAGTCAAGAAGCGATCTGTTACGATATCAGCACTAATCATTTATTCCATGCTGTTGTTCTATTTTTAAAACAGAAACAGTTTTGTTACCTGTTTTTTTTTTTGCTACGTTTCGTCTGCGGCTGCAGGCTTCCTCAGGCTGACGCTGATGGTGGCGTCACTTCCTTCTCCGTTTATCCGCAGGCAGCAGAGGACATTGTCGCCCTCTGCTGCCCGCTCTCCCCTCTCTGATGATGCAGTCCTATGCGCGGGCCAACATGTAAACTCCATCGTCCCTGTTCATGGTCCCACATCCACGTCTCCTTACCTCGATTGCTTCTTTAATCCATCTTTTGTATTTTTGTTGTTCGGTGTTTATGATCCTTGTGTTGTCCCAGTCCATTATGTGGTTTTCTCTTGTGCAGTGATCTGTTACGGCTGACTTCTTTATTGTGCTTTCTGCTTCTTCTTTTGCTGCTCTTGTGTGTTTTTGACTTGCCTCTTTCTCACACTCTTTTCTATGTTCTATTGTTCGTGTGCTGTGTTGGCGTCCGGTTTCTCCTACGTATGTTTTATTGCAGAGTTTGCATGGGATTTCGTAAATGACTCCACATTTAAGTCCAGCTGATATTTTGTCTTTTGGGTGCACTAGTCTGTTTCTCACTGTTCTGTATGGTTTTGTTGGTGTGTTTATGTTGTGTTTTTTCATTGTTGCTCTTATTTTTTCTGTTATGCCTCTGATGTATGGTAGGGTTATCACTGGTTTTGGTTCTTGTCTTTCTGGGTTTCTGGTTCTTTGCTTAGGTTGTTCTTTTCTTTCTGTTTTTGTTTGTTGTTTTTCTTTGTTTATTGCCCATGTCAGGTATCCGCAGGTCTTTAAAGCATGTTGTATGTGTTTGTCCTCTTGCTTACGGTCTCTTTCTTCTATTATTATGTTTGTTCGGTGATATAATGTTCTGATTACTGACATTTTGTGTATGGTGGGGTGTTCTGATGTCCATAATAAATATTGGTCTGTGTGTTGGTTTCCTGTATGTGTTTACATTTAGGGTCCTGTCGGTCTGCCTGGTGATTTTCATGTCCATAAAAGCTATGCTGCCTTCTGTTTCTGACTCGTAAGTGAACTTTATGTTGCCTGTG
Organism: Nothobranchius furzeri; assembly: GCF_043380555.1. Classification (NCBI taxonomy): domain Eukaryota; kingdom Metazoa; phylum Chordata; class Actinopteri; order Cyprinodontiformes; family Nothobranchiidae; genus Nothobranchius; species Nothobranchius furzeri. The sequence goes on from NC_091752.1 coordinate 50,537,811, forward strand.
TCGTCACTGTTATTTAAGTGTTGTGTTAGTGTTTCGGTTTGACCTTTTGGTATGATTTCCAGTATGTCGTCTACGTAGCGTTTCCATAGTTTTATTTTGCAGTTTGGGGGGGGGGGGGGCAAGGGTTATGGCTTTTTGCTCTAGGTCTTCCATGAGAAACTCGCACAGGGTGGCTGATAACGGGTTACCTATGGCGAAGCCTTCCAGTTGTTTGTATATTGTGTTGTCATATGTGAAGTAAGTGGAGTTAGCTACTAGTCCTATCAGTTGTGCTATGTCATCTGCTGTGAGGTTTGTTCTATTGTGTAAAGTCTTGTCCTGTCTGATTCTGTTAACTACTATGTATATGGTTTGTTGGGTTGGTGTTTTTGTGAATAGGGATGTGACGTCGTGTGAGATGAGGATGTCGTTATCTTCTATTGTAATCTCCTTTAGTTCTTTTGCCAGTTCTATGCCATTTTTGCAGTGTTGATCTGTCTTTCCTAACAACGGGCTGATGATTTTGAATAATTATCTGTTCATTTTTGGATAAAGCTGTCATGGCTGATTGTTCTTCTTTTGTAATATTGCTGTGTTGAATTTGGCTGTTTTTTAGTATCCCAACTACGTTATTTCTGAGTTCTGCTTTCTTTCCCTCATCTGTGATCTGTCGACATGCTAGTTCTGTTGCTACAATAAATTCATCATATGGTATTTCTTTTGGTGTGACTGCAAAGTTTAAACCTTTCTTTAATATGCTTTCTTCTGCTTCTGTTAGTTTGTATTGTGAAATGTTACATACCCATGAGTTTGGTGTGGAGTTATCTTGTATTTCCTCCCTCTTTTTCTTGTTTACGAGTTTGTTTAACTTCTTTATGTGTCTTTCTTTTACTTTTGTGAACTCTTTTTCCTTTTTTTCCATCATGTGTCCTTTAATTAGTTCCTCCATTTGTTTATCAAGTTTGTAATTCCTTTTTAAGTCCAGGTGTCTTCTTTCCAGTTCGTCTTCTACTTGCTTCTGTTTGGTTGTGATGCTTCTTATCCTCTCCTTGAGCAGTGCTCTCTGTGCTCTTTCTATTATATTTTGTGCTGTCTTGGTCCGGATCGGTGTTTTCAGCTGTAGGCTTGTGGGTGTGATGTTTTCGTCCCGGCATCTTAAACAGAAGCGAAGGTGGTTTCTTAGACGTGCGCGTTTCTGGTGTAATCGCTCCAAACGGCGGAAGTCCTTCGTTCCTTGGTGTCCGTATTTCTCTTTGAACATCTTAGGTGTGTTCTTGCTGTGTCGTGGTTTTAATTCCATGCTGTCGTTCTATTTTTAAAACACAGAAACAGTTTCGTTACCTGTTTTTTCGCTATGTTTCGTCTGCGGCTGCAGACTTCCTCAGGCTTATGCTGATGGTGGCGTCACTTCCTTCTCTGTTTATTTAGCCTGAGGAAGTCTGCAGCCGCAGACGAAACGTAGCAAAAAAACAGGTAACGAAACTGTTTCTGTGTTTTAAAAATAGAACGACAGCACGGAATTAGAACCACGACACAGCAAGAACACACCTGAGATGTACAAATCATTTATATTTGTACCTATTTTGTAGTGTGGAATGTATGAAAGGTTTGATCAAAGCATATTACTCAATTGAGGAACAAGAGCCAATAACAGTGAATATGAAAAAAATGACAATTTTTTTATCAACCATTGGTTGCAAAAATTGAACCTTAACGGACTGCTTATATCGGAGCTTTTTATGCCTTCCGGCATAATACGATACAGTGTTTTTGGGCTGATATCGATATTCAAATTGGACATCCCCGGTTTAATGACAATGATAATTAATAAATTAATTACAAATTATTTAATAAATTCCAGAAAGAAAACTTCTTAAAGCTTCATTTATTTGCTCAAACAAGCAGGAAGTGCAACTGAAACTGATTATAAACAAAGTGATGCTGAGTTCAGCAGTACAAGATCGAACCCAGAACGAAGAATGAGTTATGATTTTTGTCCATGTCGTGCCACTTTTGTGCTAAAATATCAAATATGCTCAAATCATCATCAAGTCAACAGATGCAAGTCGGTTCAAGTCGTAAGTCATTGGCGTTCAAGTCCGAGTCAAGTCGTAAGTCTTTATAGATTTTATCAAGTCAAGTCAGAAGTTATTAAAATAATGACTCAAGTCTGACTCGAGTCCAAGTCATGTGACTCGAGTCCACACCTCTGCAAATTGGCAAACTTTAACAACAGATTTTAAAATTCTGGTCATTTTTTTGTTGCGACAAAATTAGAGGCATAATATTTTGGTCTGTTCTTGGAAATAATGTTATTACATCTAAATAAACAAATTGTCAGTATTTGTTCATATATTTCTACATTTTTAAAGTATTTATTCTTTTTTCTGTGAGGTAACTGGATGAATGAACTACAAGTTAAATTTAGGGCTGCACGGTGGTGTGGTGGTTAGCACTGTTATTTCGCGTGATGCCACCTTAAGCCTTTATACATCAAGTTTTCTATTCTCCAAATTCTCAGTTTTTCTGACAAAAGTTTCAAATGAAGCGATTCCACGTGGACCTAGGAAGGGAGAGTCTGAATTGGATTTGTGTCTCCATCTTGGTTCTGTGATGGATGGATGCCTTTTGTCTGAACCACCCCTCCACAGCGATCCTGAACAGGACAAATCAGGTTCTGTAAATGAGTCATTCAGTGAGGTTTTTTTTGTACTCGAATGATGTAACATCAAGTAAAAGAGATGTAATGATAGAAATATTTTACAACTTTCATTTTCAGCTAAATTACTGCAAGACCAACTTTTATTCACCCACGATCTGTCGGGATAATTGCACTGCGAGGTGATCCATTAAAAGTGTCAAAATGTCTGCACTTCAAAACACAAATCTATTATGAGAATGACCACTCTGTTTACTCTGCTTGTGCTGTGATCTGACATGATTCTGTACTTCCTGTTATTAAAATGAAGCCAAAGTAGTTTTTGTTTGACACAAGTTAAAGAATTGAGACTTTCTTATACCTTTAGAGAGCCTAAGTCACACCCATCTACTTGCAGAGCAAGAAAATGAACGGGAGTCTATGAAAGGATTAATGTTATTTTCTGATCCAGTTTGATATGTGCCATAGATTTAAAATATGACATCTGTGAATTTTAAAGACATGTTTTGATGTCAAGAAAGTGCTTATTTTTGAACTGTGGCAAAAGTTAATTTGGATTAAACTCAGAGTTCTGAGAAAATGTCAGAATTCTGAGATTAAAGTCAGAAATGTAGGAACAGAAGTCAGAAACGTGAGGGCGAAAGTTGAAATTGTTAGAAAAAAAGTCAGAATTGTGAGATTAAAGTCAGAAATGGGAGAAAACAAGTCAGAATTCAGAGATTAAAGTCAGAGTTATGAGAAAAATGTCATGTTCTGTGTCCCTGTGGTCCCCAGCCCCCTCCAGGTTCCCTCAAGTGTCCCCTAATCTTCTGTGCCCCCCTTTTGGTCCCCAGCTTCTTCAGGGTTCCCTTTAGTCCCTTCACTTATCGTTAGTTTATTTATCTTTAGTCTTTGTTCTACAGTGTTTAAAGTTCAGGTTACTTTAGTAGCTTTGGTTTGGGATTTAGATTTCGTTTTCTCCCCTGCTTATTTCTGCATCTTCCCTCAGTTCATTAGTTTCACCTGTGCCCAATTCCCCACACACCTGCTCCTCGTCTCCTAATCACCCAGCTCTGTGTATATAACCCTGTCTGTGTCTCTCAGTGTTTGTTGGTCCATTGTCAGTTGTCAGTGTTGTTCTGTTCCTCCTCGTGAAACTCTAGGTTTTGCTCGTCAAACAGTTTTTTGTTTTTGTCAGTCGGGTTACTGACTTTAGGATTGGCTTCCTGCCCTTTTTGGATTATTGAATTTTGGACTCTCTTCCTAAATAAAGGATTTTACTTTGATTTCGCTCCTGCCTTGTGTCGTTCTGGGTCCCTGCATCTTGGGTCCTAACCTCCTCCTGGCTCAACGTGACAAAAAAAAGTCAGACTTCTGGGGTTAAAGTCAGAATTGTGGAAAGAAAAGCCAGATATCTGAGAGTAAAGACAGAATTGTGAGAAAATGAGTCAGAATTCTGAGATTCAAGACAAAAATGTGAGGAAAAAAGTCAGAATTATAACAAAAAAGTCAGAATTCTGAGATTAAAGTTCAAATTCGCTTTCTTTTCTTTTCTTTTTTTTTCCTTTCAGGGGCCCTAATCCTCTTCTGTATCTCAGAAAAGAACTCACAAGGTGTTTATCCAGACCACAGCAGATTTAATGGGGAAAACAGTAAACGAGACACCCCCCCCAATAAAAATAAAAATACACAGACACAGATTTTCCTGGAAAAATATTTATTCATAGAAAATCTGGTAAAAACTATTATTAAATGTGTTACATGGTTCAGATGGTATGTAATCTGGCTCCTAATTTCTGAGCATATATTTCTTAGTTATCTCTATGGCAGTAATATGAATGACCTATTAAAGCAATGCAGTTGTTGCTCTGCATCAGCTGTTTCTCTGATGTTCTGGTATTTATTTCATGGGTCGATGCTGAGATTTAATGTCACATATTAGATGAAAGTTGCATTGACAACATTAGAATGGAAAGGAAAAGTTTAGATTTATTATTCCAAGTAAATTGATGTAAAGTATAGAAATTAGACTAGAATTGTACCTTGGTTTCTGTGTGGTTGGAGCACAACAGGCGTTTTAGATCGGTCTAACATGGCAACCGGCAGTTTATTGTTCCTACAGTAAGCTGCTACACTAACCCTGTAGTCATGGAAACGATCTGATGCTGCAGTACACTTTTATGTCACTGTGACTTGTGTAGAAACCAAACAGATCACTCCTCTTAGGTCTTGATTAGCATGTTAGTTATGGCTTATTAAAAGTCATTGAAATGAAAGGCCAAGTTTTATTTCTGCACAAGCCTGGACCCAGTGATCAGCAGCTGCAGGAAAACCCTAGTAGTAAAACTCAATGAAAAGGTAGCGTGCTCAAAGGTAGGAGCTATTTGTCACATGATAAACGAGAAGGTCAAGCAGGGTCGTTGTACAAACATATAAATGTCGGGAGTCTGGGATTTAGGAGGGTCAAAAACAATTCATGCCAGCTGATTCCTTCATGAAAGGAACATCAGAACAGAAACACAACCAAGCAACTTCCATTTTTGCAAACTACAAAATAATAAAGGTAAATTACTGTTCAGTATGCATTAAAGGTCTTATCTTGTCTTCTTCCACCTATCCGGCTCCGGGTCGCGGGGGCAGCATCCCAACTAGGTAGTTCCAGACCGTCCTCTCACCGGCCACCTCCACCAGCTCCTCCGGTAGAACCCCAAGGCCCTGGGCCAGTTTGGATATGTACTTTCTCCCAAAGTGTTCTGGGTCGATCAGGGGGTCCTGCCGGCAGGAAATGCCTGAAACACCTCCCTGGGGAGGCGCCCAGGAGGCATCCTAACAAGAGGCCCAACCCACCTCAACTGACTCCTCTCGATATGGAGGAGAAGCGGCTCTACACAGAGTCCCTCCCGAATGTCCGAGCTCCTCACCCTATCCCTAAGGCTGAGCCCAGCCACCCTGCGGAGAAAACTCATTTCGGCTGCTTGTATCCTCCATCTTGTTCTTTGGGTCATTACCCAAAGCTCATGACCATAGGTGAGGACTGGGCGGTAAATGGAGAGCCTTGCTTTCTGGCTCAGCTCCTTCTTCACCACAACAGAACGGTCCACGTCCGCATCACTGCAGACGCCGAACCAATCCGCCTGTCGATCTCCTGATCCATCCTTCCCTCACTTGTGAACAAGACCCCGAGATACTTGAACTCCTCCACTTGAGGTAGGACGTCTCTCCCAACCCAGAGTTGGCAAGCCGCCCTTTTTCTGGTCGAGAACCATGGTCTCAGATTTGGAGGTGCTGATCCTCATCCCAGCCGCTTCACACTCGGCTGTGAACCTCCCCAGCAAGACCTGTAGGTCAGAGCCTGATGAAGCTAGGAGGACCACACTATCCACATAAAACAGAGATGAGATTCTCCTGCCACCAAACTCCACACCCTCAACACCACAGCTGCACCTAGAAATCCTGTCTATATACGTTATGAACAGGACCGGTGACAAAGGGCAGCCCTGGCGGAGTCCAACCGACTTACTGTGCGGACCAAACTCCCGCTCCTCTAGGGATTGAATGGCCCTTAGCAAAAGACCATCCACCCCATACTTCTGGAGTGCCCCCACATACATTAAAGGTGCAATATGAAAGAAATTAGAAAGACTGTAGAAAGTCTTCTTCAAGACCTTTATTGTCACCAAAATGTACTCTTTTTAGCAACATTTGGTGTAGGTTCTGGGAATTTTGACCATAGCTGCTCAACAGAACTGCATTTCTGCTCATGTGTGTCCCAAGGTCCCGCGTTGTATCGCTTTTTGCAACCATCAGTTTCTGTGACTCTAGGAGAGAGCCTGAAGAAAGGGGTCGGACCTTCAAAATGTTTTTTTGTTTTTCATTTTTTCAAAATGTAGCTTACGTGAACAGCGTTGATCCAGAGCAAATACTGTGGCTTTAACAATATTTTGATCAAATTAAAATGGAAAAAATATCATTTAGATACCTACTTTACAGTCACTGATAGTTTGACCAAGCATTCTTAAACTTTTACTTTGCTTTGCATTTTTGAAGTAGTTACTTATTCGGGTGAGGTACACAAGAATCAGATCAACACCGATTACTTCAAATCAAAAACTAACTTGAATCAAATAAACGAAACCTAAAAGAGGTTAAACTGGAACAAGGTTTTCGTTGCTTTGCCGGCAGACACCAGTTTTTTAAATAAAGGTAAAACTTTGCAGGTTGAAGAACACAGAGAATGGATGTTTCATGGAAAAGAATAAAAATATTACTCTAAGATCTGATATGTTAAATCAGTGTTTCACAAAAATGAATTTAGGTTAATGGGCTATAAAAGTTCATTTCTGGTCTGTTTTACCCTATGCTCAGAATCAGACACATGTTGTATTTCAATTTAATTACTAAAGAAATGTGAGTTTTGACTGTCTGTCACAAAATTTCAGATTTATTTACTTGTAAAAATTCACAACTAAAATGCTTACAAATCAGAAGCCTCATTATTGACGTCACAGCAGACTCTCTTCTCCCCCAGCATAGCTGCTACTTTAAATAAATAATAAGCATGAATAAAATAGGAGTTTATGCATGAGTGCTGCAACTTCTCCACATTTTCTTGGCAATCATCAACCTAGTGAGGTTCCAACTGAAAATTTGCAATTCTTCTTGCAAATTCCAATCTGTGCCCAGCAGAGGTGTGGGCTCGAGTCACATGACCTGGACTCGAGTCAGACTCGAGTCATTATTTTAATGACTTCTGACTTGACTGGATAAAATCTATAAAGACTTGCAACTTGACTCGGACTTGAACGCCAATGACTTGTGACTTGAGTCGACTTGTGTCTGTTGACTTGATGATGACTTGAGCATATTTGATATTTTAGCACAAAAGTGGCATGACATGGACAAAAATCATAAATCGTTCTTGGTTCTGGGTTTGATTTACTGCTAAATGCAGCAGCACTTTGTTTATAATCAGTTTCAGTTCCTGCTTGTTTGAGCAAATAAATAAGGCTTTATAGAGCAAGTCACCCCATACAAGAAACTTACTCCACTCCCACTTCATGTTTGAAAAATCCAACAAATGCTGTTGCCTGGCAGACCGAGAGGGCGGAGCCGCCAACAAATACACACACACAGGCTCACCATGGCATTGTGGCATCATAATGTACTAGCTAACATCATAACATACCTCTTAGCCAATAGCGGTGGCAGATTTAAATTCAAATACAGTACAGAATTTTTTCCCTGACAACGGCGCAACACTGACAGTTTTAGGCAGAATATTTAAATTTTAACTAAGATGCACTGAAGGAGCAGGAGCTTGTAGCAGAGGTTGAGAGGTACCGGCTAGATATAGTCGGACTCACCTCGACACATAGCATTGGCTCTGGAACCCAAGTCCTTGAGAGGGGTTGGACACTCTCCTTTGCTGGAGTTGCTCCGGGTGAGAGGTGGAGGGCTGGGGTTGGCTTTTTGTTAGCCCCAAGACTTTCTGCCTGTGTGTTGGGGTTTACCCCGGGGGACGAGAGGGTAGCTTCCCTGCGTCTTTGGGTCGGGGAACGGGTCCTGACTGTTTGTGCTTATGGGCCAAATATCAGTTCAGAGTACCCACACTTTTTGAAGTCCCTGGGATGAGTGCTAGATAGTACTCCATCAGGGGACTCCATTGTCCTGCTGGGAGACTTCAATGCTCACGTGGGCAATGACAGCTTGACCTGGAGGGGTGTGATTGGGAGGAGCGGCCCACCTGATCGGAACTCGAGTGGTGTTTTGTCATTGGACTTCTGTGCAAGCCGCAGTTTGGCCATAACGAACACCATGTTCGAACATAAGGATGCCCATCAGTACACTTGGTACCAGGGCAGCCTAGATCGCAGGTCGATGATAGACTTTGTAGTCGTATCATCTGACCTGCGGCCATATGTTTTGGAGACCCGAGTGAAGAGAGGAGCGGAGCTGTTAACTGATCACCACCTGGTGGTGAGTTGGATCAGATGGTAGGGGAAGATGCCACATAGACCTGGCAGACCCAAATGCATAGTGAGGGTCTGCTGGGAACGCCTGGCAGAAGAACCTGTCAAGACGGTCTTCAACTCCCACCTCTGGCAGAGCTTTGACCTCGTCCTGAGAGCAGTGTGAGACATTGACTCTGAGTGGGCCTTGTTCCACTCTGCGATTGTTGAGGCGGCTGTTGCTAGCTGTGGTCGCAAAGTGGCCGGTGCCAGTCGTGGTGGCAACCCCCTATCCGCTGGTGGACACCAGAGGTTCGGGGAGCCGTCAGGCTGAAGAAGGCGGCCTACAGGGCGTGGCTGGTCTGTGGGTCTCCGGAGGCAGCAGACAGGTACCGGATAGCCAAGCGGGGTGCAGCAGTGGCAGTTGCCGAGGCAAAATCTCAGGCGTGGGAGGAGTTTGGTGAGGCCATGGAGAAAGACTGTTGATAGGCTCCCAAGAAGTTCTGGCAAACTGTCCGGCGCCTCAGGAGAGGAAGGCAGCAACTCGCCCACACTGTTTACAGTGGGGATGGGGAGCTGCTGATGTCAACTGGGGCTATAGTCGGACGGTAGAAGGAATACTTTGAGGAGCTCCTCAATCCCACCTACGCGCATTCCGAGGATGAACCAGAGCCGGGAGACCTGGGGATGGACTGTCCAATCTCAGGGGCAGAAGTTGCTGAGGTAGTTAAACACCTACGCAGCGGTGGAGCACCGGGGGCGAATGAGATTCGTCCTGGGTATCTCAAGGCTATGGATGTTGTAGGGCTGTCGTGGTTGACACGTCTGTGCAACATTGCGTGGTCATCGGGGGCAGTTCCTGTGGAGTGGCAGACCGGGGTGGTGGTCCCCATCTTTAAGAAGGGTGATCTGAGGGTGTGTTCCAACTATAGGGGGATCACACTCCTCAGCCTCCCTGGAAAAGTCTACTCCAAGGTACTGGAGAGGAGGGTCTGATCGATAGTTGAATCTCAGATCGAGGAGGAGCAACATGGTTTTCGTCCTGGCCGTGGAACTGTTGACCAGCTCTATACCCTTGCAAGGGTGATGGAGGGGGCATGGGAGTTTGCCCAACAAATCCACATGTGTTTTGTAGATTTGGAGAAGGCTTATGACCGTGTCCCCAAGGGCACCCTGTGTAGGACACCCCAGGAGTATGGGGTGGGTGGCTTTCTGTTAAGGGCCATTCAATCCCTTTACCTGAGGAGCGTGAGTTTGGTCCGCATAGCCGGTAGTAAGTTGGACCTGTTCCCAGTGAGGGTTGGACTCTGCCAGGGCTGCCCTTTGTCACCGGTTCTGTTCATAAGCTTTATGGACAGAATTTCTAGGCGCAGCCGTGGTGTGGTTTGTCGAGTTTGGTGGCAGGAGAATCTCGTCTCTGCTTTTTGCAGATGATGTGGTCCTCCTAGCTTCATCCAGCTCTGACCTTCAGCTCTTGCTGGGTAGGTTCGCGGCCGAGTGTGAAGCGGCTGGGATGAGGATCAGCACCTCCAAACCTGAGACCATGGTTCTCGACCGGAAAAGGGTGGCTTACCAACTCCGGGTCGGGAGAGAGGTCCTACCTCAAGTGGAGGCCCCCGGGTTGACCCAGGACATGTTGGAGAGGTTACATCTCCAATCTGGTCAGGGAATGCCTTGGGGTCCTGCCGGAGGAGCTGGTGGAGGTGGCCGGGAAGAGGACGGTCTGGAGTCACGCAACTAAGATGCACTGAAGTGTCAAATTATTGACTGCACGTGTCTGTGTGTGTGTGTGTGTGTGTGTGTGGTGTGTGGTGTGTGGTGTGTGGTGTGTGTGTGTGTGCCTGCTCTGTCTTCTCGATCCCCAGTGAGTCGTGGAGGATGGCTGCTTATACTGAGCCAGGATTCTCTGGAGGTTTCTTCCTGTTAAAAGGTAGTTTTCCTCTCCACTGTCGCTTTATGCTTGCTTAGTATGAGGATTGCTGTAAAGTCACTGACACTAGTCAGTGACTTGATGCAATTTGCTGGGTTCCTTATATAGGAAACATTATTTCTGACTGGCTTAATGAACTGACCTGAATTGGAATGTTTATTATGTGAAGTGCCTTGAGACGACTCTTGTCGTGATTTGGCGCTATATAAATAAAATTGAATTGAATTGAATTGAATTACAGCACAATTAGACACTCGTTTATATAGTTTAGCAGCAAAAATAGTTGATTTGGGGGTGGCTTGCTCTTAAGAAGCTTTATTTCTGGAATTCATTTATTATCATTGTCATTAAATTGAAGTTGGATAGATAACTTGATTTTCACTTGAAAATTCAAAAATAAGGACTTGACTTGGACTTGACTTGGACTTGGTTGTCTTCGACTTGGACTTGACTCGAGACTTGACTGGAAAGACTTGTGACTTACTTGTGACTTGCACAGCAGTGACGGTCACACCTCTGGTGCCCAGTCACCAACAGCTGCAGACCAGTGAGTCTTCTTCGTGAATTAGTGGTTTGCCTAGTTCAGAATTATTTTTGGGTCATCAGGGGTGTGTTATTGGACTAAATCATTAGATAAGACAAAGTAGCATGCATCATCCTTAAATGTTTATTGTATGAGTAGTAGGAACATAAAACTCAAACAGCCTTTTTGACGAGAAGCTCTGGAAGAAGAGATTCTGTTTTGGTTTGCATACAATATGAGATGGTTTATTCCAAGAGGAAAGTGCTGACACACCACAGGCAACAAGATTCTGCATAGTGATGAGAAAACACACAGAATCCTCGTGATCCATCATGCACAGCTCTTCTCAGAGGCTCCAGTCATACACAGCCGACACTAGAAAGTGTTCATGCATTCAGCCTTTTGCAATTCAGTTCCAGGCATTAACTGTGAGACATGCACGCACACACACTACCAAGCACTTCAGATCTGTTTTAAGGGTGTATTTAACCTTCAGTCTGTGATCATCTACTTTCATGAAGCAGGGCATAGGGAAGCCCACTCACCATCCATCCATCCATCCATCCATTGTCTGAACCCGCTTTGTCCATGTAGGGTTGCGGTGGGGGGGGGGGGGGGGGCTGCTATCTCGAGCGGTCAATGGGCAATCAAGTGGGGTACACCCAGGACAGAGAGCCAGTCCATCACAGGGCAACACAGACACACAGGACAAACAATCACACACACACACACACACACACACACACACACACACACACACACACACACACACACACACACACACACACACACACACACACACACACACACACACACACAAACACACAAACACACAAACACACACACAAACACAAACATCTAAGAACAATTTAGACAGACCAATCATCCTAACAGTCATGTTTTTGGACTGTGGGAGGAAGCCGGAGTACCCAGAGAGAACCCACGTATGCACAGGGAGAACATGCAAACTCCATGCAGAATGATCCCAGGCCGGGAAGCGAACCCAGGACCTTCTTGCTGCAAGGCAACAGCTCTAACCACTGTGCAGCCCCCCTCTCACCGTCAGTGTGTAAAATAAACAATAATATAGAGACGAATGATTAAGTCTTGGGAGTGATCACACTTCTCCAGCTTTGCTAAAAACTTGTTGAAACTGTTAAATGTGTGTGAGGCGAGAGGAACTGCAGTCACTCCACTTGCTGTGAAATTCTCACTTTTGTTAAACCAAAACGATTATTTTCATGCCTTAAAAGAAACTGAAACTAGGTTGTTATTACTTACACATGAAAAGACTCGTGTTTGTTTCAGCGGGCTCTAACTTTCAAAACCAGCACAAGATAGCTTGTGTTGAAGGTTTTTATAGTGGGTGATCCCCAGCAAGCATCTGAGAGCAACAAGCCCCTGTGGAAATTCAGATCGAGCTGTCCAGACAACACACACCAGATCCATGCTGTTTCAAGAGGCTAAGCCTTCATACACTCATCCCTGAATGTTCTGCAGAATGGAACAGTGAGCTTTGCTTTCCTCGGTTCCCCCTCTTCTTTGTTATCCGACAGTAAACCTGCTGCTGCTGCTGCTGCTGCTGCGCCAGAACCTGGGGCGTTGTCTGAATCCTCCTCTAACCCAGAGAGGGGGGATCCTGGAAGCCTGTCACAGCTAAGCCTCGCAGATCTTTTATTATTGATTCAGCAGATATGAGGTAGAAGAGGCAAAAGTTTAAAAAAGAGAGCAAAAAGATCAATTGCAAGAACTACGTAGGAAAATCTGTAAGTTTTCAAAGGAGAGGATTTAGAACAAGGAGGAGGATCAGTACGGTCATGAGGTCGGGTTGAGCAGGTGGCCCAAAGCTTTGCCTCACAACAACAATTGTGTCACGAGCTGAAACATCTCCATGTCGTCTCTTACCAACCATGACCCCAATCTTCCAATCATGGAGCGTGGCTAGAACAACCTCCACAACAAAATCATTTTGCTTCTGCTATGGTTATTCTAGAGTTCTAGGATTAACTACATGCAGCCCACCATCACTGCTGACCGCAATACACCTTCACAAAAAATGCATGTTTTATATTTCACCAGAAACAGTCCTGGAACCCCCCAAGGCGCTTTACAACACGCCAGTAATTCACTCACTCACATACTGATGGTGCTGAGCTACAGCTGCCCTGGGGTGCTCTGATGGAAGTGAGCCTGTCGTACACACTCAGTCCTGCCAGTTCCTTCTGAACATCAGGCAAGGAGAGGAAAGTGTCTTGCCCAAGGACACAACAGCAATGACAAACCTACAACCCTTCAATTATGGGGCAATCAATGAACTCCTCGGCCACCATCGCTTTACAGAAGATGGCTGATGGAGGACTTTTTTGTCGTTATGTAATCTTTAAGTATTAAAGGCAGAGTGATTTTTGGAAAAATAATAATTGTTTGTGTTCTGTGAGAAGGGATAAAAAATGTGCTTTTTGCAATAAAAATATTGTAAACCGATTTGATTGCATTTAGTGGATCTATGAATGTCATGAAAAAGGGTTGGACCCACACACAATTTCACAAGAACTAATTTGTCCCTCTTTGCTAAAGGTTTGGACTTCCCTTGAGGTAAAAATAATATTTCCCTTTTATTAATTGTGTGGGAAAAATCATGAGTGTTGTTTTCGGTGAATGGAGCACTATAGAGAAGTGAACATCAAGACAGAAAGGTCAGGTGTTTTCAGTTATTTTAATTACATTAATACACACATCTAGGCCTTCTTTTGTGTATTTAAAAAAAACGCTAATCCATCAAATCCTGGCCTTCATCCACTGTATATGCAAATGGAAATATACTGTAGCATGAACAAAAGAGCCTTCTGGAGAGGAAAGTTGTTTCTGAAGCTTATCAGGCTACAAAAGGTTACGAAACTACTTCTAAGATCAGGGATATGAAAGAAAAAAGGAAGTTCATAAGCTTTTGTACCCTAGTCTGTAAAGTGAACACAGAAACCAAAGGTAACTGTGGAGCATGAGAAAAGTCTTAAACCTGCAAATGTATGACCCAACAGTGATGATCATACAGTGCTGCGGTTGGAGGGATGCTGCGCTACTCGTTGCTCTCTATCTGTAACTCTGTAAAGATCAGAAGGAAAAGTCTAGAAAGCTGCTGGGTCTCTTAAATTGAAAACTACTCATACTTCTTGTTTTACATTGAAATGTGTTCTGTCTGTGGGATGGAAAACAGTGCTCATCTTTAAAGCACAGTGAAAGTTGTGCAGTGATTTGGTCTTGTTCTGCATCAGGCACAGAATATCTGGTCAGCAATGACAAAATGATTAAATCACATTTAAAGGACTACAGAAAATAATTGCCTTTTTGTTTCATCCCATTTTGGGGGGGAAATGGATGTTCTGTTTTATAAAAAAGCTTTTAGAAACATAAAGTGAATGGATGCAAAGGAACAACTAGACTGGGCCATCTTGACAATTGGAGAAACAGAATAATAGATATAAAAATTTGTACATACATGAAGGAAATGTCAGCTATAAACAAAAATGTTTGCTGAGGAAACAGCAGAGATTAAATCATCTCTCAGCTTATTGACTGAAGAACTCGGCAAGCAGCAAAGAAACAGGTGAACCTCGTGGGTCTAATGAAGGAGGTCCCAGAGCTGCATAAAAACCCATTCATCCATTGGGTTTTTTTTTTGTTAGTGTTGGGTTTTAGGAGCCTAAAACAAGCCATTTCAAAAAGTAGCCTTTTGTGACATCACAAACAAGGAAATTAGTATAATACCAGACTTGGATATTGCTCACGTGCTGGAGGAGCAGTTGCTGTTCTAAGCCTTTCCTGGATATCGGAGCTTCTCAGCTTATTGACCCTTTGCATGTGACGTCACGCCACTCATGTGACCACCCCCTTCGCCATGATGGATGGCAAAAAGACCGTTTACACCCATTGAAACTCAAGTGAAGCTAGTCAAAACGAGCTAGTTTGTAGCCTTTTATCGCTTTTATTTAGTTGATTTGACAGTAAAATGGTTTTAGCTTGCTGCGTGGTTGGCTGCACTAACAGACAAGGATGTAAACTCAACTTGTTTTGTTTTTTTAATAACTTTGATGGAGACTGAAGACGGAGATGAACTGCAGCGATCAATCAAGCGGACTAGCAGTCCTCAGATTTGCAGCAAACATGTTTTTACCGGGTAAGATTAACGTTCATTTATTTCACGAGGAAGACAGGGACAAGGATAAATGTCATGTGTTTATACAAGTTATTGATAATCCTGATTGATGGGTATTTCACCACGGAGGCTGCGCTCCGTCCACTGTAGTGTAAAACGAGACAAATATTAACAATATTAAAGCTCCGATGTATGATTACGTGTGTTAAAATTACGTTATTTATTTGTTTATTTGAGCGTCGCTGTTCAGAGATCTTCTCATTCCGGTGTGAGAGCAGCAGCTGAACCCGGTAACACCACCAGCAGCAGAAACTGGTAGGGATCCGGACTTTTTAAAAATCAGCTTTGGTGTAAAGTGAAACGCTGTTTACAACATAAAGTTATAAATCCAGAGGGGTGAATTTAGGCAAAGTCAGCAACATGTTTACGTCTGTGAACAGATGCAGAGAGAACGTAAGCTAACGTTGGTAAGTGTAGCATCATGAAGGTCCTCTAATTTGTGACAAAGGTCACATTTTCCCAGCTGGGTCAGACTGTAACTTTTAGTTCCACGGATTAACCCAGAAGCCCTGATGTCTAAAGAATATCATCCTTTATCTGCTGCTGTTCCGTCCCAGAAGGACACTTCAAGTTCACGATAACAATTTAAATAATAATATTAATAAACTCTTTGACTGTATTACTGTTTATTATAATCATCATAAATGATCACTTGGTTCAGTATAAATGTATTTTAATTACTGAAATGAATTGTTATGCTTTGGGTATAATTATGATTATGGTGGTGTGTTCAGTAACCAAAGGTCAACTTCCACTTATCCATCCAACACAGAACTGATCCAGATTAAGGGTAACTTCCATCATGTGTCTTGACTCATGACCAAAGTTTTCTTGCTCTGAGAGGGCGTGTTCTGAGGACTTTGTAAAACTAACTTCCAGCAGCTTTCACGTCAGTTCGTGAACCAACCACCATCAGAGGATTAGGGAACGGCCGTCCCTGAAGCCTCCACCTGCTGTTCTGTCACGCCGATGAGAATAGCTACGAATAAACGTAACTGTAGCCAGCTGACGCAAAACTCCTCAGAGTTATTGATTTTTGAGTTAAGTAAGACGAAACTCCCTCAGAGTAAGCCAGATGCTCGACACTGTGTACCCAGCGACATCCTCGGTCCAGAGAGTTGGTTCCTCGAGTCTCCTCTACCGGACCGAGTACCTGCAGGAAGAAACCATCCTCCCTTGACCTCCGGATCCTCACGAAGGGTCGTCCTTGCTGGGTGAGGTAGCACACAGATTGTGTTTGATGCTGTTTTCTCTAAGTAACAACAGTTAACTGCAAAACCATCATTTCCAACCCTGAGCGCGTTCCTCTCTCTGAAAGAAACCTTCTGAGAAATCCATTCACGCATCCAAACTCGTATTTTCCATTTAGCTTTCATCCAGCCGCAGGTTTGCCTTTTAAAAGAAGTTTAATATCAAAGCTGTTAAGAATTGTCATTAAATTGTCATCCATGAATTGTCATTTCTAATTGTCATGCACATCGTCAAGTTTAAAATTGTTAACAATAAATTCTTCATTTTTAAACTTGCCTCATTCTTTGAAATGGAACAAAGAAAGGTATAATTAATTCTGGTTATTGAGAAAGCAAAGATTCCTAACTTCTGATTCAAAAATAAACTTTTGCTATTAAATTTAATTATCTTTAATTAAACGTTAATCTTTGGATTAAAAATAGACCAAACAGGTTGGTGTGTGAACTTAGATCGCTTATATAAGTATCCTGGATATTTATACATGATATAAGCTTCATGGATTAATCTGCTTGCTCATTCTCAGAATCTACAACTGAATAGCAACAGTGTTGATTCTAGTATGTAGATAACCCTACATAAGCTAGTTAACATGCCGCTCTCTATGAGCCCCGGCTAGATGCGCTACTCCTTCTGATAACTGAACTGGGCATGAACTAGTTGAAGGAATGCTGGAGGAGTTTTTGTTTTGATCACTAAAACAATTTTAGGCTCTACTCTTCCCTTTGTTTAGTAACCGTGTCGCTCACTGTTTACATGCTTTTGTCGTCCCGCATGGTGGACCCACATGATAGGTGACGATGGTACAAAGGGTCAATAGTGCCCTGAGGGAGGAAGGGTGGGTGTGGCCGGCTACAGCTTGTTTTCTTAAGGTGACAGAGCCCTGAAATGGCTCATTGTGGAAGGTACTGAAACTCTCAAGAGCTGAAATCACTTCATGTGAGAGAGATTTTGAGGAAAGACCTTAATGAACACGAAAACACCAACCAAAAAAAAACATCAATATATACTCACCTAAAGGATTACTGGGAACACCATACAGACTTCTCTTCATGGTAGACTTGGATATCGATACATCTACCTCCTGGAGAGCTTTGTTCATTTGTTTGGTCATTTCAAAAGGGTTTCCCTTGATCAAACCCACAGCTTCTGTGGACCGGGTGAAACATCTCTCACTGGTAGCCAAGCCAAGTTCCCCAGCTTTTTATTTTTAAGGCTTATGTCACCACTGCAGATTTGTTTCAGAGGTGCATGAAATAAAGAACGGAGATGCAGTTTGTAATCCATGCCTAAGCAGTGTGGGAAACTGGGAGCATAATGCAGGTAGGGCTGCATGCTGTCAAGTTTTGTTAATCTGTAGCACCTCTTAGTGGTCGCAGTGAAAAATGGCAAGCTTCAGCAAAAAGTGAGTTAGTAAACATCTCATTTTCAAGAACAAATGCAGCCATCTGTTGGTTCTATTTCTACGTGCAGTTTAGAGAGGAGCCATGTTTGTGTGGAATCCCATTATTTGATGGGGAAACATATTTCTGACTAATGTGTTGTAACAAAATGTCAGGTGGCGGTTGAAATGAGGTGGAGATTTAATAATCAAACCATAAACATAAAAATGTATTGAGGTTTTTCTTTGGTAAATGTCTTCCCGGTAGTAGAGACCTCTTTGAACAACCTCAGTTTGGAAAAATATAGATCATGTCTGATTGGATAAACATCTTAGTGGCTCAGTTATGTAAAGCAGAAGTCCAGTGTTTTTTCTCAAGAGGGCACCAGTAGCTCAGGAGGTGGAGTGGGTTGTCCAATAATCAGAGGGTTGCAGGTTCCATCCTGGCTCAGACCAGAGAATTCTGCTGTTGTGTCCTTGGGCAAGACTTAACCCGCCTTGCCTGCTGGTGGTGGTCAGATGAAACATAATGAATGACCCACACTTGTATAGTGCCAGAGTCAGAGGACTCCAAAGCGCTTTACACCACAGTGTATTCACCCATTCACACACACACATTCACTCACTGGTGGGGATGAGCTATGATGTAGCTATGGCTGCCTTGGCGCGCACTGACAGAGGCGAGGCTGCCGAGCACAGGCGCCACCGGTCTCTTTGACCACCAGCAGGCGAGATGGGTTAAATATCTTGCCCAAAGACACACGATCCCCGGTCCAGAGTCAGGATTGAACCCGCAACTTTCCGATTACAGGACAACCTGCTCAACCTGTTGAGATAATGCTGCCCCGGAGGGACTGGTAGCACCAGTGCTCGGCAGCCTCGTCTCTGTCAGTGCGCCCCAGGGCAGCTGTAGCTACAACATAGCTCATCCCCAGTCCAGCGTGTGAATGTGTGTGTGAATGGATGACTGACTGATTGATTATGTTGTAAAGCGCCTTTGGGGGTTGTAGAACCCTAAGAAGGTGCTGTACAAATACAAGCCATTTACCATTTACCATCTAGAGGCAGAAAAAATGTATTGCACCTTAAGACCCTCCACCGACTTCCATGAATAAGGCTGGAGGCAAGGCCTCTCATTCATGAACGCACACCTCTAGAGGCCTACAGAGCTACAAGACATCATTTTACAATCATTTTTGTCACACTAAGTTGTTATACACACACACACACACACACACACATACATGCATACCAATATATAAATATATATATAAATAAAACTGCACATACAATGTGTTTTTCATGGTTTAAAACTTGGCAGTGGACAGGAACAACGTTATTGATGACACATAGGATATCAAATGTGTCCTCCATCTTCTAAACTCGGTTTAATGGCGGATGGCATAAACAAACCGTGAACTTTGGAGTCTTAAAGGACTTTGTGATCTTGTGAGTCCAGTGAGGAGGACGGCTGCTCCGCGGCTGAGACTCCCTCATTGTGGATTGAAGCACCACGAAGCATGCAAGTAAATGTTCCAGCTGCCGTTCTACGCTGCCGATGCCTCCAGTGTGGACCCGGCGTTAGAGTTAAACAAAGACAGTTATTTTTAAGTAGTTATTAATTCCAGAAAGACAAGTAGTTGAATCAATTTCAAGATTTCAGATTTATTGTGAAACTCATTTTTAAATGTCTCTATTTCTCCTAACTGAGGTTGTTCAATATTGTTTTAGTTTGTTTTTACTAAGATAAAACATTTGGTTCTTTATTTTCAAACAAAAATGAGCAAGATTTGTGCCTGATGATTTTAGGATATTCATATATGTTTTGCTAATATTTAACAGTTTGTGTCTCATTATTAGAGGCTTTTATGGTAAATGCTCCCCAAAGGAGGATGTGAGATCAAGTTCCATCTTATTGTTTACGTTTTTTCTTCTCCAGCTCAATTATATAAAGACAGAAGAAGGAAGGAAACTTCACTTCCTGAGCAGCCAAGGTTGATAAGACAAGAAACACACACACTTTGCTGCAGTGTTGCTTTACGCTCCATCTTCCACACACTCGTCCTCTCCTCCCTTGTTAGACATTTGTGTTTTCTGACGACTGGATCTGGATCAAACATCCCCCCCTCACTCAGGATGGGCTCCAGACTCCCCGGCCTGCTGCTGCTGCTCCTCGCCGACCTCCTGCTCTTCTGTAAGGAGCCCCTGGTGTGCTTCTTTAAGGATAGAGGATGTGCCAACATTTAAACTTTTATCTTGACATTCATCTTTTTTATTTTCCCTATACAGGGAGGTGTGTCCGAGGAGAATCGTGTAAGTATCTCTAAAAGTTTAAGTGATGTAGTTTCCGGACATGTGACAGTTTCAGGAGATGTTAAAAAGTTCATATTCAAAATGTAAGTTAACTTTAAAAGGGCAGTTGCACGTGTGGTCTCAGACATTTTCAGATAAATATGACTTAAAACTATTTCTCATTAGCATCTTGTGATCAACACAAATAAGTTAAAACATTTTTTAAACTAAACGTTCCTGCTAATTTGATCCTATTTTGTGTTTTGTATCAACACTTGTCAGATGTTTTTAGACTATGAGGCTAAAGAGGAAGTCGCGTTAATTCCCTTGTCCTCCCTGGAGCTCCCTGAAATTGGGTGTGTTCCGAAAACACAAAGGAGAGCATTTTTTACAGGTTTCCAAACATGGTTTCTCCTAGGAAAAAAATCTTTTTTACACAATGCCTCCTGTTAAAAGGCAGTTTCATTTAGTGGAGCTGTTACTGACCAAACAATAAATGTCAAAGACACAAATTATTCCACAAAAAGATTTCAAATGTTCAAAATTTATGAAAAAATAATTCTCAAGTATTGTTTAAGATATAAGTAATGGAATGCCTACTGTATCTTTATCATAATAAACTGGAAACAAAATAATAAATCAAATGTTAAAGCTGAAACAAAACGCCCCCTAGTGACTGGTTTCAGCATAGCCTTAAACCCCGCCCATTTTTTTCTAACTACTGAAACGTTTTCAAATAATAAAGACAAAAAAATGTATACTTTTTCTTCCCCATGTATTGACTCGATGATTACTGTAGTGTTTACAATAAATGGTCAGGTATAGTTTATCTAATAGTATTAGTATTAGCTGTGATTAGTTAATGGTTAAAGAGCAAGTCACCCCCAAATCAACTTTTTCTTCTGATAAACTATATAAATGTGTGTCTAATCGTGCTGCAGACACATGTAGTCAATAGTTCTGCACTTTAGTGCATTTCAGTTAAAATTTTAATTTTCTGCATAAAACTGTCAGTGTTGTGCCGTTGTCAGGTAAAACCTCTGAACAGCATTTGAATTTAAATATGCCATCGCTATTGGCTAAGAGATGCCCTAGAACGTTAGCTGGTACCATATGATGTCACAATGTCATTGTGAGCCTGTGTGCGTGTATTTGTTAGCAGCTCCACCCCCTCGGTCTGCTAGGCAACAGCATTTGTTGCATTTTTCAAACAAGAAGTGGGAGAGGAGTAAGACGCTGGCAGGGGGTGACTTGCTCTTTAAGTTGCAAAAGTAAAACACATAATTCAGCAACATGTTGATTTTAATTATTACCTTTAGTTAAAAAACAATAATTATTAGTTAATAGTTTGCTTTATTTTCATGTAGTTTATTTATAGCATCTAATGCCTCGTTGGGCTAACTTGTTGCTTTGGCTAAGCGGTGCTGTTGCTGCTGAATAAAGATGAGAAGGAAAACGAATTTGTGCAACTCTCTGAGGAGAAGAAAAGGTCAGACATTGTTTGTGGAGTCCTCCTTCCTTCCACTCGCTCCTGTTTGCTGAGCAGAAGGCAGAGGTTTCCTGTTTATCTGGTTAAATTGAGCTGAAAGTCCAAGTTTTTAGTATCATGAGAGACCTCTTAGCCCAGGTAGAGCAACATGTTCCAGATGAGCTTACCTGTTCCTAAGAAGAACAATTTGTTATTCCTATTAATTACATCCCGAGTAAAATACTCTGATTGGAACAATTTTAGTCATCAGACAGAAAAACTGAATGTGTGCTAAGTCTCACAATGGCGATCAAACATTAGCATTTTAATGATCAAAGTTATAGACAAAATGTTTATTCAGCAAAGTTTTTTCAGCAATTAATCTAAACAAAAAATTCTTAAATGAAGACTGTCTAACAATCTCATTGTAATAAATGTAATAGATGATGGAAATAAGTCATGAATAATATCAAATCAGAGTCCAAAATCAAGTTGATGGTGTAAAATGGCTCTTTTAACACAAGGGCAGATGTCAATAGCCTGAGTAAATCAAATTGTTATTTTAACTCAGAAGAATTTCAGGTTTTCTGAAGCCAGGCTGTGAAGAATATCCCAAGCATGTTGGAAGTATTTCATGTTACGTCCATCAGGTTTTGTCCTAACTGACTATTTATTTTGCGTTTCTGCACATGGACAACAGCTTTCATCATCGACACTGTTGGCCTTACTGTCCAGCCACAAAACCAAGTCCAGAGCGGAACCCCGGTGATAATCCGCTGCCAGGTCAGTGTCAGCTTCAGCAACATTTCTCACCTCCTTCACCATTTCGAGATCACACAGGACGGCGTTCCCATCCACGTCTCTGACACCACAGAGGACTCTGTCTCTTACGGGCTGAACCCAGCCAGGGCAGCCGACTCTGGAAGTTACGAATGTAGAGTCACGGTGAAGGACAAGAGCAAGGCCAGCTACAGCCAGAAACTGGACGTCTCAGGTAAATGGCCTGTATTTGATACAGCGCCTTCTAGAGTCCTGGAACCCTCCAAGGCGCTTTACAACACAATCAGTCATTCACCCATTCACACACACATTCACACACTGGTGGGGATGAGCTACAATGTAGCCACAGCTGCCCTGGGGCGCACTGACAGAGGCGAGGCTGCCGAGCACTGGCGCCACCGGTCCTTCCGACCACCACCAGCAGGCAACATGGGTTAAGTGTCTTGCCCAAGGACACAACGACAGTGACAGACTGAGTGGGGCTCGAACCTGTGTAGCGTTATGGTTTATGCTCTTTTATGAAAGAGGAACCATTCTACATGTGAATTTGTGATATTAATTTTATTAAATTAATAACCAAATTGTATAGTTTTAAGAAGACTCAAAGGTTGTTTTCATCGATAAACTGACGATAATATCCGTGGGTCTGTGTTTCAGTTCAATGAAGAAACAAGTTTGACAATTAAAAAGTTTTAATTCTTCAAATTAAACTAATGATTTTGAAATTGACAAACAGAAAATAACAATCAACATTGGCAACTTTGTGGGACAATCTTTAACAGTTGATATTGTAAACTTGCTCAAATAGACCTTCTGTTGGAGGTGCTGAAGGTTGAGAGTGATATGATGTGGTTATGGATGCGTGTGTGCAAAGTGCAGTGAGAATTGAACATGAGGTGAGATGAATGCGTGTGTGCATCTGATTTTGCTTCAGGAAGAAACAGGTGTCTGAGTGAAATGTGATGGTTTGAATAAACGTAGGTTTAGTTGGAAAAGATGCATCATCGCTATCTATCGTGTTCAGCCTCACCAAAAATCGGACCCCCTTTTAGATCCGGGACGCCAGAGGATGGTGATGTCCATCCAGGTGACACCAGCGGCTGGCAGAGGAGACGGAGGTGTCCGCGGCCCGGTCCAGAGTTGCCCTCGGTACACGTTGATGGTAAAGCGTTTTGTCGATGCGCTTGTTAAGTTTAGTTCACTCAGAAATCAAAAGACTCGGTATGAGTCTGCGTTAGAAGTTGCGATTCAGCTATTCTGTCTGGCTGACAGGAACAGCGTGAGGGGGGGGGAGAAACGAGCCGACCGGCTCTGTCCCCCCTTCGGTTTCTTCAGGTCCTCTCTCTTTCGTTGTCAAGCACGAACTGAATCATAAGACTGAAACTTACCAAAAGCCTTTCTCTTCTCAAAGCAAACGTATACGTCAGCAAATGTGTTTTGGAGTTTACTGTGAGAATCTGTGTGTGGGTGTGTTTGAGTGTGTGTGTGAAGGTCGGTAACAAACATCCTCAAACATTATCTAATTAAGTATGGATTCATTAATCCATTATAATTACCCAAAGCATAAGAATCATTCACTTGATTAAAACACATTTAAAATGAGCAAAATGATAATGATTATTCTTTAACATTAAAATCAAGAAAGAAAGTTTTAAGACTTGTTATGTTATGACTACTTTTCCATGAGAACTTCGTCTTCTGGTACTGCAGGTGTTCAGATGTTATGGTTTCCAGCAGACTCTTGCAGACTTCATGTCTGCAAAGGTCTCAATCTGTGGGTGAAAGTTCTCAGCGACCCAGCTCTTTGACCCAGCCGAGTCAAATGACCTTTTGCACAGAAAACCCATATTTCCTCACATTACACCTGCAACCTTCCGATTACGGGTCGAGCACTTAACTTCTGAGCCACCGTCGCCCAAGAATCGGAAGGTTGCAGGTTTGAGCCCCACTCAGTCTGTCGCTGTCGTTGTGTACACAAAGCCAGGGACCAGAAACAGCTCTAATGCAGGAATTTCATCACAATAAATAACACAATGTAGAGTAATAGCAATGGTCTTTATTCTTTACCAATGGTTCCCTCTCCTCAGGGCTACAGACCCCCACCCTGCAACTGAATAATGCATCACCGTATGAGAATGAGGAGTTCAAAGCCTCCTGCAGTGCTCCAGAGGAGAAAGGACCGCTCATATTCAGTTTTTACCAAAGGTTCATGGGCGGGGAGCCTCTAAGGATAAAGAGGGTGTCGAGAACTGGAAATTCCTCAGAGATCGCTCTAAGTCTGAAGCACATTGGAGACTGCTTCCTGTCCTGTGACTACGAAATCCCTTTGGTTTCTGGGACCAGACGCTCCAACAGCAGCAAGGAGATTCAAGTGCTCGTTCAAGGTATGAGGAGCTTATTTTTCATCAGAGGTTTGTAACCCTGCAAACATTGGAGTGTCTGACGGTGCTTACTTGTGTGTTGCAGTGCTCCACATTACCCCAGTCATGAACATACTTCCCTCTTCTACAGTTCTTGAGGGGGAGGTAGTGGAGGTTCACTGTAGAGTAGTGAACAGTTTTCTGAGGAACGTTGAATTATTTCTGCTGTGGAAGAAGCATATTCTTCGAGAACAAAAAGGCTCAGCTCTTGTTCATCGATTTAAAACCCAAGCGGACAACTCCGGGGAGCTTATTTGTAAGGCACAGTGGGGAAATGTCCAAAAAGAGAGCTATAAAACACTTACAGTCAAGGGCAAGTATTATTTTTTTTTTACCAAAAAAAAAACAGGTATAGTGTTCAAAAAAATATTCGTGTCAAAGCAGGGGTCCCCAAACCTTTTTGCAAACACTACTTTTCCACAGACCAGTGAAGGCTGGTGGTATTTGATAAGTTATCAAACTGTTATGAACACTGCCTGGCCAAAAACAAGCTCTCTTGAATGTTACAGAAATATCTATTTCATATATCAGCATCTACGGTCCCCAAAAAGTGAGAAATCTGGAATGTATTTTCCAGATAAGTTTTATTCTTTCAGTGCAGAAAGTACCAAATGAACCACACACTGGTATTTGTCCTTGAACCTGTGGTTAGGGACCCCTATGCTAAGGCACTTAAATATAATTTTGAATTTGAATGAACATTTATTGTATGTGGGGGAGGATGCCGGTCAGACCTGGCAGACCTAAACGTATTGTGAGGATCTGTGAGGGAAGCGGGGGACATTGAATCCAAGTGGGCCGTTTTCCGTGTTTCCATTGTCGGGGCGACTAACTGGAGCTGCAGCCGCAGGGTCATCGGTGCCTGTCCTGGAGGCAACCCCCAATCCCACTGGAGAACACCGGCGGTTAGGGATGCAGTCAAGCTGAAGAAAGAGTCCTATCGGGCTTTTTGGTCTGTGGGACTCCAGAGGCAGCTGGTGGGTACCGGCACGCCAAGCGGAACGCGGCTCAGGTGGTCGCAGAGACAAAAACCCGGGCGTGGAAGGAATTCGGTGAGACCATGGAGCAAGACTTCCAAATGGCTTCGAGGAGATTCTAGTCCACCATCTGGCATCTCAGGAGGGGAAAGCAGTGCGCTACAAACACTGTTTACAGTGGTGACGGTGTGCTGCTGACCCCGACTTGGGGCTTTGTGGATCAGTGGGCAGAATACTTCGAAGACCTCCTCAATCCCATCAGTCTTCCAGTGAGGAAACAGAGTGTGGGTACTTTGGGTTGGCCTCTCCAGTCTCTGGTGCCGAGATCACTGAGGTGGTCAAAAACTCCTCCGTGGCAAGGCCCTGGGGTGGGTGAGATCCGCACAGAGTTCCTTAAGGTTCTGGATGTTGTAGGGTTGTGTTGGCTGACACGGTTCTGCAATATCGCGTGGACATCGGGGGCAGTTCCACTGGATTTGCAGACCTGGTTGGTGGTTCTCCAACCGCAGGGTGTGTTCCAACTACAGGGGAATCACACTCCTGAGCCTCCCTGGTAAGGTCTATTCAGGGGTTCTGGAGAGGAGGGTCTCTTGGATTGTCGAACCTCAGATTCTGGAGGAGCAATGTGGTTTTCGTCCTGGCCGTGGAACACTGGACCAGCTCTATACCCTTAGGGTGTTCCTGGAGAGTGCGTGGGAGTTCGCCCAA
Organism: Nothobranchius furzeri; assembly: GCF_043380555.1. Classification (NCBI taxonomy): domain Eukaryota; kingdom Metazoa; phylum Chordata; class Actinopteri; order Cyprinodontiformes; family Nothobranchiidae; genus Nothobranchius; species Nothobranchius furzeri. The sequence goes on from NC_091752.1 coordinate 50,564,316, forward strand.
CCAATCTACATGTTTTGTGGATTTGGAGAAGACGTTGAACCGCGTCCCTTGGGGGGCCCTGTGGGGGGTACTCCAGGAGTATGGGGTACCAGACCCTCTGATACGGGCTGTTAGGTCCCTGTATGACCGGTGTCAGAGCTTGGTCCGCATTGCCAGCAATAAGTCGAGCTCATTTACGGTGAGAGTTGGACTCTGCCAAGGCTGCCCTTTGTTACCTATTCTGTTCATAACTTTTATGGACAGGATTTCTAGGCACAGCCAAGGTGTTGAGGGGATCTGTTTTGGTGGCCTAAAGATCAGGTCTCTGCTGTTTGCAGATGCTGTGATCTTGTTGGCTTCATCAGAATGTGATCTCCAGCTTTCGCTGGAGCGGTTCGCAGGGTGTGAAGAGACTGGGATGAGAATCAGCTCCTCTAAATCCAAGACCATGGTCATGAATCAGAATAGGGTAGTTTAAGTTCAAGTATCTCAGGATCTTGTCAATGAATGGGGGGAAATGGAGCCCGAGATTGAGAGTCAGATTGGTGCTGTATCTGCAGTGATGCTGGCGTTATACCGATCTGTCGTGGTGAAGAGAGAGATGATCCGGAAGGCAAAGGTTTCAATTTACCGGTCGATCTACGTTCCTACCTTCATCTGTGGTCACGAGCTTTGGGTAGTGTCCGAAAGAACGAGATCACAAATACAAAAGGCCGAAATGAGTTTTCTCTGCAGGGTGGCTGGGCTCTCCCTTATAGATATAGTATGAAGCTCGGTCATCCAGGAGGGGCTTGGAGTAGACCTGCTAATCCTCCACATGGAGAGGAGCCAGTTGATGTGGCTCGGGAATCTAGTTAGGATGCCTCCTGGATGCCTCATGGACTCCTCCCTGGTGAGGGTTTCCAGGCACGTCCAACTGGGAGGAGACCCAAGCGAAGACCCAGGACACGCTGGAGGGACTATGTCTCTCGGCTGGCCAGGGAATGCCTTGGGATTCCCCCAGAGGAGCTGGTCCAAGTGGCTGGAGAGAGGGAAGTCTTGGCCTCCCTGTTTAGGCTGCTGCCCCTGCAACCTGACCCCCGGATAAGTGGCTGAAAATGGATGGATGGATGGATGGATGGATGGATGGATGGATTTGTTGTATGTAAATATTGTGCGTGTAATTGTTTAAAATGTGCTGTTCAACCCCAACAGAGATATTTTCAAAGCCAAAGCTTTCTGTGCAGCCTACAGAACTATTTGAAGGAGACAATTTCGTTCTGAGATGCATCATCTCTGTTTATTTACCTGACAAGATGGAGGTGAACAGGACGCAATACATCTACTACAAGGATGGCAAGAAACTGAACAGTTCAGAGACGTATAGTTCTGTGGGACACCCTAAAAACAACGGCAACTACAGCTGTGAAGCCCGGGTTTATTCTCCTCTGGTTGACCAGCTTTTTAAAAGCAGCCAAAGCCTGCTTATTACAGCCAAAGGTAAGACACAGAATTAATGTGTTATACAGTAATGAACCTGATTCGTGTTTCTCACTCAAAAAGCCCTCAATGTTCGAAATACAAAGAGATGCACTTACAGCCGTGGGTCTCATTTCTGGTATCTGTCTGTCCTGGTGAGGAAAGATTTCTGTATTCCAGTTTAATGATTGAAAAAGAATCTGTTGTTCTCGCTGCTTTAAAAAAAAAACATTTTTAACGGTATCCAGCTAAATGTAGCCTAGGCGGTTTAAATCAGTATGTCACTGGGCTGCCACTGTTTGCAACTGGTTGGAGACACAAAAAGACAAGAACAAATGCTTGTAAACAGACTGCAATTCATACTTTTGCACAATGTTTCATATACTGAAATGTAGTGTGGGTATTACACTTGATTGCAGACAAACCCTGACAGTTGTGCAACTGCAAAATTTCTTCCTCAAATGCATCCCCAAATCACCTCAATTGCAATTTACCCTCATTTAAACACACTTTTGAGCATCTGGTTTGTTGAAAATAAATTGAGAAACATTTATGAAGAGTTTCAAATGTATCTGGCTTTTTTTTTTTTTAAGAAAATCTTGAGAATTTTAAATGTGTTCAGAAGTCAGTGGCACAGCACTGGTCTTGCACTGACCATCTTCATTTGTCATTTGCAGTTGTAGCCCCAAGAAAATACTGGAAATTATACCAGTAATCCTGTTTTTGTTTTTTCTTTTTTTTTGGGGGGGGGGGGGGGGGGGGGGGGGGGGTTAGTTCCATGTGTATTTTTTTTTCCTTCTGTTAATTACATGCATGCTAACACAATGAGCAAATTAGTATATTTGTGCTTTTCTGCTTTATTCCCCCATGTCCATGTTTTGTCCACAGTTCTGGTTTCACAGCCCGTGCTGAGTGTGGTGGGGGGCACGTTGTGGTTAGGAAAGCCTTTTCAGCTCCTCTGTCACAGTGACAAAGGCACTCTTCCGATCACATACGTCCTGTTTGGTCCTGACAACCTACCTGAGCACAGGGTTGTGCGCGAGTCTGGGGAAAAGGCCATCTTCAACTTGCCTCCAATTTACAAGAGCTCAGACCTAAACAGTTTTCTGTGCCACGCTAGAAATAGTCAACACAAGCCTCCTACGATAAGCTCAGGAGAGCATCTGCGGCACTCAACCCTTGTCATCGGTTAGTTCCGTGCGTGAGAATACGTGAAGTTAGATTGTTCCAACGTCTAACACTTGTTTCACTGTGCAGAACCTGTTTCCAAACCTCTGTTGACCACTCATCCCAATACGGGGAGCATCTCTGAGGGACAAACATTGAGTCTCGTTTGCTCTGTCCAGAGAGGCAGCCCTCCCTTCAACTTCACCTGGTACCACATGGAGACAGGCAGTGTACTCGCTTCCCTTTCTACCAATAAACCAGAAAGTTCCCACAGCATACATGATGTGAAGGCAAAGCACGGAGGAAGGTACTACTGTGAGAGCACAAATGCTGCTGATGAAATAAAAAAAAGCACCTTTGTCCAGATTGCAGGTGTGTTGAATCATTTACAGGCTAAACTTTCCTTTTGTTTTAAACAACGAGATGCTTGTGCACCCATATGCTGATGATCTTGTTTTTTATATTTAAGTTACGTTAATCGTTTTCCAAATTCCTCCGTAGTAAACTGGGCGATTTGGAAGAAAGCTCTCATCGTAATCTTCTGCCTCCTTCTTTTGCTGACCGTGATCCTTGTGGTTGCCTTTAAAAAACGTCTTCTGTGTAAGAAGAAAAGATCAATGAGTATAGGAAACAAGCTTTCAGTGTGAGTACTATTGCTCATGTTCTTACTACAGGTTTTTTAAGGTGAGGTTGACTTTATTACAGATGAATGATGATGTAGGATCTCTTGTTCATTCAGCTTTGTCTCGACTTTACCTCAGGAGGACGGCCAGCACCAAACCAGAGAGGCTGAGCCTCACGCAGACAGAAGTTGCAGTCGCTAATGGTAAAGCTACAAATATATTCAACAATTAAGATTTATTAAGAACATTTTCTTTTCTGTGTAGCAACCCCAAGCATGATGGGAAAAAGTGTGTGGAGCGACCACGTATCGGGCTCGGGTGAGTAGAAAACATCTACAATTTTATCCTCTTTTTTATCCTTTTTAAACATTGAAACTATGCTGTGAAACTTCTGAACTTGATGCAATTTGCTGGGTTCCTTATATAGCAAACTTTTTACTGACTGGCTTAATGAACGGACCTGGATTGGAATGTTTATTCTGTGAAGTGCCTTGAGACGACTCTTGTCATGATTTGACGCTTTAAACATAAACTTGAATTGAATTGAACTGAATTGAATTGAACTGAACATCTTCAGTGGATTTCTGTAAGAAGTTATATGACTTTAGATCTGACCAGACAGTTAAACTGACAACTAATTTGACATCAAGTGGAGTGCTGGCACTTTTTACGCTTAAAGCACTGCATTACATAGTTATTAACATCCAATGTTAGGGTTTTCTCGGACAGTTGAAGCTAGATGTAGCACTTCAACAGCTAAAGACCTTTTTATTTAAAGCTGCTTTCACATAAATCTTTTGTTTTCTTATTTTTAACTCAAATTTGGAATCATCTTTCACTTGTTTTATGATTTTTTTTATGATTTTATGAGCTTTTTCTGATGTCAATCTGTTTCTGTTTTGACATCGGTTTGATTTTATGACTTAATGTTTTATTTTGTTTTGATCTATGTGAAGCACTTTGTGATTCTATGTATGTGATAAGTGCTATATAAATAAAATTGACTTACTATTATTACTTACTTCCTGTGCAGCCTGGGGAATGCCAACAGAATACTCCTGTGATGTGAAATTGACAGTTTGTATAGGCTTATAAAACAGGATTTTATAGATTAGAGGTAATTTAAAACTAAAATAATCCACATTGTTTCATCCTTCATATGACTAGCCGTTAGCTTGTCAATCAAACTAGAACTAATACCTGTTTCTTTAAACTAGTTGTGCACACTTGCTCTAAACTAAAGTTTTTCAAATCTACAATAGATTTCTGCAGAGCCCTACTTCAGAAGATCTGACCTTTTTCATTAAACCAAAACAGTCTGGGAACAGTTTTTTGCATCAAATTAATTGTTATTTGCATCCGTTATTAAGAAGCAGTTAAAGTGCTAATGTCTAATGCATTTGAAATATCCACGATAATTTTTATATTTACTGTATTTCATTTGGCTTAAAAAGCTTTTTTGTTTGCACCGATGACTTCTGTTCACAGCATGTTGGTCTTGGTGAAAATGACATTTTGCCAGAATTACCAATTTAAAAAATGTTATTAAAGAAGCTTTATTGTATGGTTTTAAAGATAGGGAAATCCATTGTGCTTTACTTTATTGTTTTTAGAGTCAGATGACCAGAACAGCTCGATCACCCACGAAAAGCAGGAAACTCAATACACCGAGGTGCAAACCAGAGATCCAGATCCAAACAGAGGTGAAGCTGACTTTCATTTTTTATTTTTTTTTTCAAACAAAATAATTTTTAACTGACTGAAATTTGTATAAATTTGTTCTGTACTAGCTCCGGTGAAGCAGGGCACAGACACGGTGTACAGCCAAGTACGCCTCTCCCAACAAGGTAAATCCAACATCATACACTTCATTCAGTTACTCAGTGAAAAAAATCAGGTCACTGGCATTTTACAAGAAGGAAAGGAGGAAAAAGAAACAGGAAACAAGATCAACTCCAACTGCAAACATTTTCATTGTTAGTACAAGAATGCCCCATTATAACAGAAGGCCAAGTCTCCAGGTGTCCACTTCCTGCTTTCGTCAGAGAACTTCCTGTTTTAACTACTGAGCCAAACAGTCTGCTCATCCATTCAGACTGAGCGAGCCACCGTGTGATTGTTCGGTGCTCCTGGGGCAACTGTTGGTCATTATTTGGACATGGATTTAGTTCTGCGATGGTTTAACTCAGTCATGCTGCCAAAAGAAAAGAACGCGCACACTGCTGTGCACTTGAGGAGCGGATTGTAGAAAATCAGTGTTTGTATAACTCAGATGTTTGACTGGGATGCTTCTCTTGTATTTATATCTAATCGCTGGTTCCGTACTTGCAGGTGTTCCAGAGGTGGTCGATGGTGTAAGTAGGAAACAACATGCATGGATAAGCTAACAATTCACATATTCATTTTTAATCTAGCCATGGCGTGTACTCCTTTCACAGAAAGTCTAACACTGATCTGTAGCTGCTTTGAGAAAATGGTTTAGTCCAGGTATGTCCAAAATGTGGCCCGGGGACCATTAGGGGCTCTCATGGTGATTTTGAGCAGCCTCCAATGACATTTCTAGGATGGTGGAATTTTGTCTTTCCAGCCTGCTGTTGATGTAGATGTGCACTTTTCTAATAATTAATGTTCAGTTTTAATAATATTACAATTGTTTTGAGTAGTGCAATTTAAACCATAAAACAATTGTCGCTTCTTTTTTTCACATTTTTGTGGCCCATGAGGACTTAGTCCACACCTGGAAGAGTTTGGACACCCCTGGTTGAGTCCAATGGTTTGAAAACTATGTGATGTCCAACAATAGAAGGAAGGCTACTATGTTCTGAAGAAAGCTTTGGTCTAAGCAGACCTGAAACATGAGCTGGAGGAAGCAGTGCCTTCAGATTCACTGGACAGATGGGAGTGTGCGTCTTGATCAGAGCAATGACATAACACCTCTGAGGATCCATGGTCTTTGTCTAAATGTCATCCAGCTGCCTGAGAATGAATGGTTTGTCAAGCACAACTGACCTCCATTTTGTAAACGTTAACTGGACCCTCAGATTTATCTGGGTCTTCAAGGACCACCATCCTGCATGCACCTCATTTACACTGTGACCGGAAGGGATGTAGTCCGGTTTCTGGATGGACTGCCAATCACGTCGACTCGATCGTGTGCAAAACGTCTCCAGGAATTCGGTCCCACTTAAGCACCAAATCTCAGATGTTCAAGAGAATTCATGTTAGAAATTTGACATAATACATTTAAAGACATACTAACATGAACTATCTTGCACTGTGAACTGATATCCCTTTCAATAATAATAAAACAAAAGCAGGGAGAAATGTAAAAGGATTTATTTTGAAAATCCAGATACACCTTGCAGTTGCACGTCCCACTTCCTGTCTGTCTCATGTAATTTCTTTAACTTCATGACAATCTGCATTTAATGTCTGAAAAAATAGACTCCATTTGGAAACTTTCCAGATCCGCTCCACAGTCAGTTTGACTTGGTGACTTTTTGGTCTTTTCGGAAGCCGTCCGGACCGCGTCGGTTCCGTACTCGATGTAAATGAGGAAATAGCGGTTTCTCTGCTCCAACTCACCTGATTTAAATCTGTGGGAGGATAAAAAGCTTCTGCAGAGGTTACAGACCTGCTGGACAGCAGGTCGCCCATCGTGTACAAACTACAGAAATAAGCCACAAAAAAGCATACTTTGCGTTTATGAGAGTCTTCTATCTCTGCAGGTTTCAGTGGAGTACGCACAGCTGAATCATGATAATGGTCAACACTGTGACAACAGTAACAATGGTGACCACTGCACAGAAACTGACCATGTAGCTGAGGCCGACAACAGCGTTAGCGTCAACACCGGTGACCAGGACGGAGGAGTGTGTGACTCACCTCCAGACTGTTAGCTCACTAATGACAAGATTTTTATTTACTCATCATGTTTGTGCCGCTGGAGTTGTTGTCCTGAAATAAACAGAATTTTTACTTTGGTTTTCTGCTTTTATACTTTCATGTGTTCCACACTGTACTGTTACTTGTCTTTTAAAAAGTATAATATATATATAAGTCAGATTTGTGTTAATATCTATGCTGCCAAGTCACAGTAACTCATTTAAATCAGACCAGGAAGGAAGACCTCCTGATCTGCTGGTTTATGACCTGAGATATAAATCAAAAGCACTAGAAGGCAGACATGAGGAGGCTCTGCAGTGGAAACTTGGTGGCAGCTGGCTGTGACCTCCTTTTAATGAGAGAGGGGCCGTCCACTCAGCCGGCACATCACTAGATTTCTGTTTCATTTTCCATTATCTAAGATTTAATTGAATGACATAACATGGGCAAGGTTTCAGTGGTCCGAACTGAGAGGATTTAGGTCAGCCCTGATGTTGTAATCCTATAAAGACTGCGTGCAAAAATTCAAGGCTGGATGCATCAAAGTGATGTTATGACGGTATCAACCCAAACAAACACAAATGTGATATTACCTGAGACTGATATTAAATATGACATCATGCCTTAAGGTTTGTGTTATAGATTAACTGGTATTATAGACTAGTGGCACAGCAGGGTTTAAATAAAGGTCAGTTTCATAGGATATTGTGCAGAAAGCAAGCCTAGACAACACATTTACTCTAGCATAAAATGATGCAACATGTTTTTAAAAGGATACTATGCAACGTTTCCATAATTTTAACCCTCCCACTGTCCTATTGGGTGACCCCGCCAGGAAAGTTGACCATTGAGCAGGGTTGACGGTTGATCCCTTAAGGTCCACTTGGCAGGGGGGAGGAGTGAGCACCACCTCACCCCTGCCACGTGGACCTCAAGGGATCAACCATCAACCCTGCTCAATGGTCATCTTTCCTGGTGGGGCCACCCAATAGGACAGTGGGAGGGTTAAATCATTTTCTTGAGCCAGTATTTGCTAAAATGAGCCTTTACAGGGTTGATGAAATGTCACTCAGACCACCACGACCCTCTGTGGCCAGAATACCGCATTTGCAACTTCAGAGTGCAGGTCCAGTCTTTTGGAGATAACATACCTGGCGCTGCAGTCTGCTTCCAGCATGTTTCCTGCAGGTTTAAGATTGAGAACACAGCTGATTTGTTACATTTAGTGATTAATCACTCCTGTAGACACTAATGAAGGCTGGGGAGTGTCATGGTTTGGGGCAAGAGTCTAACCCAAAGACATGCAGAATCAGTACAGGACAAAGGCTGAAGGAAAAGTAACAATCTTTTATTAAAGGAGAACGTTAACTAAGGGCGCACTGGAAGTCCAGCGGGTGAAGGAATGGGAAGGCAGCGTCTAGAGGGGAGAAAAACAGAGGTGAGTCCTGGGAGCTGTAGTCCAGAAGGGGAATAATGAGTGGGGACTTACGGAGGTCGAGGAGACTAGGTGAGTAAGGGGAGGTAGTGAGCCGGGGGGTTGTCCAAGAGGGAGGTTCGGAGCTGGAGAGGGAGCGGAGGGTTGATGCAGAGCGAGCCTGTCTGGACGAGTGGATGGCTGAATGAAGAAGAGGAGCTGGTGTGAAGTCCTATGGATTTAGCGTAGGGTTTCCTGATGCGAAGCAAGACCTGATGTAGGTTGTTCAAAAACATCCAAGAGTTACGAGAGTTCCAAAAAGTCACACAATACACTGGGAGACCTAGAGATGAGTACAAGTGGCTAGAAACTACCAGTAAGTAGCAATCATCCAGCGTCGAGTAGTGTTCACCATCTTCCTTAAGTATCCAACTCGCTGATTAGCTGACGAGATGCAGCTGCCGCTCCCTCTCCTGCAAACAGAACACTCAGAGATGGGGAAGATGGGAAGAGTAATCACCCCGGCTCATGACAGTACCCCCCCCCCCCCCCCCGAACGCCCCCCTGCATCCCAGCCAAAGCAGCCTCGAACTCTCAGATCAGGGGCGGATCCACGATGAAAGACCGAGGAACCCAGGACCGTTCCTCAGGACCGTACCCCTCTCAGTCCACTAGGTACTGGATGCCACGACCACGACAACGTGAGTCCATGATCCTGTTAACAGTATACACCACCCCACCCTTGTACAGGCGAGTCGGAGGAGGGGGCACAGGTGCAGGACAGAGGGGACTAGAGACCAAGGGCTTGACCAAGCATACATGAAAAACAGGTTGCACATGAAGGGAGCGGGGAAGGTCCAAACGAACAGTGGAGGGAGTAGGGACGTCGAGGATCCTAAAGGGACCAATGAATTGTGGGGATAACTTGTGGGTGGTGGCTTTAAGGGGGATGTCCTTAGAGGACAACCAGACACTTTGCCCAGGAGCATAGTCCGGAGCCGGTCACAGCCGACGGTCTGCCAACAGTTTGTTTTTGTGGGCAGCACAGTCCAACGCTGCCCTGGTGGTGGACCAGGCGCGTCGGGCACAGCGGAGGAATTGTGGAATGGAGGAGGAGGCTGATGACTGCTGGGGAAAGAGTGAAGGTTGGTAACCGAGGAAGGATTCAAAAGGAGACTGACCTGTAGCAGAAGATACGTGGCTGTTATGTGCGTACTCCACCCATGGTAGATGGGGACTCCAGGAGGAAGGGTGAGAAGAACAGACGCAGCGTAGCATGGCCCCCAGTTACTGGTTCATGCGCTTGCACTGTCCATTTGTCTGAGAATGATGAGTGCCACCTGGGCCCCTAGAGTCTCTGCAAACTCTTTCCAGACTCTGGAAACAAACTGCGGGCCTCGATCTGACAGGATCTCCTCTGGGATTCCATGCAGGCGAAAAATGTGTTTTATAAAAGTTGTGCTGTGATTGACAAGGAGGAAAGAGATTTTAAGGGAACCAGGTGACAAGCCTTAGAGAAACTGTCTACTATGGTGAGTATGGTGGTGAAGCCATGAGAATTAGGTAACCCACAAACAAAGTCTAGGGTGATGTGAGACCAGGGGCGAGAGGGAATGGGGTGAGGGTGTAACAAACCTGCTGGAGCACGATGATCTCCCTTCTGCTGGGAGCAGATGTGACAGCCTGAAACACAACGCTTAATGTCTCTATAGAAAGACAGCCACCAAAAGGGCCATCTGATGAGGGCCACAGTACGACCCACTCCTGGATGTAAGGCGAACTTGCCGGTATGAGCCCAGTGGATTACCTTGCTCCTCACTTACGGAGGTACATACAATCTTCCTGGAGGACAATTGCAAGGACCGGGGTCTGCCTTGAGGGCTTCCAGCACTTGGTCCCTGACTTCCCAGGTAACCCCTCTGATGACACACGCTGGGGGTAGGATTGTGGAGGGTTCTGCATCCAGATCAGGGGCGTACTGTCGGGAGAGAGCATCTGGCTTGGTGTTCTTAGAACCTGGGCGATAGTAGATTTGGAAGTTAAAACGGGAAGAAAAGGAACCACCTGTATTGGTGTGGATTGAGCCGTTTTGCCTCTCTTAGGTAAACCAGGTTCTTATGGTCTGTCCAAATGATGAATGGTCTCTCAGCTCCCTCCAGCCAATGTCTCCACTCCTCGATGGCCAGCTTAACAGCCAGCAGTTCACGGTCCCCCACATCATATCTGCTCTCTGCAGGAGTCAAACGACATGGAAAAAAGGGTGCATGGGTGGAGGCATTGATCCGTTACCGAGATCTGGGACAGCACAGCTCCCACCCCAGTGTCCGAGGCATCCACCTCTAGGGTGAACTGACATAGTGGGTCAGGTCAGTGAAGCACGAGAGCATTTGTAGACTTCCTCTTCAGAGTCTGGAAAGCTGCATCTGCATCTGTGGACCACAAAAAGGGTTTGTTCAGAGGTTAGGTTGGTTAGTGGCGCTGCTGTCTGGCTGTAGTTCCTGATGAACCTGCGATAAAAATTAGCAAACACCAGGAACCTCTAACTGCCTTCGTGTGGAAGGCGTGGGCCATTCCATGACTGCTTGCACCTTTTCAGGATCCGCCTTCAACCGCCCGCTCTCAATGATGAACCCCAAGAATTTCACAGTGGGGACATGAAACTCACACTTCTCGGCCTTGACGTACAGTCTGTTCTCTAGCAGGCGCTGTAACACAGCCCTCACGTGATGGGTGTGCTGTTCCTTGGTCTTAAAGAAAATCAGTATGTCGTCTAAGTGCACAGTTACAAACTAGTTGATGTAATCACCCAACACTGAGTTCACTAGTGACTGAAACACTGCGGGGGCATTCGTTAACCCAAACGGCATTACCAGGTACTCAAAATGGCCAAGGGGTGTCTTGAATGCCGTCTTCCACTCACCCCCCTCTCTTATTCTCACCAGATGATAGGCGTTCTTAGGTCCAACCAACTGACTATGGAGGCATCCTGAATAGGCTCAAAATTGGAGGAAAGTAATGGCAGAGGATACTTATTTTTTACGGTGATGTGGTTCAAACCTCTATAATCGATGCAGGGCCTGAGTGACCCCTCTTTTTTGGGTACGAAGAAGAACCCCGCTCCCAGAGGAGACTAGGGTGGTCGTATGGTTCCAGCAGCTAGACAGTCTTGAATGTAACGCTCCATGCTTTCTCTCTCAGGCTTGGAGAGGTGATAAAGATGGCTAGACGGCAGAGGGGGCTCCTGGTAGCAGATCAATAGCACAGTTGAAGGGCCTGTGAGGTGGTAAATGAAACAGAAAATAAACCACAGACCATTCTGGGTACATGCGGCTGTCTTTCTTCTTGCTTGTTATTGTGTGAAATTGTCTTATTGTGCTGGTGGAGGTCGGAAGGACCAGTGGCGCCAGTGTTCGGCAGGCCTCGCCTCTGTCAGTGCACCCCAGGGCAGCTGTGGCTACATTGTGGCTTATCCCCACCCGCCAGTGAATGTGTGTGTGAATGGGTGGATGACTGATTGTGTTGTAAAGTGCTTTGGGGGGTTGTAGAACCATAAGGAGGTGCTATACAAATTCACCGTTTCACTCCCGTTTCGTCTCTGAAAACGCTCACAGTTTCGGTGGAAAGGAGGGTTTAGCGTTGCTTTCAAAAAGTTGCATGCATGCAAAACATTTTGTCTCAATCCCATTTCTTCTTGTTGCATGTTGAAGCTCTACTTGGAACAAAGATCCAACCATATAAAATAGGATTTTTGGTCATTTTTCAAGTGTTCTCAAAAAACAGCAGCAACAAAATGTAAATCTGCCAGTAGGCCAACATATCTGCCCAAATAAACATGTAATGTGAAACTGATGGATGTATAAAGATTGCTTGAACCTCTGTGAAATTTAGTAAATTTGATTCACAAAGTAGATTTGTCTCTATGTAGAGTCCCTGACCCTAGCCCTTTCAGATCAAACGGTGAAAGTGCTGCACTGGGTTTACACTTGAAAGCAGGATGACTTGCACCGACTTCACTGAGTTCACTACGACCACTCACAGCTGTGTGGATTATGGGGGTCTACTTCTTGACTAGATGCTTTTAGGAATGCTGAACACCAGATTGAATCTCTTTGGAAATGTGAAGCACCTGACACTGTCATAAACACGACCTCTGGCCTCTAGCTCCATTGTCTCTACATTAGTCTTCCCTAGGAACTGATGTTTTGTCCTTCCCGGGTTCACTTGTGTGTTTGCATATTTTACTAGTTAAAATATCCTATTGCATGTATTTAGCAGAGCGGTGTGTTGCATTATTTTCAGGGTTTGCACCATTTGCTCACACCCCACAGGGCCTAGGGTTTACAGAGGTATTTGGCATCAGGTCTGAGGTGTCAAAGTGAAAACACACCCTGCTCTGAAGGGAGAAACATGCCTGGAACAACTCGTGGTTTATTAATCACATTATTTTTCCAGCTGGCTGGACGTGACGCGACAGAACGTCATGTGCTGAGCCAAAGTTACATAAGAAATGTATCATTAGAGTCAAGCTAAAATAAATTACGGAGGAATTTCTTGTAGAATAGCTACAATGCTGATGCAAACTTATATCAAACACACCTTTTGAGCCTATTCTAGAGTGTGTTTGAGGCTCACGTAGCACATCAGAGTGCTGACGTCATGTCAGACGCTGTACACTGTGCCCAAGCATGGTCCTGTCTCGCCTTCGGATCCTCGTGTCAGGATGGAGATGATGGATTTATACTGTTTCCGAAGTTCCGATGATGTGTGAGGTCAAGTTCCCCGACACTGATTCCTATACAAGGCGTGATGCACAAGCACGTATCTCTATCACGTGGTCATGCTGAACGGTGTCAAAAATGTGTCTGATAAGCAGAAAGCGATTTGACTTTACATATTTCTGTAAGGTCCAGCGATATATCAGTGTGAGAGGTGCACTAATGTTCTCCGCTCAGTCTGTCACTGCTGCACAGCACAGCCCTGTAACCTGATGCAGCTCCTCCTGATCTGGAGCACAACTCCTCAACTGTCATTGGCTGCTGTGCTAAAATTAGCATACTGACTCCTGTGAAATGCATTCTGGGAATAAATTCCCTTCAACTTGGCTTTGGGCAGTAGGTTTCTGATTTTCCGGAACAGCCATGTGAACATCTTATAAACTCGACATAGTTATATTTATGTTTTAATAAATGTTTAGTCTCCATGTGCCTGGTGTTCCCGTTACTGTATTGCTGTTTCTGTAAAGAAAACAAATTATCAGCTACAGCTGTGTTCATAAATCACATCCATGTGGTTGGTTGCATCAAACAGAATGACATTGCATGTTTACCACATTTAGTGTGTGATTTTACTCTATTTAAAGCATCTGGTGTTGCTTGCCTTGGAATGAAAAGAAATGGTCCAATTAGGAATGATTAAATCATTTGAAGTCTTACATATATATGTGTGTGTGTTATAGTTTTATTTGCTGTGTTGTGTGTTGTACAGTGTGTCGAATAATACTTTATTTTTTATACATTTGTTTTTATCTGACTACCGATATGGGTTAAGAGCTAAAAGCTCAACTTCAGTAGCATAGGCATAGTGCAATGCAAGAGGTTAGGGTTAATGCAAATGCAAATACCAGGGGAGTGTCTCCAAAAATAGCTTACCCCATAGATTGTGGGTTACTGTTGAATAAATGTGAGAAATGTGGTGTACAAATAAATTATGTAAATTCTCATTGACCGAAGGTTACATGTGGGGTACCACAGGGACCAGTGCTAGGGCCTTAAACTTTTTATTATTTTTTTTTTAATTATTTATTTGTTTTAATGATATAAGTGCTGACGACATCACACTATATAGCAGAGCCCTGCACGGGCCTAAAATCTGAGCGCGTGTCCGGTCCGGCCCGAGGGGGTGGAGCCCCAGCCCGACCCGGTCCGGAAAAGGTTTTCAGGATTCTCTGGCCCGACCCGAGCCCGACTTTTTTTTTACCTTTCATAATGTTTTAGCGTGATAGAATGCTTAGCATTCTAATTATCGTTCTGCAGTAAAAAAAAAAAAAAGAAAGAAAAGGAAAGAAAGAAAAACAGCATCAATGCAGCGTATTTTTCGAGCGGCAGATGAAATTTACGAACACTATATTAATTGGATGCGTTGCCCAAATTGCCCAAAATGAATAAAAACATTCAAATAAAACAAAAAAATGTATTGACTATTTTGTACTGTGGAAGTTAAAGGCATACAAGACATTTCAACTCCAAAAAATAATAAAAATCAAGCCTATCAACTAAAATCTTACAAATCCCCAGAAATTGTATTTGTAGGGGTTCAGCTAAACTCACACTTTTGCCTGAAACTGGAGAGGGACTCAAATAAATATAGTGTGTGTCTCATTTAATATAAATATGGCACACACCAAAAGGCTTTTGTCTGTTTTGAAGTTTTCTTATCGTTAATTTTTATTAAACTGAGTGCGTTCAATAATATTATCTATTGTCGCCCAGTGAGATGTGGTGGATGGCTACTTATACTGAGCCAGGATCCTCTGGAGAATTTGTCCTGATGAATGGGAGTTTTCCTCTCCACTGTCGCTGCATGCTTGCTTAGTATGAGGATTGCTGTAAAGAGTCTGACACTAGTCAGTGACTCGATGTAATTTGCTGGGTGTCTTATATGGGACACTTTTTACTGATTGGCTTAATGAACTGACCTGTATTGGAATGTTTACTTTGTGAATTGCTTTGAGACGACTCTTGTTGTTGTTTGGCACTATATAAATAAAATGGATTGAATGAATTGAGTTTCTGCTGGTAAAAAGCAGTGATGTCTAATCCTGGTCCTCAAGGGCCAACAGGCTTCTGCTTCGAGAACAGTGATCAGGTGGTTTAACCATTGAATAAGGTGTGATGGATCAACTAAAAAAACTAAAACATGCTGCTCAGCGGCTTTCCAGGACACTCCTGCCTTCCTGTGTCCTTCCTTTGTTGAGCAGAGGTTACATTACACCTGTCTGATGCAGTCTTTAATTGTTTAAGCTCCAATAAAGCCCAGAAATGAATTCCTCATAACCTTGTCAAACCTGGTCAGAGCATTCATTTCCTCTGCCTACTGACAGCTGACAAACTCTCCTTGTGCAATCATGTATTGAAATATTAGGAACGCATGTGTACACCTTTTAGCATCTGACTCTCTCTTCCATGGAAGCAGGCTTCAGTTAAAGTAACTGGATCTCCCACACACAGTCAGGCTGGCTGAGAGCTTTTCTCACTTCCATCTCCTCCTCTCCCTGTGAACAGCTGCAGGTTTGTATAGAAAGAGCTTTGCAGCCTCTCCTGGGACAACTTATTCACAGCTGCACCTAAAGCCTGTTCATTCTGGATGGCACAGCCCACTGGAAATGATCATAATGTAAAGTGTTAATGTGAACAGATGCAAACTACACCAGCAACACTACGCTGCTCAGAGTAACATTTGCAAATGTTTCACCCATCGTCACTGGTTGGACTAACAACTGGGCGGATGGAAAAATTATACAAAATGCTCAACCCTGGATGCTATTGTTTGTTTCTTTCCATTACATAACATTTAAAGCTCTGGTTGGCTGAAAAAACTTAATGTTAATTATTATTTCTGATTATAATCGATCAATCTGAGTTTCTCATGCAGGCTGAACATAAAAACAGTCTTCTACACCTATCTTCTTCTTTAGCTTCTGATAGAAAATAGATGGTGGATCTCTAGGATTTGAAAATTCTCACATATTTATGTCACACTGTGAATTTGCATTCATGGCTCCGCCCATCTTGGCTCGTGCCAGGAAAGCTTTTTTTTTATTATTGCAGCGAGGAGAGAGAGCAGAAAGTGTCTTGGTGATAGTAACTTTGCAACATGGCTGAACACATTCTTTTAGCCAATCAGAAGCGAGGTGTGTGCATATCATTATTAATAATGGGCAATCCTGCTGTTTTCAGTCCACCGCTGCACCAGAAAACTTCTGCATCTCAGAACAGGAGCACCATAGTTTTTTTTTTTGTTTTTGTTTTTTTAACACTTGAGAACACTGTAAATGTATTGAATAAATGAGAAAACTGCACCTTAAAGCTTTTTTTAAGGTTTTAGATTATCTGTCTCTCTATCTTATAACAGGATTCTCTTTTGCTTTAAAATTGATGATTTTTTTTTTGGTGATTTGTTTTTTTACAATTTTTTCATGTCCTTGAGATTTTTAAATCCTAACATTATGCACAAAGACATCTAAGACATCTAATGTTGAGAAATGAATTAATTAACTTTTGGGTCAAAACTTGAAAATAACATTTTTTATGTGTGATTTCATTTAAGATCTTGAACAGTGACTGTATTCTGAATGACTCTCCGATAGGGTTGGGCATCATTTGATTTTGAACGATTCCGATTCTAATTCCCCGTTTCGATTCCGGTTCCCATCGATTCCGATTCTTTCAAGACATGACATGTTTTACATGAGCCAGCTAACCACAGGTCCTACTTGATGAAATAATCTTTTCAACATGAATTTTAACTCTATGAACAACAACATAACCTTCATTTAGACAAAAATGTGTTTTGGAGAAAAAAGAAAAAGACTTGCAGCACAACCAGTGTGTTTGTTTCTGACCACAACCAAAGTCTGGAAGAAGACTCTGGGATGAGAGAAGTTGAATTTAACATCAGTTTATAATCATGAAACAAAAGAATAAAGTGGAACAAAAACTTCTATCTTCTATTTCTCTCTCCTTTTAACTTCTCCGTGTCCCTAAATAAAATAGACAGATGATTACGCTGCAGCCGTGTCATTGAACCCGCTCCCCCCCAAATAATGAAATTATGAAAATAATAATTTGTGTTTGGAGGATCTCTCTCTCTCTCTCTCTCTCTCTCTCTCTCTCTCTCTCTCTCTCTCTCTCTCTCTCTCGCTCTCTCTCTCTCTCTCTCTCTCTCTCTCTCTCTCTCTTTTAAAATGAACAATTCACGGTCCAACTGAACAGATCGGGCTGATTTGGTTCGGGTTCGGTCTCAGGTTATAACTCCAGCGCTCAGCCCTGCAGTACCGCATAAAGGTGGACCAAAGTTTCCTACCCGGTAAATGTGGAGAACACCCACTCTGACAGATTTGGATGCTACGCTGGGGCCGCCGTTAAAATAACAAAACTACATTCCACTAAAATTGTATGGTACTCTTCTATGATGCAGAATCGTTTATGCCTGCATCTCAATGAATTGATTATTTGATTATTTTCCTCAGCTCTATCTATCCTACACCTCCCGGTCGGCCGTCAGGGGTGGGGGTGGGGGATGCGCGCAGGGTTTGGGAGCCAATTGAGTACCACTGAAATAAGAGCTGTCTCCAAAACAGGGCAAACTCTCATTGCCTTTCATGTTAAAAATACGACTTCACAGCAGGAACAAACATGTTTACAGCCTGGCTCAAAAAACATTTCAGGTTTAACCATTCTAGTTTAGTCATGACAACTCTGAGGAGAGTGCATTACTTTGTAACTCTTCCAGTTAAGTGTAACTAAGTGCTTGAAATTATGAAAATTAAATTTGATTGACAGATATCCGTAGCCATTAGAGCTTGCGTTAGCGGCTAGCTCTGGGGAATCCTTCAGCCTCACTTTAAAAATGTTCAACCACTTCGATTCTCTGCGTGTTCGGGTGCTAATCGTGCAATTATTGGACAAAGATGGCTTTCTGTTATACTGATTGAACTAACACACCAGCCAAAAAAATTGATTTATTTTTATCGGTAAGTAAAATTATATTTCTGTATTTTAATTCACAGATTGAATGGGATAAATTAGTGTGCATTTAATTCAACACTGCTTGGTCCCAAATGGGTAGAAATATGACGTGTTGGTGGTGCTGGCTGGGTACCGAAACTTGAGCAAAGTGTGCTAACTTCAGCTAACGGAGGTTTCTGGACAACTTGCTTTTCAGATTTGCCATTGCAGCTTTAACTCATTAGCCCTTTTTAGAAGACCCACCATGCTGGCAAATCAGCGTAATACTGCAGCCAGTGTGTCTTGTGAACACGCATTTGTGGCATGGCGTTTCAGGAAGTTTGCTGCATTTGCGCCACCATGCTTGATAGTAATATTACCATAACGCTGGACTTGTGAGGGCATTTTACGCCTAGGTGCAACAGAGCGAGGTGACATGATCACATGGGGGTTACTGCCGAGTAGGGTTGTCACGGTGTGAAAATTTAACCTCACGGTTATTCTGACCAAAATTATCATGGTTTTCGGTATTATCGCAGTATTTTTTTAAACATGTTAAATTTTCAGGAAACTAAATAACCCTGTATATCAGGAAAATATTGTCCTGAGTTTGTGTCTAAATTTTGCCTACAATTTGTTATTTTGTAATTATGTTGTTTATTTGTCAACATATTTCCCCTTTAGTCTTTAAAATACCAATATTTGCCCATAACTTCTTATTTTTTGTCTGTTTGATGTCATCATTTAAAAAATATAAGATCAGATGATACTCAGTACTCAAGTAGCCTTCTAATCAGATACTTTTTTACCCTTACTTGAGTAATAAACCCTATATCAGGAAAATATTGTCCTCGGTTTGTCCTTCCAGTGACCTTCGCAGATTTGGGAAAATGTCATCAGGCAGTAATCATTGTTAAATTCATAATTATTCTCGGAGAGAGACCAACTCTCATCTGCCCCTGGGAGCCCCATAATGAATAGCGTCATTTCAACATGGGGGTGTCCGCGACACGGTTTATATGCAGGTAGCGGCGGTGCAGCTGCTTTATATAGCAACTCGTTGCATTCTCCCTCAACCCAAATCCTCGGATCACGCATTTTAGCTAAAACGCTAACCTTAGCTTGCCTTGCGTTGACTGTAGAGTTGTGGGTGATGGTCATGCAGATGTGTCATGAGATTTGAAGTGTTGCTGCCTTTCACAGAGACTTTTTCTGCACGTGCTGCAAACAGGATAGCCGTCTTCTATCAACTGTCCCTCGGCATTCTTCAAATATTCAAAAAATGCCCGTACTTCCGACTTTGTCTTCTTTGAGGGATAATAAATGTCCTGTGCGCTGCTGTCTCCTCCTTTGACCATTATTTCAGCTTTAGCTTAAAGAAAGTTTTGGTTGTAAACATCAAAGTGCGCATGTGCTGCCGGCAACTTCAGTAGATGATACGGTGGCTGGTAAGGGTCACCACGCCTACACCGCAGCCACGGTAATCCACCGAAATAATATAGTGTTTTTAAAAAGAAGACGGTTATTGTCAACTTTTTTACCGGGATTTACTGCTACACCGGTTACCGTGACAACTCTACTGCCGAGTAAGAGTCAGCAACTTTATTGACAATTAAAGTGAACGTGGGCAGTAAATTCCACGTTTGTAATCAGAATCAGCTGAGAGGATAAACCGGAGCGATGCAGAGACCAGGAGCTGTTAAAGCTGGAGGTCAGATCTCCAGAAGCTGCACGAGGACAAAAACAAGTTATGTCCAATATAAACAGAAGTATGAGGCAGCGCAGGGACCACCCCTATATCCCCTTTGTAACAAGGACATGATTACGCCACATTACAGCCATGGTCTGGCCACTTATAAATGACCTCAGGCTCCCTGATGGCAAATCGGCGTTGCAGGCCATTGACTGAATTGTGTTCTAAAAGAGGCTTTTTGTCATCATGTCAAATAATTTTAATATTAATATTGACAAAGATGGCATCTGTCCTCAGCAGCCTTGCCTCCGCCAGAGACAGCTGTGGCTCGTCACTACGGCTACGCCCTCTTGGTACCTCACGATTTGAACCACCAACTTGGACAATATTAAACAAACCACTGTCACCTGAGGCACTGTCTGTCACGTTGAGGGTGTGGATGACGGCGGACCATGTGTGGTGGAGCAGAACAGGAGGCAGGAATGCAGGCACGGATAAAATAAAAGTAGATTTAATGGCAGAGCGGGAACGACAGGACAAAACAACGCTGACAACAAACAATGATCCGACAGACTGATACAAGAAGGGAGGTATATACACAGGGGAAAATCAGGAACACATGGGCAGGTAAACAAGGGGCAGGTGAAACCAATAGAGACTAATAAAGGGCAGGGGAGAGACAGTCAGGGAGGCAGGAGCAGATTGTGACAGTACCCCCCCCACACACACACACACACACACACCCCTAAGGGGCAGATACCAGACGCCCACAAAGCCACATAACACTGGAGACTGAGGACACTTGAACTCGGACTTGGAACACTCGGACTTGGAACACTCGGACTTGGAACAGGAACTGGAACACTCGGACTTGGAACACTGGAACTCAACAGCAGCAGGCGTGGGACACTGGAACTCGACAGCGGGACACTGGAACTCGACAGCGGGATACTGGACCTCGACAGCAGCAGGCGCGGGACACTGGAACTCGACAGCAGGACACTGGGAAACTGGAACACTCGGAAAATGGAACAGGAGACTGCAGAAGCAGGCGTGGGACCCTGAAGAGGCTGCAGCAACAGGCATGGGACCCGGAAGAGGCTGTAGTAGCAGGCGTGGGACCCTGAAGAGGCTGCAGCAGCAGGCGTGGGACCCTGAAGAGGCTGCAGCAGCAGGCGTGGGACCCTGAAGAGGCTGCAGCAGCAGGTATGGGACCCAGAAGAGGCTGCAGCAGCGGGACTCAGAAGAGGCTGCAGCATGGAGGACCTGCAGGAATAGGCCCTGCAGGTGTGGACCAGGAAGTAGAAGAACTGCAGGAGCGGCGCAAGGAAACCCGGCTCGGCGGCAGGTACTCAACAAACGGTCTGAGCAGGTGCACATCACGATTCGCTGGGTCACAGGCAGAGGCTTGGGTGCAGGGAAGCAGAAGAAGAGCGGGGAAACCGGCCCTACCACCCCGGAGAATTTTGGCGTGCGTAGGGGGTGTAACTCCATCAAAGCTCCAGGATCTGCGGCTTCCATGGGAAAAACAGGACGGGGCGAAAACAGCAGGAGAGGAGAATGATCTTGACCACCCCGAGAACAGGTAGGATGCGCCAAAACCTCCCAGTGGGCTCGACCACCCCGAGAACAGCTAGGATGCACCGAAAAAAAAACCCTCAGGTCGAAATCTCCCTCCTCTGAAAAGGAGATAAAGCAAAAAAAAATTCCTCCAGGTAGGTGACTAGAGCTCACCACAGGTCCAGGATGGTCGGATCATTCTGTCACGTTGAGGGTGTTGATGACGGCGGACCATGTGTGGTGGAGCAGATCAGGAGGCAGGAATGCAGGCACGGATAAAATAAAAGTAGATTTAATGGCAGAGCGGGAATGACAGGACAAAACAACGCTGACAACAAACAATGATGCGACAAAGACTGATACAAGAAGGGAGGTATAAATACACAGGGGAAAATCAGGAACACATGGGCAGGTAAACAAGTGGCAGTTGAAACCAATAGGGACTAATAAAAGGCAGGGGAAAGACACAGTCAGGGAGGCAGGAGCAGATTGTGACAATGTCCTTTTTCTGGCACTCGCAGAGTACAGACGCTTCTCTTTTTGCTCCCTTATCTTTTTTCCCAAGGCTCTTTGTCCTGTCTGCCCACAGAGCACTTCTCTGCACTTCCTCTGAAAAACCCTATTTTTAACCATGGATTTGATAAATTGGTCATTCAACGCAATTGATAAGATTTTTTCAACAATGAGAACGGAGCAGGGGGCTCCCACAGGTCCGCAGGGGACACACCCGGCGGGGTATATGCTGGATTCCTGGAGGGAATGGAAGATCATATGCCTCTCCCAGCTGTCCATTGAGGACATCGAAGACGTGTGGATATTCGGCCTGATGATCACTGGATTTCTCCTGATTGGAGTGGGAGGATATCTGGTTTTCTGGAAATTTGGGAAGACGGGAGCGATTGGGGGGGCGACCCGCACCCACGGAAACCACTGTCCGTGTGGAGACTTCACAGACTGGGACGTTACTCGAGGTGAATCGTAAGCTGGACAATGTTCTAGCTGCGATACCGGTATCAGTGCGCAAAATGGATGTCATCTCGGAGAGGGTCACCGGACGGTATGGACAAGTTTAAAAACCCAAATTGGCTTCACTGAAGGACTGGAATGATCAGTTCAAAGACTGAAGGCAGAGAGGAAAATTATCTCAGCCTGACCCAAACAAAGTCTTGTTACCCGAATCTGACGCCATAACAGCCTTGAGAGGCTGGGAACAAACCCCCATGAAGGAATGCAGACAGATGCTGTGAAAACCCGACCTACCCCCCCACCCCCCGGTGGACTTCAGCCTGGTGAGGTCATCAACCTGCAGGAGACAATGTGCTCTGCGCTTCTCCCCAGATCTCCCTCCCACCTGTGGCTACAGTGGCTGAGCGCCGTAGATGGCTGCTCTCGCTGGGGGAAACAGGATTCCAGACCTTTGAACCGCCATTACCTTTGAACCGCCATTACGTTTGGATCAGTTTATTTTCCTTTAGAAAAGTTCAACTGACCAGCATGGCGTTGCAGGAATTTTGCGGCATTCGTTCTGTCTCGCTTGCTAGTAATACGGTGATTGTACCTTGGTGCAAAAGAGGGAGGTGTCACGATGACGTGGGGAATTACTACAGAGCTCCTTCTGGCAACTATATGAAAGTAAACACGGGCCGTAAGTTTTGCTTTTTGAACAAAATCAGCTGAGATGGCAAACTGGAGTACTGCAGCGCTCCTGGGGCTTCTCTCCATTAGAGCTGGAGCTCAGATCACCTGAGACTGTACAGAGACTGATGGGGACAGATGTCTGAGTGCGGCAAGTTATGTCCAAGATAAACAGAGGTCCGCTTCAGCGCAGGGACCACCCCCATACCCCCTTTATACCACCATCGCCTAATCTTCTATAAAAATTACATGATTGCGCCACATTACCGCCACGGTCTGACTATTCATAAATGACCTAAGGCATTGATGCTGCCATGGCATTGCAGCAAATTGGCAGCATTTTTTTCGTAAAAACACCTTATGAATCATCCAGACAAGGGTGTGTCTACAGGGGGGCAACTCCTCTCCTGCTGTAGAGCCTTCCATTATTCCACGGGGAGGTCCTGCATGTCCACCCTTCATAGACCTTTTGCATCTTCTTTGCCCCATGTCAATTTTTCTAGGTCCGCCACTGCATTTAATGAAGAATCACTGAGGATTTATTTAAAAACTGTTCAGTGGTTCATTGCCAACGTGAGCAAAAAACATTATTTCCCTACTGTCTGGAAGTCTACAGCTGACAATAATAAAGATTCTCTTGTATTTTGGTTTATTACATAAGAATAATTGGTCCAAGATGTCAAAAATGCCAAAATTGTTTAGAATTTTTTTTCCTTATTACTTTTGTGTGTTTTTGTAACAGTGTCTCCATCAAAGGCTGGAAATGATTTCCACTATTAATCTCTGATACTGAATACGAACGATTCAGGGATTTTTCTTTCCGCTAACAACACTGGCGAGCACACAGAGCTGCATTATCGCACTGAACCAAATGGTGTGGCGTTTTCTTCTGGAATTAAAGAAGTCATGAAGAAAAACATCTTTAGACATTGCGTACTTTTAGTAATGAATGGAGATCATTCTAAAATAAAATAAGTTTATATTGTCACATTTGAGATGAAAAAGTAAAACTATAGACATTTGTAGATTAAATCTAAGAAAAAGCTAAACTTTCACTGCAGAATATCTCGGCTTTCCTTTTTAAGTGACCCCGGATAGAAGCGCCTCCTGCAGCAGGCATGACCACCCCTCGTTCTGACTGGATCACAGAGGATTACTGCCTCCTGATTTAGAGACAAACTCCTTTTTTCTGCCAACTGCACGTGCCATAACACCAGCTACTTCCCACCAAGCCTTTCAGGCCCAGACACAGACTAATCCCAGATGTGATCATCTACTGAGATTTCATGTGGCCAAGATAGGAGGGATGTTTTCAAGAAAAGCTGAAACTATAGGTAACTTTGTTTTTGTTTCTTTTTTCTTAATCCCTTCCATTAGATCTGTTGGTGTGTTTTTTTTGTTTGTTTTTTGTTTTTGTTTTTTCAAAAAGCAATTTACAACAACTAAGATCTGAAAAATCGGCTTATTAAATAGTCATGTTGGCTGAGTTGGTTGCATGTTGGGTAATGTGGAGACTCCAACTTATCCCTGTCCAGTGTGTCGCCCACCTCTCACCTGATGACTCCTGATAAGCAGCTGACAACCTTAACAAGGGAGTAGCAGTTAAGATAATGGATGCATATTTATAATAATTACCAGTCCTGGTAATTTGACAAACCATAACATGCTCCAAAGGGCAGTTTGTTCAGAGGCCGTGCAGCCTGGCTCTATGTATAGCAGACATGCTTGCCCCCTTCGCTCTGGTATGCAGCAAACAAACACCCTCCACAAGCAGAGGCTCCTGTTTCTTCATGGTGAAGACATCGCTGCAGGAGGATCTAAAGGGAGTGTCGCTGCCGCTGCTGCGCGGGAACACCCCTGTAATGCTACATAAGCATCTGCAGAAGCCAACAGCTGCTTCTAAAACTCATCAGCTGGAAACTCGCTTCAACTTGTCCTGACTTTTGCCTCTTGACCCTCTTCCTTCTCCCGTTTAGGGACCTCTAATATGCAGAAGAGCTGAATGATAGCTGGCTGAGCTCCAAATAGGATCTAACTTACTGAATATCTACTTTTTGAGGTCAGTTTGTTTGAAATCACACTTTAGATTGAGTAATCCAAAAAATTCAGAACAACAAATTGTTGTTTTTCCTGCCTTACTTGTTGTTTAAATATAACTTTTGTAAGCAAAACTGTTTAATGGTGCCAGCGTAGGGTTAGGGTTAGACACACAGGGGAAGGGAGGAGAGGTTTTGATTTATGAATCATACAAATAGATTCTTAACTTTTTAAAGCAATCAAAACAAATCCCTGGAGAGAGGTTTGGAGAAGTTGCTGCAGTTGATAAATGAAACCAGGAGGAGGGCAATGGTATTTGTGTTACTCTGGCAGCGTCTTCCAAAAGAACCAGTTAGAACTAGTTCTGAGTAGGTCTGCCTGGATCAAAAATGTTTTATGATACAACGATCTACCAATCTATAGCTGTTTCCACTAGAGGGGTTCTGAGAAATGTCTGGGAGGGGAAAAGTGACCAGCAGATGCAATGGCCCGGTCCTTTCAGCTCTTGTGTCTCCGTTCTAAATCCGTCCTTTCAGGATTTTACTAAAACATCAGCAACTAAAAACATAAAGATCGCAGCTGCTTTGGCAGCGAGTAATGTGATCAACACCAAAAGGCATCCACGAACAATAATTTCATTAAAAGTTATGTTTTGTCAAGTAATTGAATCCATTCGGTAGATGAGGAGGGCAGATTTGTGACCTAAAATGCGACCTTCAACTATCATAATAGGCGTAATTTTTTTACCGCGCTCTAAGACGACATATAGTGAATACTACGACATAGGGAGCCTAAATTTCCTCCCTTTCCGGTTGGCTCTTGTGTCCCCGGACGAACTAAAAAATGAATGCAAGTCAATGGGGCCAAAAACGTTATTTTCTATGTTCTACTGCAATTTAAATGAAAAATAATGATGGGTGTTTTGACCATGCCAGTTTGTACTTTGAGATTTATTAGCTTGTAAAAGTTCGTAATTAGCGTGACTACACACTAGAAATCGGCACGTCGCATATGTGACGTCACCACATAATCCTCTCCGCTAAAGTAACTGCTACTTACCACAAGACCAGAATTATGGTGGTTCTTTCCACCTGTGGGAAGTTTGCTGAACTTACAGCCCTTTTCCCTCAGTTTTCTCCGTGTCCGGTCCGATGGCGTCACTTTTGTGATGCGCATTTGTAGTCCTGGACTTATTTTCACACAAAACCCAAAATAGCATTTCCCCCCATTTGAAAATAAGCACGTTCTTGGTATCAAAATGTGTCTTTGAAATTCACAGACATCATATGTGAAATTCATGGCACAAAACAAGCAGAATTAGAAAATAGCGCTTTTAGCCCCATGGACTTGCATTCATTTTTTTCGTTCTTCTGGGGACCCATGATGCGGAAGTAGATGGGCATGACTTAGGCTCCCTATGGTGGGGAGATTTACGCCTCATTTGTCTAAGCTGGGAATTTAGAAAAGATGGTTTTAAATCTGCATTAATGCTGTTTATTTTCTTTCCTTCCATTCTGCTTCACCAGCAACGCTTCCAGTTTTACAAATGCCAGTTCTTTGGCAACGTCTGCTGATGTCAATTCCCATCGAGTTACAACCAATCCGCACTAGCCTTTCTGCGTACATATAAGTTCAGGAACTCCACTGGTTCTTGAAAGGGACCAGAAAATGGTCCTTTTGGGCTAGACCAGTGAAAGGGACAGACGCTCATGCCGCAAATATTACACGGTAGTTCCGACAGTGGAAGCGGGCGTTATATTAATACTGTAAGCAGCACTTTTAGTATGTATTCAAATCACCTTGTAACGTCCACAAATGGTCAGTTTTTCATGTACAGTTTGACCTCTTCAGTATCTGGTCATATGGAGACAGAAGTCTACATTTTTTGCCATTAATCTGCTGGATCCTGCCATTCCATCAGCTGGAGTCTGGACCTCTCTGCAGCTCTGAACACATGATAACAGATTGTCAACATCATGTTCCCTTCTCAAGGTCCTTCTTTGCCAAGCCTGTCTGCTTATCTAGGCCGTCCTGCACAGAAGAAAGGACTGAACTGTTATAATAGCGAGTGAACAAACGTTATATGAATAAATAACAATGTTTTGATTAATCTGTGCTGAAATTACTGTGGTTGAAATGAAACAACTTGATAAATGATGATCAGTAATGTTGGTTGAACAAGTGAATCACTATTTTCTGAAAGCTCACACACTCAGACACGTGACGATGACAAGGTTCAGCTAATATCCTGACACATTGCTTTCTGTTCCACGAATCAGAACTCCTGTATCTGACACAAGGCGTGACGTTCTGAGGTTTGCTTGTGAACACCCCTTAACATGGGGCGTCTCAGTTCGCCAAGAATTCATAATATGAGAATATTAAAACAGAGCTCACTTGACGGTGAGTCCGTTCTAGAGAAAGCTGCGGACAGGCCATCCGTAGCAAACCCTCTTTAACCCAGAGCAATTTTTGACAAGCTGTCAAAAACCCTGCTAAAAGCTGCCTAAACCTGACACAGCAAAACGGTTCCTTCAGCTATTCAGAACCAGCTGTTCTAGACGCAAACGATTTCATCTATCTGTTGTGACTCGGAAACATCTCTGGACTGGAGAGTCGGTGCTGAGGTTAATCTACCAAACCTCGCTGCCCAGCGGTCATTCGACCTCCCTGACCTCCTGATCCGCGAAGAGGGTCTCCAAAGAACGGGTGAGGTAGACACACAGATTGTGTCTGATGCCGCTTTTGATAAAAACCAACTTCATAGCTTGATGCAAACCAAATTCTTTTCACCTAGATACGAAGGTTCTGATAACCTCACATTCACACACAGTCACCATGCATCACATCCCATCCTCTTAGATTCATCCATCACAGTAGCCTTGGTTAACTTGTCATGTTTTTATTTGTTTAGAAAATAAGTTTCTTATCTTTTATAAACCTGACTCTGTCTGAGTTGAGACGAAGTGTGTTTGATCCCTGAAAAAGCAAAGAATCCTAGAATCGTCTGATTAAACATCCAAAGACCAAGCAGGTTGATATTCTATATTTATATAGAATATCACAGCTTATTGGTCATAAGTAAAGGTAATATATTAAGCTTAAAAGCAACAACAATTACCCTCTACAACCTTATAACAAAAATAAAAAAAAACTATTATAAAATTAAAGGAATAGATTTACTTGAATGAATGATTGCACCTCACAAATAATACCAGTGTTTTAGACTTTCTGTTGAAAGGTATGAACAATCAGTATCTTACCTGTTGTAGATGTCTTTTTGAACAAAATCAGTATGGAGAAACAGAGATTAATTCCAATTGGACCAGTTACGTGTTCGATTTCTGCCGTTAAAAATCTGAACATGTCATTGTGGTTCATGCTAACAATATTTCATTCACTTTTTCACTGATGTTCTTGTTATTTACACAGAAGGTTTAGTTCGTAGAACATCTGTACTACAGTCAGAATCTCACATTTCTGACTGAATGGGTGTGTAATATGAAATTGGTGGAAATGTTGTGGTTTAAAATAACTTTAAAATATTTCTCACATGAACTCCTAAAACACTTTAGAGACTGGAGGTGTTTCAAGATGTTACCTGCTAACTTATCGGTCTGTTGTTAATTAATCTGTTTCTACCTAATATTCATTGTAAAAATATTTCTCATCAAAGAAAATATTCTTATGTCAACAAATGATGGAATTATGGCTATTTGGGGAAATTTTGAGAGTGGCTGTGTGCAGTCTGAATTTTAGCCAGTTTTGTGGCTTTTTTTTCTTGATTTCGACTTCTTAAACACAAAACCAAAGCAAATCAATCTATGCTGCAGATGTGTTTTTCTGTTGTTGATGTAGATTGCAGAGCCTGTCAAAGGGTTATGGTTGTAAATAGCTTAGAGCAGCCATGTGACATTTCAGAGGCCGTTGAGGGGAGAGGTTGAATATCGTTGCCCACTCAGTTGTTCATAACTGCCCCTCCTTGTCAAATGTCGTCGCTGGATCATTTTCCCAGTCAGGTTGTTGTGCAAAGCATGAAAGTGAGCACAAAACATACTTTGGGACATGCTGTAAACACACTAGAACAGTGTGTCACGCTGAAATCAAGTGTCTGTTTCTGTTTATTCTTTAGTTTACGTGCCCAAAAAAAATCATGAAATGAAAGAGGATGCATTATGGATTGCAATCTCCTAAAATAGAAAAAATAACTCCATGCAACCTTTTTAATTCAGCTACAGACACTATAAAATGAGTATAGAGAACATTTAGTGTGAGGACTCTAAAGGAACATTGTGCTTGTCAACATTTTTATGATCTAGGAGCGAGTTTGGTGTCAGTGGCCATGTGATCACAGCGGGAGGAGCCTTGTGAGGGTCACTCATTTCTAAGCTGAAGTCATTGGGTCTTACTCCCCTAAAATAGCCCTACAGAGGGTATATAGAGATGCTGTTCGGCTCGCCCTGCTATGCCACGGTTCTGTGTGACTGCTGCTTTGAATCTGACAGGAAAAGAGATCAAGTAGATGGATAAAAATAACAGAGAGGAAGTGGATTTAGCAAAGTGAAGCGGAAGACTGCATGAGCTGCTACTGCTGGAAACGTAAAGGACACAGAAAGAAGAGAAGAGGGACACGTTGCAAAGGACACAATTATTTCCTTGGATTTTTGTCTCACTTGGATTTCTCATTTTCCTCCTTCTGAACGAAGGAGGTAACGAAGCTGCAAGGATGAAGTACAACTACCATTTACCCGTGTCAACATACACACGAAGTTCACAGTACACACCGGTGTACCATACACCTTACTACTATAACCCCTCACAATACACAACGACACCCACATACGCCTCGGTTTCAAAGTACACCCCAACGCAGCTGAGCTCCGCGAGTTACACCTCGTCATATCACACGTCTTCCTACAAAACCGCGTCAACATATGTCCCTTCTTACAGCAAAGTGTCACGATACAGCTCAACGCGCTGCACACAAGCACAGGAGAGCCCTGCAACTGTCATACCCATTGCACCCGCAAAGAGAAGTGTGCATTTCCCCAATGACATCATCTTTCAGGATATCGTCAGAAAAGGAGATCTGGAGCAAATTGGTCGTTTCATGAGAGCACGGAAGGTCCGCGTGGATACGCTGTTCCACTCAGGTGAGAGATCGTCTCGCCAACTTTTACTGCCCCATTTTAGGCGTTGTTGTCTAACACCATCTAGAGTTCAAATCTTTAAAACGTGGATACTGATGGTGTGTGTGTGTGTGTGTGTGTGTGTGTGTGTGTGTGTGTGTGTGTGTGTGTGTGTGTAGGAATGGCTGCTCTGCATGAAGCCGTGCTAACAGGAAACCTGGAGGTGGTGAAGCTGCTGGTTAAGTATGGCGCTGACGTCCACCAGAGAGACGAGGACGGCTGGACGCCGCTGCACATGGCCTGCAGTGATAGTTACCCAGAAATCGCCAGGTATACATTAGCATAGTGGATCGCTTCCTGAAGACATAGTAGCTAAATTTAAACAAGTCCAGCAAGAAATTTTCAATATTTCTGAAGGCAGAGCCATGTAACGAAAAATTTAAGATGTTGAAAGGGTTTTTAAGAAATAACGTTTTTTAGTTCATTTTATCTCCCATCCAGGATTACCTTAGGGAAAGTTAAACACGCAGGGATTATAATAATCAGCTGATCAAAACCAATACCAATAATCAATCAACAAATCAATTTAGACTTTGCAAAGTGGAGAATGAAATACACACCAAACAAGGTCCGACAGTTCACTCTCATCAGACAAAGTCCTCCAAGAGTATTTATTAAGCACACACAGCAAGATAAAACACACACACATTTACACACACACACATTCGAGGTTCTCACAGACTCTCTTGCAGGGAGACACTTCAGGTGCAATTTCTAAAACAATAAAGCTGTCTCAAGGGAGTTCTACTGATAAGGGGGACTAGGACTGGTACCAGGCGAGGTCAAAACCTCCAAAAACGTCCTTCCTGTAAGAACTGAAAAGGCCTGTCTGTTACCCGAGTAAAATAAATGGATGAAGCTTTGTTTAAAAACACCAGATGTTACACAGTCAAGTCATTACAATATATGTTTTTATCCAACAACGTTGCATATAACCCTGTAAATATTTGGAGATTGAAGATTTTTGAAGACAGCTCTATACATGTGTTGCTTAGACTAGCTGTTAGCTCATCAGTCCTGTAGGACTCTCAACTGAGGCCATTCAGGAAGCTAACAACGATGGATACGACATTAATAATTGATGTGTTTTACACATGAACTAAATGGCTTTATTGGACTAACAATATTTTTTGGCTCTTTTTCCAGGTATCTGTTAGCGAAGGGAGCGAGCACAGAAGCTGAGAACGAGAGCGGAGAGAAGCCAGCAGACCTCATCGACCCGGATTGTAAAGAGCTGGCTAAACTGTTTGAGGCAGGCTGCGTGTGACCGGGTTAACTGACACTGAGTGGACCCAGGAGAGAGGATGTCTGCGAACGAGACAAAAATAAAAGGAGTTAACATTCAGAGAGGCAACAGCACCAACCCAAGCTAAAGAAGGATCACTGAGAGACGGAAAACTGCTGCTCAGATTCTAAAATGCGGCTCAGATTCCTGTAATTGTTTAGAAATTCATTTTTGTGATTATTCAGTTTTACTTCACTGTGGATTCATCCTTTATTGTGTGCATATTTAGTGCATTTTTGTTTTTGTTACTACTCTCAGCTTCAGTGTCGTTCTTGTCACTGAACCCAAAGGTCTTTCCCTTTTAATGCAGCATGCAACGTTCTGAAAATCTACTCATTTATGGAGAAAATTACGTTTTTATTCTCATGAATTTTTCATTAATTTTTTTATTCAGTTGAAACGGTGTTATGCAGTCACTTTTTTTGTTGCAGCCTGTAATTTATGGGGAAATTATGGATATATGGTGAAAAACACAAAAGATAGTTGTGTTTTATACAGCGTTATGCATCCTCCCTGCTGGGCAGAAGAGGATCCTAAATGATGGAGGCTAAATAACAATATTAATGAAAGAAATGAAAGTTGTGTTAATAGAGTTCTTGAAAAGCTGTAGCATTTTTGCAGATATATTTAGTCGCTGTTCTAAAAATTCAAATGTAAAAGTCTTATATTTTCTGTTTCATTATTGATTTTGTACATTTTCATAAATAAACTTCTACAAAATAACCACATTTCTTTTAAGTTTTGATGACATTACAGTTTAATTTAGCACCTGGTTGATGGAGCAATTTCTGGCTAATAAAGCTAATATGTTATCTGTGTACACAACACATTGAACCCATTCTGCCCTCATTGCCCCTACTGTTCCGAGCAAGTGTTTGCATGCTGAATATGTGACTGGTGCGTAAAAAAAGTATTCTATGAATGTGTGAATGAATGAGTGAATGTCTGTGATGCTGTATAAAACTGCACAATGTAAACTCAGTTCTTTTATCAAAAGATCTGCAGAAAAATGGCCTCTGTGACATTAAACTGAAGAATTTTGCTAGTCTGATTAAATGCAAAGTGCAAGTGCTGAGAAATAATCTCAAGAGCCTTTGATTATGCGTTTTAAAGCATTTTCATAGGAAATTTCCTGTAATATGTTTCACTCCTAAACAAGCAAATTGATGTCTAATAAAAATTTCACAAGAAAGGTGCTGATAACAATTCCCACCTCTTGTTTTTGTGTGAAATTTGGTATGAATCGTTTCATTTCTTTAATCTTAAAGGCATGCTCTGCAAAATTGGGAAGCAGAAGGACATAAATTTGGACTTTCTCCAGTGTAACTTGACTTTTACTTCATATCACAAGATTGTACATTATATTTGCTTTAACTCGTGTAATTTCATTGTATTATTTTATTTATCGGAGACTTTTTAAGTATTACTGCATCGTGCATGTAGGTTTTTGGTATAATATAAATATTTTAAAATAAAAATAACAATAAATAAATAACAGTAATGATTATACTGTTATTTGTTTATTTTTCTGTTTTTAATGAGACGGACTTTTTATCTCTTCCGCGTGCTTCCCGGAAGTGATTGGTTGGCATTGGCAACGTTTTAGCAGTTCTAACGGCGTTTTCTGTCTCTGAATACAGACATTAAGGAGAATAATTCCCCAAAGGTTTGTCTTATTTTTAATGCCTCTATTTTTCGAGTATTATGACAATACCATCACTGTGGTGGGTTGGCGCTAATAAATTAGTTGTATTGAAATTGAGGGAATATCATTAGCTGCTCTAAGCTAACGCTCCGCCAAGACAAAGCTGCTCGGTAGCTACAGGGCTAAATTCACTTAGCTGAAACCATTGAAACATTTACTCAAAGCTTAAGTTTGTGGTGAACCGTACTCTTAATAGCTTTAAACAGGTTTTAAGATGGAATCGTTTGTTATTGTAGTGGTTTCGGCACTGTAAGCAGACGCTAGCATCACTGAGGCTAATCAAGTCAAAACGTAAACAAAAGCTTCAGGTTGAGGTAACGCCAAAAACCTCTTGTTTCTTCAGAGGCACAGCCGACTGTCACTTCAGATAAATAGTTCACCTTCACAGTAGCCACGTGTTTATGTTGTCATCAGTCTTTCCAGAACTATTCACATGATAGATGTTATTGTAGGTGATCGTTGAGACGCTAACAATCAAAACAAGGCAGTGGTTTTACAAGAGTTTAGCTCTGGTGAAATAGTTTCGTTTAGTTGTGGCTCTATACATGTGTGACGCTAAAAATAGACTCTTAAATTGTATGTAAATACTGAAGTTACGTTGTGTGTTATTTAGGACTTGTGAACATTTTCACCCTTTGAATCCACTCACCACAAAGGAGCAAGGAGCCAGTACAGGCTGCAAACAGAATGACCAGGTCTGGGAAAACAAATAGCACTTTAAGTCTGTACTGCATGTGTGTACAAGTGCTGCAAAACGTGCTTGAATTTGCAGCTTAAATTGGTTGTAGCATGATAATGTTTATTTTCCACGAGACAAGGGACAGAGCGTTTGCTACGCTGCTAATGTTGCTGTTTTCCTGTTCGTAAAGCTCATCTGCTCCAAGGATGGTGAATAGTTACAAGAGGACTTCCAGCCCAAGATCGCCAACTAACAGTGGGGAGCTTTTTACCCCAGCACATGAGGAAAATGTGCGCTTTATACATGATAGTAAGTATGTCTGTTTTAGAATAGAGCTGAATTGTTAAAAATGAAAAAATATATACTTGGCTGCTTATAACATTAGTTTTTTGATTAATTAAACTGAAGTGGTATGTGCATCAAGAGCAACCAAACCCATGTTGGGTCACGTGTAAACAGGTTAAAAGCAGTTTTATTTTCTAGTATCAATATAGTTTGGTTTGATTTTGCCTGAAGCTTTTATATAAGTTGGCATATTTTTACACCAGTTCACAAATTTTTGTGGTGATCCCACCTTCTGATGTCAGCAGATGGCTGATCATTGTAGACATCAAAGAGCCGGCGCTGGTCTGGAACCAGTCTCTCGGGATTAACAACTGGTTTGAGATCTGGCTTTAAAACCAAAAGGGAAACTGAGTCAGTTAACAAAAGATTATTGTGACGAGAATCCTCGAGTCCCGAGCGGCATTTTCATTATTTAAATTAAGAAAGTAAAGAACTAGATTGTTTTAAAGCTGTTGAGTGACTTTTTCTACAGCCTCAGTCAGCATTTTCAGGTTTTCATAATTTAAAAAAAACACCCAAATGTACATTGTTTCTGGTTTTTTTTTTCTGTAACAAATTCCTACAGAAGATGATTAGGGCTCCTTAAAATAAAAGAAGAAACGAAACAAATTCCTGACAATTATCTCAGAATTCTGACTTTTTCCTCATTATTCAGATTTTTTTATTCATGAGAAAAAGTCAGAATTCTGAGATTAAAGTCAGATTAAAGTTAGAAATCTTTTTTATTTTTTTTTATTTTTTTAGTGGCCCTAATCCTCTTCTGTAAATTATCTTCTAGAGAATAACTAAAGTAAATTTTGATAAGCTAGAGGGGTTATGGTATGAAACAGGATTTCTTGTTTCAGCTAAAAGGCTGCTGTTTGTGAGGTTGCTTAGGTCACCATGGTAACTGAGACTAAACTCATCATCTGCTAGAAACCACTTTCATATGTTGTCATACTGGAACAATTGAAATAATCATCACATTGTCAATTAAGCTCCACCATCGTGTTTAGAGTCAGCCAATGCCCAAAACTCAGATGTTGATCAAACGTTGTCATTTTAATCTCTAAAGTCTGCTACGATCCAAGTCAAATCCAGAAAGATATTTAAATTTAAGTTTTTATCTATTAGGATTAGACTAAACTCTGGATTATAATCTTAAACATCATCCTGTTCATTTGTTTAATCGAAAATAGTAGGGCTGCACAATATATCATAAATATATCATTATTGCGATATCAGCATGCACAATATGCATATCGCAAAGAACAGATAAATATCGTAATGAATGGTCAGCTCAAATGCTTGCTACACATAATGCATTCTGTCAATCAAACGGAAGCGCGGTGTTTTTTAACAAATCAAATAGAGCTCTTCACCCATTTGGCCAATTGGGTGGGTTTTGGGTGGGTTCTCATGGGTTAGATGCCCGCCCCCGAGGCGGACACACTTCATTTAGATGGTTAGCAAACACCTGAGTTAGCTTTGTCCTGCTCTTCCTGCTGATTCTGCTTTATCTGGGATCCGCTGATTGCCTTTCCTTTTCCCCTTTCCTCACATCTTTTGCTTTTCACATTTTTTATGATTTTTTTTATTTCTTTGTTTTTGATTATTTTTTGTTCCTGAGTTAAGTTTTTATTTATCGCAAGCAATATCGTCATTGCAAAATTAATCATTGTTATCGAATATCGCAGGTTTTCCTAATTTCGTGCAGCCCTAGAAAATAGTATTTTTATTATTATCTTGCATGATTTTCAGCATA
Organism: Nothobranchius furzeri; assembly: GCF_043380555.1. Lineage (NCBI taxonomy): Eukaryota > Metazoa > Chordata > Actinopteri > Cyprinodontiformes > Nothobranchiidae > Nothobranchius > Nothobranchius furzeri. The sequence continues at coordinate 50,600,439 of NC_091752.1, forward strand.
AGAATGATGAAAATTTGTTTTTAAACCTGAATGAATACACACAAACTTTTTCCCTGCTTTTGACACTGAGCATAGCCACTGCAGGACAAAACAAGAAAAGAACACTGTAGCTTGATTCCTACAAATCCATCAGAACTAATATAAGTCAATTATTTTTGACATTTTTCATATTTTCTTCACTACTGCTGAGAAGTTTGTTAAACTGTTAATTTTAGGTTTCATTTATTACAGCCACTGTACATCAGAAAATAACCATAAATATAATAATAATAATTTCCTTCCTTCTCTAACTCAGGCAACAGCATTCTTCCTTTTTGGGTTGTTTTAAATTTTGCTGTCTTTTATGAACCAGCTCTTCTTTGTTTTTTTTTCTCTGGGACTTTATTTGTTTGATCAGTTAACTTTAAATGAGAAAAGTGTAAAAAATATGTTTAAAATGATTTATTGTGAATGCACAGTTTAAATTTTTTATTGCATTTGTTCAGCTAAAGTCGAACCGAACTGGACTACTCCTAATTGACCTAAGGCACCCAGATAATTTGGTTAAAAAACCAAACTTCTCTGCATGTAAATGTCATCTTAGCTTAGCCAAGCTATGACTGGCGTAGGTACCGGATCTGCTCAGGCTGCCTGATCGGCTCGGGATCCTGCGCCTACTGATGACGTCACACTAGATGATTGGCTGAACGTAGGACTTACGGAGTTGCGGTCCACGTTCATAAAAGTTACGTTAGCACGTTCACACTGAAGACTTTGATTGGTCCAAACAAATTTGCGGTTGTAGTCCTGCAGTGGAAAAACAAACACTATTCTGGGAAAATTTGTTGCTAAATGAAACGTTAAATAAAAGCAAAATATCAAGTGATAAACCCTCAGCAGTATAATCAAAATAAAAGAACTTTATTGAGCACATAGCAAGCAAAATTTTGAATGAACAAATATATTTATTTACATAAAAACTAACGAAATATACAGAATAATTCTACATTTATGGAAATGGATGCTATTTATGTAAGTACATTTAAAAGTTTTCACTTATAAGAATTGTTGTGCTTTTTGGCAGTCCGATGTTGGTTTTATGTAGTTTCACGTTCTTTACAAAACAAAGACAGTATGGTGTTTCTTTAAATAATAGGGGGCCTGAGTCTCCTCCCTTTCCGGTCGGCTCATGGGTCTTTGGAAGAACGAAAAAAATAATGCTAGTCAACTGGGCTAAAAACGCTGTTTTCTAATTCGATTTGCCTTACGCCTTGGATTGCACATATGTTGTACTCCTATTTAAATTAAGGGTGTGTTACGACTGCGCCTGTCATGTACTTTGAGATTTATCAGCTTGTAAAAGTTCATAATTATTATGACTCCAAACCAGAATGTACATCACAAATATGACGTCACCACAAAATCTCTTCTCCCCTAGCGTAGCTGCTACTTGCCTGTTGGCGAGGTTTATGGTGGTTCTTTCCTCCTGAGCGACAGATTTAAAACTGCTAAACTCTTTCCAAAACGTACAGTTAGAGCTGGGCGATATGGCCTAAAAATTAAATCTCTGATTTTTTTAAATTCAATTTACGATTTTTTTTCCGATTCTCTATCCCCCTCAATTATTAAGAATAGCAGTTAATACAAATGAAAGGCACCTTAAAGCCAGTTTTGTTTTTTATTTAATCACAAGCAAGACAAATGTTACCCTCATTTCTGAGATGAATAATGAATAAATGAACACCCTCTTGGAAGAAAAGTGCCTCGCTCCACGTCCGTCGCAGCAAACCCAAACCAGTTCCAAACAACGGATGATTTAATTCCTTTCTTAGGAACAAACTTCCCACTTCTACCGGTGGCCGTGGAGTCGCTTGCTGTTGCTGTTTCATGTGCGCGCTGTGACATTGAATGTTTCTCAATGTCGCCTTGCGAGGCGATGTTTTGCAAGGCCAGGCTCCTTGCATCACGTGACCGCGGCTTCCACTGCGGTTCTGTAACGTCACATGACACGAGAGATAATGTTATATTTTATATGTAAATATAAAACAAGGCTTTTACTTTTTAAATTGTGTATTTGTTTATTAAATTTAAAATATAAGTGAGTTACTACCAAAGCTGAAACTACTAAGCAACTAACCAACATAGATAACTTCTTTGGATTAAAAAAAAACATTTTTAATTAGTTGACTTACTTTTAAACTTGAAAATTGTCCCTGAAGTAGCTGCCGGCTTCTGATCCGCCGTCCTTTTGAAAATACGGCGGTGTATTCTGGGTAATTTTTGACCAAGGCTAGGCTACAACCATCGACATAAAACACACCTCCCGTATCCTCGCTCAGCTAGCTAAACGGCTAACAAATGGAGAACACACGCCTCTGTAGAACATGAACATTGGAACACGTCTTGGCGGTTCCTGATGGCGTATCCCCTAGGCAACAGCGGTGGGGCCAAGATATCAAGGCAAGGTTCCTTGGCATTGAGAAACACCCATTTTTGTCGCGGTTCTTTGAAATTAACGCTACGGAAGCTCCGGGGAGCCAAAAAGATGCTATTACATAAAAATTCTATTTTACTTTTTTTAAATCGCCCGCAACAAAATTTTCTAATTCATTCATTAAAATCAATTTATTGCCCAAGCATACATACAGTACAGGCCAAAGGTTTGGACACACCTTCTCATTCAATGTGTTTTCTTTATTTTCCATGACCAATTATAGGGATGTTCCGATCCGATCACATGATCGGAAATCGGCCCCAATCACGTGGTTTCAGACTGATCGGGACTCAGGCTTTACTTCCTGATCCAAGCCCCGATCCGGAGTTGGATACTGGGTTCAAATTACAGGAGAGCAACTTGGTTCTCCTAAAGGTTGTCAGGCTCACGTGATGCCCTTAACTTACAGACCCAGAAGGAGCACAAAAAAAGTCCAGTTTCTGCCTATATTATATTATTTATATGGACTCAGAGTAGCGGAGATTCTTTTGAGCAGAGAGCGGCAGGCAGGCCGCTGATTATTCATGAACTCCAGCTGCGTTCTGCACACGGCCACAGTAACATTTTCTACAGTTTTAAGTGGCGTCACCAAAAAATTTATAATTAACACACAGTCATTTGTGTCCGGTCATTTTCTCTCTGGTAAGTTCTGTCTGTATTTGAGCAGGACGTGTGGACGCGCTCGCGCTGCAGCGCTCATCACTGGCTCAGCCGGGCAGCGCGGTGCACACTCCGCTTTTTTTGCAGTCACTAGATCAATTTGATCTGCTAGTTAAAAAGTTACTTGTGAGGTGAAAAAGAAAGAAGCAGGCAGGAGTTTTTCTGGAGGACTGGGAGATGCAGGAAGATCAGAGACAGACAGGATAGGAAGACAGGAAAATAAAAACCAAGAAAACAAAACAAAGTTCTTAAAAAATTAAATGTAGGTAGATTGATCCCACTACACGTTTGTACCTGTATAAAGCAATAACTTATCAGCATGTAGTATTTATATAGTTGATACAATTCAGATCATCTTCAAAACTCTGTCCCATGCCCAGGGACGTATCTAAGCATTTTGGGGGCCGAGGCAAAATAGACCCCTGCCAGGTATTTGAAGTTGAAGTGCTATCTGTATTTATATTAGGCTTTTTATATTTGCAATAAAGTCCAAAAGTGAATAATTTATGTTATTTATTACTTGATTGTTCAAGCTACCTCACAGAAGTGATCTGTTGTTAAAAATTAAAATAAAAAGGTAATTAAATAAAAAAAATAAAGGAACATTCTGGAACTGTTTCTTCCTTTATTTATTTTTTTTATGTATCGAAAGTATCGGATAGGGACTCTGTATCGGCAGATTCTCAAAATCAAATGATTCAGACTTGAGGGCAAAAAAACCTAATCGGGACATCCCTAACCATTGGTAGATTCTCATTGAAGGCATCAAAACTATGAATGAACACACGTGGAGTTATGTACTTAACCAAAACAAGTGAAATAACTGAAAACATGTTTTATATTCTATTTTCATCAAAGTAACCACCTTTTGCTCTGATTACTGCTTTGCACACTCTTGGCAGTCTCCTGATGAACTTCAAGAGGTCGTCACCTGAAAGTTTTCCAACAGTCTTGAAGGAGTTCCCAGAGGTATTTAGCACTTGTAAAGGGTCATGGTCATAAGAATAATGAAAACTCATTGAATGAGAAGGTCTGTCGAAACTTTTGGCCTGTACTGTATGTGTGAAAGCAGAGTGGCTTTTGCGTAGCGTGATGTCATCAGCAGGTACAGGAGTCCAAGCCGATCTGGCAACCCGAGCAGATCTGGTACCAACAGCGGGCTGGCCACTCCCTTTCACAGAAGTGACGAGACAAAAGTGGTATTCTAATATCATCACAGCAAGACTCTGCATGAATCTGACATGCAACACCGTCAAACAGTACAGCTGTGCTACAGCGTTGTTGTCGTCCATGTCTTCCACCAATGTTCATATCCCGGTTTTACTCTGCTTTACTCCCACCAATGTTTGTTTACTATTTGTGTTTTGCTACGGGCTAACCGGAGGAATGCCAAAACAAAGGGTGCATGTCGCCACCTGCTGTTGTGGAGGGAAACACTTGATTCAATAATTCGGTTTTCTAATGATCATGTTAGGGTTTTTCCTGCCTGACGTAATAGTCACACAGGAACGAGTACTGTCTTTTTTAGCTTTGCAAAGGGGAATGGAGAAGTTAAACAGGATACAGTCGTGACTCCACTCCACTCCACTGCCCATCTCCAAAGTTCTCCCCTACGTGGCTCGTCTTCATTAAGCACAGTAACACACGGGAGTTACACATTACAATGACGTGGTGCAGTAAGATTGCGTTCAATCAGCTGCAACGTGACTTGGAACTGAAACATAATGTTCCAGACATAAAACTGTGGGTGACTGTGCTTTGCATTTCCCCCCTCTGAGGTGTTTGTTATGCTATGAAAATCCAAGTAATCCCAAGGTGTGTGGTCAGATGTTTAGTCTTCAGTACAAGTGACAAGCTGACTAACCTCTAGAGGTGCTGAAAAAAATTGATTCAAGTCTGAATCTGGATTCTTACTTATAAAGATTCAAAATCGATTCACAAAGGTTCAGAATCGATCCCAAGAAGTCAAATGTTTGGCATGTTACAGGTTTGAGATGCACTTTTGTCTGTTTTTTTATCTTTGTTAGGAGAGTCAGTACTCCGTTTACTTTTGTGGTCCCATAACTTGAGATGATTTATTTTTGAATCTGCTGATAAGTGGGGACTAGAATGTAATTTTTTCATACACATTAATTTGAGATATTCTCATATTTATTTTCTAAGTTGATAAGTGAGGGCTCAGGATTACTCATGTATTTATTTTAAGTTATTGATAAATGAGAGAACACATTTTCCTTCGTAAGAAATCTAAGGCACTTTTTTTAAACAGGTTGAGGACTCAAATGTTGTTTCTACACATACTTGAAAAGTATTTGACCGTATTACTTTCAAAGCTACTGTTAGGTAACTAAAGATTTGTTATATTTTACAAGGGAAGCAAAAATAAATGTTGCCTTTTGGTCAAAAGATTGCTTCTGTTTAGCTTTAGAGTCACTTTAGTTTACCTTGTAAATTTGCATTTTTGGAGCATGACCAGTTTAAAGTAAAATAAAAATGTCCCACAGCTTCAACTAACTTGTACAACAAAGTAGTTCATCCTAGAACTGGCACTTTGTTAACATTGATTGTGAATTGATTTAAATCGAGAATCGATTCTGAATCGAATCGACACCCAGAGAATCGGAATCCAATCAAATTGCGAATTGCTCTAAGATTCACATCCCTACTATCCTGTAATCCAGGTTAAATCCCATCAGTTTGCCTGTTTAGCTTCTTAATGACCTTTAATCAATGTTTCTTATTATATTTTTGCTAATAAAATCCTCTGAGCTGCTCTTGCTTGCAGCAAAGATGTTACGTTTCCTCTCCCTCCTTCCGCAGCCTGGCAGTGCGTACTCAGAGACATCAGATCAACACAGAATAGTGAACGGAACGACCGTGGACCACAGGAGTACGTGGACAAGAACCCCAACCCTAACCTACATTGTAAGTCATAATAAATATGTTTTATTAAATGTCACATTGAAGGTGTTCAGATCAAAAATGTGTTTTTGATCATTGTTATTATTCGCTCTGCAGCCTTCACACCAGTGGACCTGAGTGATCTCAAAAGGCGTGTTGCCTTTTTGGACTCCAAGAAATCCTAGTGCTTCCTGTGATGTTCTCATTGCTTTTTTCCATCCATTATCCTGAAGAACTTTTCATTTCTCAGCCCTCTGACAGCCAACGCTGTTGGCTCATGTAACAGAAACAAGTCTCATTTCTATACTATGGACCATAGAAACTCATGTCTTTTTTTTGTTTGGTTTTACCCTCGACGACCGACAAAGAAGAAAAGCAAACACACTTGAATTTCCAGGGGCACAAACCTTCCCCTCCCGCTCAGTTTTTCATGTTTTCCCTTACAAATTCTGAATATTTACCGCCCTAATGTGGATGGGTCCGATTCAAGTGTGCATCAAAATTCGCAGACATCTGATGCTGAGGCTCAAACTAAAGCCCGACGGGACACAAAAGTCTTAAATATAGTAGTACCTGCTGCTTAAATAACTTTTGGAGGCAATTGTAAAAGAGCTGACTTGTGTTTTGGGTTCAGAAAGTAGATCGATAAATCGATAAACGCTAGAAGTAACTGAACATCGGACACGCTTTATGGGAAGCTTTTGAAAGCCAAAATACTAAATAGAAGGCCAACATTTTTATTAAACAATTTGTTGCCCGTTGTGGACTTTATTATCTAGAATGCAAGGATGCAGTCCTTGGTTGACCCTTCTCCTCTAAGCCTTTACACAAAATATTGAATAAAAGACTTTTACAGTACGTTTGCTTCTGTGGATTCAGATTCATGATTTTTGTTGTTTTGGGGTTTTTTGGGGTGGAGGGGTCAGACTTCAGCTAACATGTTTTATTGATACTGAGTAAATTCTAAAGGCATTTTATTTTTTATTTATTTCAATTATTAGAGGGGGCTATCCAAAATACGTGGAGAAGGTTCTGTCCTCTCCCTTTTAAATCACACTAACTGATAAACTATGTTATTTGGAAAGCTAGGTTGAATGTTTCTAGCCGGACCTGTAAAAGTAAGACATGTCTGACAATGTCAAGTAGGCTCAATGATCTCAAAAGCAAATGGTTGATTGCAGTTATTACAAATAGGCATGCAGTGCCAGGTTTTGGCTGCTTTTTCCCTTGAAAGATCAAATAATTGTTTATCTGAAGTGTTTTGCAAAATTTTCATATTTTAAAATTTTCTTGAGCCAGTGTGTGCTAAAACAACCCTGTACAGGGTTAATGAAATGTCACTCAGACCCCGACCACCCTCTATGGCCAGAATGTCGCACTTGCAACTTCAGAGTTGGACTTGTGGAGCTGACATGCCTGGTGCTGCAGTCTGCTTCCTGCATGTTTTAGATCATAAACACTGCTGGTTTGGTCAATTTAGTGATGAGCTGCTCCTGTAGAAATTAAGGAAGGATGGGGAGACATTATTATGGATTAAGGTGTTTAAAAAGGTGAATGCACAGTTTCACTTTTGGTTTTACTAACAGAACACTAGGGGCTGCTAAAAGCAACCCAAAACTGGTTAGTTGTGCAAAAAAAAAAAAAAAAAAAAGCAAAAGTTTAGAAATCTAAGGGGTCAGTAGCCATCACCAGTTCTGTGTAACTGCTTAAAGAGCAAGTCACCCCCTACCAGAGTATTACTCCGCTCCCACTTCCTGTTTGAAAAATGCAACAAATTCTGTTGCCTAGCAGACCAAGAGGGCGGGCCCGCTAACAAATACACACACACACAACGACATTGTGACATCATATGCTACCAGCTAACGTTCTAGGGTACCCCTTTGCCAATAACGATGGCAGATTTAAATTCAAATGCAGTGCAGAGTTTTTACCTGACAACGGCACAACACTCACAGTTTTAGGCAGAAAATTTAAATTTTAACTTAAATGCACAAAAGTGCAAAACTACACGTGTCTGCAGCACGGTTAGATACGCATTTATATAGTTTATCAGAAAAAAGTTGATCTGGGAGTGTCTTGCTCTTTAAACACTTAACTATATTATTTTAAAATCCTTGACTTTGTGAAAGTTTCTTTTAAGAATTGATGATTGATGTGGTTTAGTTTTTCCCGGTTATTTCTTCAGTTTACAGTTTTAGTTTCGATCAAATGTTATATGTCATATTTGTCAAAAAAATATTTATTTATTTGTTCTGTATTTTACCACATCTGTGTAGAACTTTTGCACAATTCGCACATTTTCCTGTCAAGGTTTCTTTTAGATACATGCTCCGCCCGGTTCCGCCTCATCGTCGACAGTAGAGGGGATCACGTTCACGTACTCACGTCAGGCTTACGTAGAGAACGTCGTGTTCTACTACTTGTGTTTAGCAGCTGCTACAAGAATCAGACACCGTTGAGCCTTGAAAGGGACAGGGAGAGGGACCGACCGTGTCTAGGGTGTAACATTCTTAATTTGTTCAAAGTTTAGCGTTATTGGGGCAGCAAAATGACCGATAAGATGGATATGTCTTTAGACGACATTATCAAACAGAGCAGGCAGCAGAGAGGTGGAGGCCGGGGAGGAAGAGGCCGTGGCCGCGGAGGCACAGGCAGCGGCCGGGGTGGAGGCGCTGGGCGACTCGGAGGCGGCGGCGGAGGCTTTGGAGGCCGAGGCGGTGGATCCGGCCCCATGAGGAATCGACAGAACCTGAGTCGCGCTAGAGGCAGACCTACGCCTTACAGCAGGGTATGAGAATGTTAGAGGAATAAGCAGAGAAATGTTTTCATATTGTGTCCCTTCTCCCGCAACCCAAATGTGTAACGCACGTCGAGCTTCAACAGCCTACGGAAGGAGTGGAGGCCCTCAGCGCCATTTTGAATCCAGCCCCGCATTGTGAAGCTAGTCGTCAGTGAGTGCTCAGTGAGAGGTATCCTGGCCACGGTGGTGAAAGAAACCCACTTCGTCAAGAGTATCACTCGAAAGTGTGTTTTCACTGCTTGTCGGAGCGGGATATGTGCTCAAGTTCCCGCCAGCGCAGCGACCAGGCGGCCTTTTGTTCGGGGAGTGGGTTCTCAAGCCCTCTGGTGGCTTTTTCTACCAGTTTGCCTGTTACTTGTGGATGGAAAAGCGGACTTTTACTCCTCTGTTAGTGCCCAAACAAAACCGGTTCTTCGTCTTTTAAAGTGTGATCGAGTTGGTAGCGAAGCCAAACAAAGCCCCAGTCAAAATGGCGTGGTTTCAAAATGGACGCTCACGCAGAGGGGAGATCTGGCCATTTTCACTCCTCATCCAGCACACGGACTCTTCCCCTACTGAGAACTGTTCTGAGGTCCAGGACACAAAGTACCAGCGCTGGAGACGCCGCTGCATCGAACAGGAGTCCCCGAGTGTCCCGAGGAGCTGGCTTTTCTGGAGGGAGGCGCAGATGGCGAGAACAATGGGCATCTCTGGTAGCTAGTCTGAGGAGTTTTACAGGTTTAGCATCAAGTCTGTGGGTTTGGGTTTAAGAAATATCTGTGATGGTAATACTTAGGTTTCTGGAAAGGCTCGTTAGTCTATTCTAGGGTTTATTTCACTAGAAACCCAGAACAGGACTGTTGAGTTTTGTTTTTATGGTTTTGTTTTTAATCCATTTACTACATCAAACTTGGATCTAAAGAATACATTTTTATTTTAAGTGGGCTTTAATGGGACCATTTTTCTTTAGACAGTTGATTAGAGTGATTGAAACAAGTGGCTCCCAGATCTTTTAACTTCTGATTTACAAGATCTGTGATTAAAAACCTTCATTATTCATGACGGACACGTACAAATAGCCAATAAGACAATTACATTAGGACAGGAAGATGACTCCATCCACTTTCACCAAGACTAAACGCTTGTCAGTTGGTCTGTTTAGATGTTTTCTCTTCATATATGTCAATTATTTTTAAATTTGATAATCTCAACATTGGTGTCCTGTCCTAACTTTGGGAACCAGTGAGTTTGAACTAGGGATGCACCGATACGATACTGGTATCGGCACCGATACCAATACCAGTATCGGTGAAAGTTAACCAATACCAGGAACCGATACCAATGCAGTTGCTTGAAAATGGCTTCACTGTAACTTGTCATTTCTGTTCACCTAATATTTTAGTTTTGTGATGATTTCCATTCATATATTTTACTTTTTATCTACCTCACAGTCTTTTCCTGTTGAAAGCAGAGAAGAAAGTAAAATCTGCATTCCAAATCATTGCATTTTTTTTTTTTTTGTGTGGTAGAAGTATCTGTATTGGTATCGGCGAGTACTAAGATCGGTTTGGAAAAAAGTGGTATCGTTGCATCCCTAGTTTGAGCATGTTTTTACTAACTTAAATCAGTATGGACTTTATTGTGATGTTTGTACACATTCCGATTTAAGATGGCCCAACATTGGTGTGTTAACGTTTAAAAAAGTTCAAAATTTGAATCGAAGCGAGACTACTACAAATCCCCTTGCTTTTGAGTATTTGTGTGCACGTCCCTTTGAGCTGATGCACTTGCTCGTTGTGACGGGGTGGGCAGGGAATACTGGGGACCCCCCCCCCTCTAAAGGGAGCTGAGCACCATGTTGGAAGTGGAGCCCCCTGCTTGCCCCAACAGCCAGCCGTGTGGACTCAGTGATGGGCAGAGGCAAGGGGATCCTGAAGTCAGCAGGTGCGTTCTCTTTCATCTGTTGCAGCCTAAACAGCTCCCAGACAAGTGGCAGCACGACATGTTCGACAACGGCTTCAGTGGCTTCAATGGTGCTGCTGGGGGTGGCGGGGGAGCTGGTGTGGAAACTGGAGGGAAGCTCCTCGTCTCCAATCTCGACTTCGGTGTTTCCGATGCAGACATTCAGGTACTCCAAAATCCGCGCTTCACTGGTTGGTTGTGTTTTATGGCTTGTTGCTGTCTTAGACTAATCTTGGATGTACTTTTTCAAGGAACTTTTTGCGGAATTCGGAACTCTGAAGAAAGCTGCAGTTCATTACGACCGGTCGGGAAGAAGCTTAGGAACAGCAGATGTCCACTTTGAAAGGAGAGCTGACGCTCTAAAGGCCATGAAACAGTACAACGGCATCCCACTGGATGGTACGCTTCAGACCTTGTTTACATTTTTCTGGTTTGACATGACTAAATAATTCAAACTTTCTTGAGTGTTCAACCCCCTTTGAGCTGATTTATAGTGGATCACTTCCTCTCCTCAGGGCGACCTATGAACATACAACTTGTCACGTCACAGATTGACACACAGAGACGGCCGATGCAGGGGTAAGTTAAATGTTTATCTGATTAAAGCATTAAAGATTGGGTTGTGGTGTTAAATTATTTTTACTGTCTCAGGCTGGGCAGAGGGGGTGGCCGTACGAACGTGGTTGTGCGAGGGTTTGGGGGCATGCAGAGAGGTCGTGGGGGCCGTGGTGCTGGCGGTTTTCGAGGAAGAGGGCGAGGCGGCCGTGGAGCTGGTGGTGGAGCAAAGCAGCAGCTGTCAGCAGAGGAACTCGATGCCCAGTTAGATGCCTACAATGCCAGGGTGCGTTGATCTGACAACACAGGCTCTCTTGTTGGTTAATGTCACTAAATGGCAGTCTAATTGACTTTTTCTTTGTTTTCCTAGATGGACACCAGCTAAGAGACAAAGTGCTTCCTACTCCTCACCCCTTCCTTTCTGTGCAGAGCAGCGTGGTTGTTACACACGTGCAGAATATTTTACACTTGGTCGTCTTCTGGTGTGATTTGATGTTGTTCAGACCTTATTTTAAGTACTCCAAAGTGTTTTTTACCTGTTTTTTTTTTTTTTTTTTTTTTTTTTTTTCTCGATGAAAATGGTTTTTGACTGTAGGTTGAACTGGGTTTTGCCAGTTTCCCTCTGCCCTGTAGTAAATGAAACTTGTAATAAAAGCCTGCAGTGGGTATCGACCGATACTTGTATTTCTCAAATGTTTGTGTTTTTGTTTTGTCTGGTTTATCAAGGGCATTCTCATTACTGCCAAAAAATTGTTATTTTATTTTTAATTGTCTTGGTATAACATCTATTGGAATTAAACTTTTTGAAATGTCTGTGCAAGTGATGTTATGATAGTTGTTGGTCCAGTGGATCTAGTGAGCATTTTGTTTTACGACCTTGAAAATCCACTAGATGTCGCCATTTGTCCAACTCCTTGTGTGGTGTGTTGTAACGTTTTAGGGTATTGACATGAGGCTGCAGCAGAGAAAATCAAATGTGATTATTTAATGTGAAAGTTACATTTAAGGGGAAAGTGTTTTTACCCGCGTGAATTGCAACAACTTCCGGTAGCGTAAGTATTGAGGGGAGCTTCCATTTTTCCTAAGTGAATACATATACAGGTGAGATTAGAATGTGGTGCAAAAGTCCATTTATTTCATAAAAAGTAAGAATCAGATGCCATCTAAAGGCTTGGGAACGGTTTGCGGGTGCTGTGGATTAACTGGTTGAGTATAGTGTGACTTTAAGCCTAGAATCTATTGATTTTCCTTTTTCCTATTCATTTTTTTCCCTTTTCTTTATTTTTAATGACATTTTTTAAGCATTAATCGTTTTAAAAAATATTTTCATACTTTCAAGTTTTTGTGAAATGCCTCGTGATTTTTTTTACCTTGCGAGGCGCTATTATGTCGATGGGCGCTATAGAAAAGATTGCTTTAGAATATAGAACCTTTTCCTCTTTGAGGTTTCTTGCTTCGCTATAAGTTTCACATTTTTTAATTTAATTACCGAAGTAAATTGAGGTTTGCGCCATACATTTTCTAGTTTTACCTATATATGTTTACTGTATACTGAAAATTTCATAACAAAATACTAGTGGGGGGGGGGCATCTCTACCGTAAGTAAAGGGCAAACACAAGTGATTGTTTTGCTCTTGGTCCTTGTACTCAGCCACTGTCTATTTAGTATAGAGTAATATTGTTTTGGGACGATAAAAGGTGGAGGGGAAATTTTTGACTTTGGAACCCCCCATAAAAAATACGTACATGCTTGAACGTAACACTTAGATGGCCCCAATATTTGGTAAACCTCAATATAAGCATTTGCTTATTTTTCTGTAATTGTGTCTTATAATGTTGGAACTTCTTTGCACATTATTCTGATATAGAGATGAAACAATATGGGAAAATGTGCTTTTGACACGAATCAAACCTTTTATTATTACTGGTTATTAAATTTTATAACGATGAATTGTTATTTTGCTGTAGTGGAGTAATGTAGATTATGAATTATGGATTATGAAGTGGTACCAAATGACTTGCTATTGTTGAAAGGGAGAATTAAACTTTTAACGTTTAAATGATACGGAGTCAATTGAAGACCCAGAAACTAAACATTCATTAATTGGCCCAAAAAAAAAACATTTAGGTGAATATTTACCGCCTTGAAGAATGCTTTTATTTTGAAGTGAAACCGGATGTACCCGTTAGCAGCAGCTCTTTGAGATTTTCCTCTGCCGCTTCACTCCCATTCACTGCCTCAGTCGAGCAGAAGTGGAACGGTAAGACTTGCCAAAAGTATCCTGTAGGCATTTTAGTTGCTTGTTTTAACGCATACACGTGTGATTATCAGTGAGCGTTTCACAAATATTCTTTAAAACGTGGGAAAATGACCGCATTGACGCGACTTTTTGACAGGAACTACTTGACGATAAAGCTAGTTTCTTAACGCCGTTTGTCTGAATTCAAGATTAGGTTGTAGAAAATATAGCATTTGAAACGGTTTTGCTTATTTTATTTACTGCTAGTAAAAGTTTGTCGCCCAGAAGGGAGAGTGTTCAAGTTGTCAGTGAATTTCCGGGTTTGGAGCCTGATCTGCTGTGCACGTGAAGGCGGTTAGGTAATGTTAATGCCACCGAGTTTAGCTATTTCCCTGTCTGGTGAAGAAAGTCACGTCCGGACTATTGAAAGTTCGCTGTAGCATGTCAGTGAGGACTCGTTTAAGACCGTGTCTCGTTAGCATGTGATCGGCTGTAGCAGGAACCTTTTCCTGCTACTTCCTGTGACTTGTCTGCCTTTAGATTTGATTCTGCTCACACCTCAAACAGCCACCATTTTGGCTCTTTGAAGGCCTCCTCGGTCAAGTGCACACATACATCACTTAGATCAATTTAACAGCTTAACTTAACCCACAAAAGTTACTTTTAGCTGGAGTGCTTTCCTTAAACTCGTGTGAGATCAGCTGAACCCTGTGTCCTTCCCTTTTCCTTCATTTGTGAAAAATGAGCCATAAAGCTTTTATTTATTTTATTTTTTTTTATCGTTGTTGTTTTTTGTTTTGTAAACTTTTTATGGAACATTTCATTTGCTTCCCTTCAGTTTGAGGTTGTGCTAGCTCGCAGGACCGGATGTCTCTTGTAGCTTTTTTTTTACGCTCTGACATGAGCTGATGAGGCCAAAGAGAAAGAATTTAGCCAAAAAAAGGACCTTTGCGTTTCAGTTTAAGCTTTAAACTTCCCATCAGATCATACTATGTAGTAAACTGGTTCTTAATTCTGCAATGTTTCCCAAAATGCTAGAAATGTTAAAACACAGCATTAATTAGACATCTGTTTCTGTTGGTGTGGGTTCTCATTCATCCATGACACGGAAGTCTTTAAAATGAGACAAGTCCAGTTGACTTTCAGGATCTCTTTGTGTCTGACTGTGACCTGTTTTAGCTCTAAGAGGAATGCATGCAGGTATGGCAGCTATCTCCACCGACCCCCTTCACCCACAATGTGGTGCAGCTCCTCTTGTTTCAGTGGCCTGTCAGCTTGAGCATGGTCTTTCTCAGCCTCTTGTTATCTTCATTGCCTCGAGATGAGCTGAATCTCAGGAGGAGTAAATCTGTATCGCTGGCACCTTGACATTCACCCCAGTTTCCTGCAGGGGTCCATCACTGGCTATTTCTGCAACTTCCTGTTTGTTCTCTACCTTCCTGGGATGTACTGGTGCTTTGTTTCACCATCTCTTGTCTACTGAGACCCAACAAATCCTCATTACAGATTTCCCTGAATCAGAAGGCTCTTGGGTGGCAGACATCTTGCTTTTTTCCTTCAGCTTTGCTCAATTCTTCCATGTTGCATCAGGTCTTTACTGTTCGCTGCAGCACTTCCTCAAAGTTTTGGTTTGTGTTCTTCTGCATTCTTAGCATACTGAGGCACAGCCAGATTTAATCTAAAATTATAAATTATACTCGGCGTCTTTAAAAACAGACTTAAGTTTGTTTTGCTAGTTTAGTTACAGTAACAGTAGACTATGAGCTTCTCTGCACTGATTGTGTTATAGCACCATAAAGGATGTGAGTCATCATACTCTTGCATGAAAAAGGAAGTTAGCAGTTAAGGGCCCATATGCAGCTCTAGTCTCAAACAAGGCACCGCTGCATAGTTTCAGACTCGTACCAACCTACGTGATCATTTCAAGAGTAGTGTTTAATGTTTTCTGATGTTCAACATTACATTCAGTTATTTGCAGTTTAAATGGATATTTTTGGTCATTTTCATGTTATCTGTCATAGATGGAATGGCCTCAGTTCAGAAGTATGTTACTTGTTTTCAGTACTGATGAGCTAACAGCTAGACAAAAGCAGCCAGGTCCAAATTGTGTTGTTTCAATCTTAAAGGCTTGGGAAACTGAAAACCCCTGTTTAATGATTATTTCTGATTATAATCAGTCAATCTGAGTTTTTTATGCAGGCTGAACAAGAAAATAGTCTCCTACACCTATCTCATGCATTAGCTTCTGATGGAAAATAGACTGTGACACTCTAGGATTTGAAAGTCCTGACAGATCTACATCACACTGTCACATAACGTTCATGGACTCGCTCATCTCGACTCATGACTGCGAAGGCTGTTGTTGGTTTAGTGTGCAGAAAACCGCAGAGAACATCTAGACTAGTTGAAGCTAACCATTAGCATTAGCAACTTAACCATACAGCAGAAGCTCCTCCAGGCTTGTCGTATTTGTAATGATAAAACATTCATGATGCAAAGCAAAGTCGTTGGTAGAGTTGCGTTGCTGTTAGCCAATGAGAGGAGAGATGTCCAAATATCAGGGACTAAGACTCCAAATCCTGTCGTGTTCAGCTCTCCTCTGATGTGGCATTCTGCTAGTTCCTGAAACAAGCACATCTGAGCTTTTTTTCTCCCCGAGTACGACTCACAAGTAGGGTTGGGCATTGAGCATCGATTGGAACCGGGACCAACTGTTAGTTTTTCCCGGAATCGTTCAAAGATTTTTATTTCGATTCCTAAAATGCCGACCGGAAGAGGAATCCGGGGGGGGGGGGCAGTTGAACTTTTCTGAAGGAAAATAAACTGATCCAAACGAAATGGCGGTTCAAAGGTCTATAAAGGAACATTTGCAAATATTGGAAACCTTAGGAGAATTTAGCTGTTAAATTCTGCAGCAATACACTTTGGTCTTGGTGTGCTTTGACTACCTGTTAGCATATCATCCCTGTGGTATGTAAACTCCATTTTACCAAACCGAGGCTACTCGGGAAGCACCAAATATCAACTGAATTAGTTAACTTGGAGATTGGGCAATGCGAAATTCAAAAGGTTGTTTTGTTTTTTGTCACTTTTGCTACGCAACTTAAAAGGAAAGTCCTTTTTTTCTGGTCCATAAACTCCTCATATCTAACTGCTACAGACCAATGAAAACAGCTAAGCCACGTGGCCAGAATCGCACTTATGTAAAACAATTCTTAAAAATTATAATCTGTTAAAGTTGTTTGAGATCAGTCAGAATCAGGCCAAATGTGTTTCAGTGAGTCTGAGCTGTAAAAGAAAATCTGCTGTTGCAGAATTCAACACGTTGGGCGGAATAAACAGACGAGTCCAAAGATCTCTGATTGGACAGAAAGACGGCGGTGCTGGGAGAGCAGAGGACCAAAGCAGAGCTACAGACGTCTCGGTGTCCTCTTTAGTGAAGCAGCAGTCGTCTCCTGTTATTGTCTTCGATACAAGCTTTGGTCCACGTCCAACTAAATCAGGACACAAAGTATCAACCGAAACTCCAGAACTTCCTGTTATCTTTCATCAACCTCTCTTTTACTGCTATGAGGTCCGTTTCCTGTTGGTTGATGTTAACGTTTGACTCTGTCTTTAATACTTGACTGTTAAAGATGATCAAATACAATTTAAGAAAAATTATATTGATAGGTGATGGAATGGCTAATGCAATGGGAGCTACAAAAGCATCTGTAACCATAATCTAGTTTCATCCATGTTGCTAAGAAACAGACCTAATCTGAAACCTTAGCTGCTGCCAGGCCTGGTGTGTTTTTTAATTTGTGCCGCTGCTCAGGTCTAGATATACTATTTACCCTCAGGACGTAGAGAAAAGAGGAACCCGTAGACCCGAAATTCAGCAGCAGACTCGATCTCCTAACCTCTAATCTGATTCCACGCAGGGTGAACAATGACACAGCCTTCTCCTGGTAGAGTAGCAAGTCACCACTTAACCACGTTGTTTAGGCCAGATGGAAGAAAAGGCCTGTCATTATGAGCGTGGCGGTGGTGTCAGTGATCCTGCTGGTAATTCGGAGCATGTGGGCCATTTAAATTAGCAAATCAGCAGTTTTGTTGATAGGAATGAAAACGATGCAGCTAACTGGCGTTGCGTAATCTCCTTTCTCATTGCTTGTTGGTGTTGAAGAGTTGAGTGAAGACACAGATACATCACCGCTCAAACGATCTCTGCACTCTCAAACCAGCCGTCTCACCTCAGGGTCGCGTCATTCTAACCAAAGTTGGTTTTTGATTTCAGTTCACATAGCCGTTGTTGTGAGGAGAAGCTCTGACTTGAAAGATGAGTTATTTTGTTGAAGACCAGCCAATAATCTGATAGAGCGTAGCCTGCCGGCGACGTCTCGGTATGCTGCAGTTTGGAGGCGAGAAAAACAACCTGCTCCTCATCGCCGTGCACGAGCGCCTCTGTGTTGGTTCCTCCTGTTTTTCTCGCTCCTTCTTCTAAAGCAGCTGACCAGCTGAAACACGCAATCGGCTGCTGAGGAATTTGTGCTTTTATGGCAGCACACGGGCCTCATTTGGAAAAGGGGGAAAACAGTGTATACACTCAGTTTGAGATGCTAACACTCAGATGTGTATGGAGATTGGTGTGTGTGGTGGTCCACCTGAGCAGGTGGACGTATCTCACAAAGCATCATCCACCATTATCATTGATCCAGTGGCTAAAACGTTTGATTTTCACCCGTTTAAAACAAACTGACCATAAATGTAAATTAGGTCTTTTCGTATAGATCCTTCCTCTTTCACTGCAGCCTGGTTCAGGATCCAAGTTCTCTCCTAAAGCACAGCTCTCTCATCTGCTCACTTCTCTCTCCACACTGGAATGTTGCTTTGGTCGGAGCTTGCTTGACTTCTCCATCTCTCGGGAAGCTGGCTTGTTTTAACAAGAAACGCGGAGACTCTTCAGGGTGTAGCTGCATTCGTGGAAAATTCTGCAGCATTTTTTTAAATTAATTTTCACTGACATCTCATCTGTTTTAATAAGAATTCTATGATTTTATGTGGTACAGTGGATCAGAGCTGAGGGCTGTGTTTTGGGCTGATTTGTGTGTCTGTATCTGGAGCGTTTGAGGCAGAACAGGGAAAGAACAGACTGGAATCCAGCTGGCTTCTGCAGGTGTGGATGGACACGTGTGTTCCAGCTGCTATCAGTAACTTTTCCTTCCGGAATTATATCAAAGCACCAGGAAACAAAGACTTCTTACTTTGAAGCTTCTAATCATCTGTGGCAGAGTGGCTGGATGGAAATAACCTGCTGGAGGCTGATCAGTTTGTAGTGATAAACAACTAAACCCAGAGCTTTTAGCCCATTGACCGTCTAGCTGTTTGTGTTAAAGCAACACTAAATAAGTTTCCTGCTTCTCCCTCCCACTGGTTGGAAGCCAAATTAAGCCTGATTTATATGTCTGCGTGGAGATTTGCAACGCCATTATGCGTCGGTGCACAGGCTCTCCGAGGCTCACAGAGGGTGACGGAGACATGCCCAAAATTTTAAACATCTGTCGGAAGTGACGGAGACCGCAAGCCCGTGATTGGCCAGGACGCCACTTCCTGGAAATGTGTCGCCAGCTCCGCCATTGCCCCGTTAAAAAGTAAAAAGATATGGAGCAGCAGACCCAGTGCACATAGAACACGTCTCGGAAAAAGTGTGAACAGGGTATCTGCGGGTCCTTAAAAAGTCTTAAATTTGCTTTTCAAAATTTAAGTCCTTAAAAATCCTTAAAAATGACTAATAATCCTTAAATACAGTTTCCAAAGGTCATAAATTACCAAACACCCACTAAACAATATTCTTTTATTTCAATTAAAATTTTGTGAATTTCTAGTTTGTGTTCAGGGCTTTTGTGTGTGATGTTGGCGTAAGCAGAACCGTACACATTCAGCTGGTTGTGAAACGGGGCTATTTTTAGATGAGCACATTAGAGCTGAAACGATTCCTCGAGTACCTCGAATAATTCGAGTACAAAAAATCCTCGAGTCAAATTCTCTGCCTCGAGGATTCGTTTAATTCATATTTAATTAATTCATGGCTTTGCAATCGCCCGTGGTCATGTTTCACCCGGACCGAAATAAGTGACGCACGTGCCCACTGGACTGCGAGTAGCGAATATAACTTAACTTTCTCTTAAGCCATGGCGGACAACGTTGACCCCG
This sequence comes from Nothobranchius furzeri, assembly GCF_043380555.1. Classification (NCBI taxonomy): domain Eukaryota; kingdom Metazoa; phylum Chordata; class Actinopteri; order Cyprinodontiformes; family Nothobranchiidae; genus Nothobranchius; species Nothobranchius furzeri. Next base: position 50,620,204 of record NC_091752.1, read on the forward strand.
GTGGAGGGCGAAAAAGACAGAAAATGTCAAAGTTGTGGGACCATTTTTCACGTCGTAAGGTCAAAACGTAGTCCAGTATAAATACAGTAAAATGGATTTAGCCTAGCACAACACCACATCCTCCGTGCTGCAGCACCTGTAAATGTCACTTCTGCAAGCGGACTCGGAGCCTCTACAAGATAGTGCATTTTAGCCTGGATAGTGCATTTTAGCCTGTATTTCTATATATTCTGCAGACACTGTGACTTTTTCGTTTGTAGCACTCAGTTTCAGCTCACACCGTACGTTTGGTAGCAACACGTCGGACTTAAAATGTGCTAAAAAATAGCAGTTTTTACACAACACGTCGGATTTTTTATTGTGTTATTTGATGTCTGTTGTCCCTCGGGGTTTCTGCAGCAGGACACGGGTATTTATGAGAGTGGCGGAGGAAAACGAAAGAAAGTAAATACATGTTGTGTGATCAGTATAATTTGACAAAACCACAGCAAACATGCTTTTGGCAATCCTTGTTAGTGTGAGAAAAAAAGTGTAGAAATTAAAACGGACGTGTGTTAATAGGGAAACAGGGGCGAGCTGTTTGCGCCATGAGCGGTTCTGGTTCTGTTTGGGCCGCAGCCGCTCGCAGCGTTATCCTCCTAGTTTTTGTCTGGCTTGCAGGCTAGCAGATTCTCGCATGAGGGGAAAATCGGCTCAGGTTGTTTACTTATTTTTTGCACAGGCATTTGTTTACTGTGAAGTAAAGTTGAAGTGCTGAAGTTATGCAAACTAATTTTGAATAAAACTTGAAGAATAACTGGCAATTGCTTGCTCATTTTAAGAGGTCTTTCATAATTATAACATGCTATTTGATATCAAATCACTTTTATTGTCACGTCACATGTGCAGGTACACTGGTACAGTACATGCGAGTGAAATTCTTGTGTGCGAGCTTCACAGCAACAGAGTTGTGCAAAAATACAGTAATGTAAAAACAAGTAAAATATAAAAATGGCTAATCTAAGTATACAAATGAATAAAGTAAACAATAAGATAAGAGATATAAAATGTACAGAGGTTGGTATGTGCAAAACAGTGGCATTAATGTACAGTATGGAGCGTGTAATGTTGGAACTTGGTGGAGCTCGCGACGAGGCAGCCATACTCGGCGCCATCTTGGCTCATCAATATATGATATAAAGGTTTACAAACACAAAAGGGTAATTTATTAGAGTACTCGATTAATCGAAAAAAAGATTCGATAGAGTACTCGATTACAAAAATATTCGATAGCTGCAGCCCTAGAGCACATTAGCTGGTTAAGCTAGTGGGAGCTTGCACCATGGGGAAGTTTAATGGTAACTGGATGGCTAATCCCACGTTCGCGATGTGGTTAGCACCGGTTCCAGGCAATAGCTGGAAATTATAGCTTAAATTTCATTTTAAAAATAGCTTAAAAAAGGTCTTAAATATGGCCCCCTTAAACCTGCAGATGCCCTGTGTGAAAGTATGAACTTTTATTCACCCGTGACTGAAGGAATACATAATACGGAGCAGATGTGAACGGAAATGTGGGTTTAGAGGTGGTGACCGCATGAAGAGGTGGAGGGAAATAAAGGACAAATTTGTTCGTGTTATAAAGTCTCACACGTTAGTAAATACACTATCATGGACCAGATGCATGAGTGTTATGGTGGTAGGACACCACAGAACAGTGCTACGCCCTCTGTTGTCATGGCGAGGAATTTTTTTTGCAACGCTCAGCTGCCTGAACAGAAGTTCGCATGTGAAAACCTTTTCGACACTGTGCGTCTCTCCATTGCAGAGCTCACGGAGAAGTATACATCAGGCCTTACAGCTGTCATAAACAACTCTACTGTAGCTAGCGCTAACAATGAGCTAATACTAACATGAGCCAACTGATACTAAATAAGCCACAATGTAGAAAGTTCAACACGGTTGTGCAAAAAATATTATTACCTACAAGCCCAGCAGCAACAAAGCCAGGTCACCATCAGTCTGTGATTTCATATCCTTCTTTAGCTCCCTTGAGCTAATGTAAGCTGCGCTGATGTTTACTCTGGTTTTAGCTCTTTGCTCTACTTTTCCTCCCAGTCTTCTCCACAATGCCAACAACAAAAGCTAAATTCTTCTTGTACTTTTTATTGGCGGTCGGTGAACAGAACAAGCTAACTGCTAGCCTGTATATTAGCTAGAGGCACAGTAAACAGCTGATCCTGTAAAGCAGTCAGAGACCTCCCACTAGAGTTTGTACCACAAAATTGCTGAGTGAAGTTTCTGGTTAGCAGTGCTGTCCTGAGTGAAGTTGCTCAAGTTTCTACATCAAGAACCACTGAAACCAGATTGAACGCAATAACTTCAAAGTATTAAAAACTCTTTAGTGTTGTTGTAAAGTGTCTCATATGTCATAGATCTACAGAACACTAGCTCGGTAAAAACTAAAGGTTCCTACTGAAAGCAGGCTTCCACATACATGACTGCATCATTATTGTGGTGCGTTCACAGACCTCCCCAGAGAATTGGACTTTAGAACACTGGATTGAGCCGTCAAGCTGTTGGGAACAAACAGATTAGAGTGGTGGTGAATTGATCAGTGTTGCTTCTCCCAGCATGCACTGATGTTTAAGCTGCCATGTCCTCAGGTCAAAGTTCACTGCAGTTTTTGATCTAGATGAGTCACCCATCAGCCGAATGTTGCTGCTGTTCAGCTTCACATGTAGATTTGATTAAACCGCTCCATTTACTTGTGTTTGTGTTTTAACCCTTTCTCTGCTGCTGTTACAGTTTAACACACCATGGCAGAGCAGGACCTCACACCAGAGCAGCTGGCAGCCATCGCAGCAGCCAATGAAGAGGGCGAGTCTGGCGTCAACTACAAACCTCCCGCCCAGAAGAGCTTACAGGAGATCCAGGAGCTGGACAAGGATGACGAGAGCCTGAGGAAGTACAAGGAGGCGCTGCTGGGATCGGCCGCAGTGGTGGCAGGTTGGTGACGGCCAGTGCTTAATTTGAGCCGGATGTTGCCGGAACAAGATCCGGGAACAATTTTATTTTGAAAGGACCATTCCGGCAACTGTCGGGTAGGATCCGGCAACTCACACGACAAACTTGTGCTATACGCAGGATTCGAATTACAGGTGAGCTAAAGGGAGCTCCTGGAAACCCTGAAACTGAAATAGGGGAACAGTAAAGATGCAAAAAACTACCCTTTGTTAAAAGACGTGTTTAACTTAGAAAATGTGGGCGCAATTTTTGTCAAACCCCCACCCCCCCCACCCCACCCCCAACCCCCTTGCGTATTCCGGCTTCTGTTTTACCTTCAGTGAACTTTGGTTTGACATCAGTATTTGAGTCGTGGAGGATGGCTGCTTATACTGAGCCAGGATTCTCTGGAGATTTCTTCCTGTTAAAAGGGAGTTTTCCTCTCCACTGTCGCTATATGCTTGCTTAGTATGAGGATTGCTGTAAAGTCACTGACACTAGTCAGTGACTTGATGCAATTTGCTGGGTTCCTTACATAGGAAACATTTTTTCTGATTGGCTTAATGAACTGACCTGAATTGGCATGTTTATGTGAAGTGCCTTGAGACGACTCTTGTCATGATTTGGCGCTATATAAATAAACTTGAATTGAAATGTTCCGGGAACGTTGGATTTACAAATTAAGCACCGATGGCGGCTCAGATAAACCTCCCGATGCCTTTCAGAGAGACGAACACACACCAGTGTTTTTATGTTGGAGTTGCTCTGGGTGTTTGTTCTATCAATAGATCGGTTATTTGTCGTGAAAACACTTCAGCCTCTTGGACCATCGGACACTATGATGTAGTCCACGCTCGTTTCAGCCTGTTTTCCTACTTGGTTCTCAGCTCAAACCCAAAACAACAACTGGGATGCCGCGTGCCAAAAATAGTTTCTGAAATGGTAAAATGAAGTTTAATGACCTGGAACTGTTGGCATGTGGCTAAGAGATCAAAACGCCCATCAAAAGAAACATTTTTATAAACGTGTGAAAAGATTTCGTAAAGTCAGAGTTACCACTTAATGATCAGACATTTTTGTCTCCTTTCTTATTTTTATGGCAGTTTTTTAATATGATGAAATCTGGACAAGTTTTAAGTTATGATTCTGTTTTTTTAAAAGAGGTGCTTTAAAATAAAAGTGTCCGGATTTGGATTGATGGGACCATTTTATTATTCTTTTAGATCCTAATGCTCCAAACGTTCAGGTGACACGGATGACCCTGGTGTGTGACACGGCACCTGCTCCTCTGGTTCTCGACCTGACAGGTGAGTTTGATGCTAATTAGATTTTAAAAGCAGCTGGAAACCAAATTCCCCTAAAGTTCTCAACAAAGAGCCGTGTTTAAACAGCTGGTGCTGCACTCGGACACGTCGGTGGGTATGGAACTCAAAAGTATTCAAAATTCAATAAATGAGACATTATGAAATAAACATCTACATGAAGAAATTAAGACAATCATGTAATCTGACAATGAAATGATGAAATAACAGAATGTTATGTAAAATCTAAGCTCAGTATTATGAAATATTTTCATTCTTCTTTTAAAACATCTTTATTAATTTAATGTTTTTTAAGTCATTTTTTTATAATGACCCAAATTCATATTGAGCCATTTTTGATTCAGTTTTTATTACGTAACGTCTTTTTAACAAAGACAGCTTTGATTTCATAATAGTGTTTTTTCCCATGGCTGATTTATTTCATAATGACACTTTACTGCAGAATGTCTCAGTCAAGCCAGTGGGTGTGACCTGCAACACCACTGGTTAATCCTTCAGCATCGTTTGGTTTTCCTGGATTTCTGCTCACCGTACATGGCCGGACAGTTTAAGGTAGTTCTCTGTAACACCTTCCTAGGTCAATGGTCATGAAAGATGGCGGCGTTGCTCGAACTTAGTTTAGCTCGGTTTCTTTGGCGGATCAAATAGAATAGTTTGTCAGTAGACGATATTTTGAGTTGTTTGGGTGACATTTTTGAAGCATTTTGGTTTGATACTTTGTGAGCGATTGCTTTTGTCTGACTGAATTAGCAGCCAATGACACACTGGCTCCACCCCGTTAGTCTTGACTGACGGACTGAGACATTCTGCTGTAAAGTGTCATTATGAAATAAAAGAGTTCCATAGGTGGGGGCCTCGGTGTGATCACCATCCTTGTGCACAAATAGATCAGCTGTGTCATTAGTCCACTAGTTGGTAATGACATGGTTCCAGTGCATGTGGGTTAATGAGCCATTTCCTGGTGCTCCTTGGCTCTCCCAGAGGTCAGACTGAGCTACAGCACCATTCCCCCCCTAGCAGGCGCCAGAGTCACTGCAGCTCAGCTGTTCTGACCTCACACGCTAGCTCTGACTCACTTCTGTTAACTCTGATGCTTCATCCTGTCAGGAGATCTGGAGAACTTCAAGAAGCACCCGTTCACACTGAAAGAGGGAGTTGAATACAGAATAAAGATCAACTTTAAGGTGGGTTACCTCCATCAGCTCCTAAGTTAAGGAGTCATTTTACCATCATGGAGACACCATGCATGTTGGCTTTTGCAGGTGAACAAGGAGATTGTCTCAGGACTGAAGTACAATCAGCAGTTATTCAGGAAATCCGTCAGAGGTGAGGCTGCTCTCGTGGATTTGTGTGGTGATGCATTCCTGTTCTGACTGACTCACCTGGTTAGGGTTAGTTGTGTTTCACAGATCAGGGTAAACAGAAAATACACTTTTTTTCTGTTGATGATTTCATTGATTGAGAAAACGGTCGTTCAGCCCAGCCTGGTCCTGCGTGAAAACTCGATTCACTCTAAAACATTCCTGGCAACAACCAGGAAGTGTGTTTGACAACCGCTGATGAGTCTCACTGTGGAGGGATTTGGTTCCTCTTCAGTTTTTCTTCAGCCACATTAGAGGGCTTGTGTCGGGTCAAAGGTCGGATGTTAGAACCAGAGCCCTATCTGACGTTCTGATTTGATTCTGGGGTTTCTTTGGAATGGGGCACAACATGTTGCTTCTTCAGGTCTTTAGCAGACTTCATGAGTTCAGTTTATTTAAGGAGAAGTTACTTTGTTCCCTTAAACATGAGATCATCGTTTAAAAACTTCCGTTCATTTTTCGTTCGGATGTTCTGTGTCTGATTACTGATCTGAAACATTTCAACGTGACAAAAGGAGAATTCCTGCCGGTTTTAACCAGAATCAGACTCGACGCCATGTTACTGCCCTCATTAAAACCTGAAGGTGATGTCGCTCATCCTCCACTGCTCTCACTCTCACTCTCACTCTCTCTCACTCTCACTCTCACTCTCTACCATCCAGTCGATAAGTCGGACTACATGGTTGGAAGCTACGGCCCCAGACCGAACGAGGAGTACGAGTTCCTCACCACCCTGGAGGAAGCCCCCAAAGGGATGCTGGCCCGTGGCACCTACTCCATCAAGTCCAAGTTCACCGATGACGACAAGTACGACCACCTCTCCTGGGAATGGGGCCTCGTTATCAAGAAGGACTGGAAAGACTGATCCCCTTCCTCCTCGCTCTCTCCCGCCATCACCCTCCTGCTTTATCCAGCTTTCCTCTTCCTGCAGTCATTCCATGATTTCTCTCTGGATTATCTTTTTTTTTTTTAAGGCTTTCTGCTCTCTCCGTCCTTTTTCTACATCCCAATCACACCATCATTCCTCTCTATTGTAGAACTCTTGTTTACACTCGCCTTTTCTGACTAGTATTAAATCCTCAAAAAGCAAAACTATATGGAGAAAGCACACGATGTGCCCAGCCATGATTCAGGTTTGTTTCTAGGAGCAGATCTGACTCTGATTACCTCCGAGCTGCGCCCCTTTCCTTCACTTCTCTTGCCGTTTTGTACGAATACCACAATCTGCCTTTGCGAGCATCAGGAAGCAGTGATGCGGTTGCTGTATGGTTATTGAGCTATCGTAGCTGGACTGGGCCCAGCTAAAGCCTGAGAGCAGATTATTTGGGCCATGTTTAACCATTTAGTCCTGGACCAGAGATCAGAGGTGACCTCTAACCTCTTCCTGTGAGCAGCCATGTGGCCTTAGCAGCAGCTAGAATACAGGGAGAAAGTCTCGATGAGCCATTTGCTTTCAGATTCGAATGTCTGAGCTTGTTTTCATAAAATAATGGACACAGAATGAGGACCAAGGATTGAGATTATCTTTATTTCAGGTCTGTAGAAACCATGAGACATCTGGTGGCATGTATTTGCAGTGGTTTGAGTCTGGTGTGTCACCACAGCTCATGATGTATTAACTGTGCCTTTATGCTCTCCCTCTTCATCACTGAAGGAAGCACCAACCTCAGCCCTGAACTCCAGGTTTTATTAAACACTCCAGAAATAAATGAATGGGTGCTGTCCATTTGACTTCCTTCACAGTGAGCTGAGTTTAAATCAATGTCTGTGTTACCAGCTGTTTACTGATGTGTTCAAATAAAAATGTTCCGCCTGGATGTGTGTCTGGACCTTCTTCACTTCTGATCTGTGGGATTTAACTTGCTACAAATGCATCAGAGCCAACAAACGTGTTTTACAAGATCTGGCTGGATCAGTTCAACAGCCAGGTTAGTTATATTTTATTACATATCAAGTTACAAAAAGATTCAGGGTTGGGCAGATGAGTTATTTGGTCTTTGTGCTCTTGCTGGAATTCACGTCCCTCTTGGTCTTCTGCAGGCGGGAGAAGATCTCCTTGAACAGGGCTTTGTACTCGGGTGTGTTCTGGCTCAGCCGTCTGTCCACCTGTTCCACTTGCCTGCTGATCCCCTCCAGAGCCTCGGGAGTGGAGGGGGTTTGAGGGGGCGTAGGAGGGGTGGCGACGGCGGCCGAGGCCCCTGATGTAGAAGGCTCCACGGGAATCATGCTGTACTCCTTCATGGAGGGGTCTCTGGAGACAGGTCTAGAGGTCTGCACCCCAGCGTGGCACAGACTCTCCTCGTGCCGCCGGCACTTCCCCAGCAGCTCCTCGTACTTCTCCAGCAGGGTGTGATACTGCTCATCCACTTCCCGGAGGATAGACATGCCCCGTTTGCGCGTGCCATTGGCGTGGAGGCTGTAGCCTGCCTGGCGTCTTCCTGATGGAGCAGAGATGGCGTTCAGGGCTGTGTCGCTGCAGCTTTTCCTCACCGGTCCTCCCTGCTGTCCAGCTGCTTCTGCATCTCCCTCGCCTCCCTGGTCTAGTCCCGTTCCATCCTCTGGGGTGTCCATCTCAGGGCCGTCGCTGAGCAGCGTCTCCAAACCGTCCTCAATCAGGGACGCCCTGGACTTCCTGAGCTGCTGCATCTCCTGCAGCTCTGCTTCTAGCTCCTGGACGCGCAGCTGGCAGCCCTCAGCTCCCAGGAGGCGCTGCTCCAGACGCTCGAACTCCTGCAGCACTGCCGCGCACTCCCGCTCAGCGCTCTCGCGCTTGGATCGCTCCAAGGCCATGGCAGAGTGCAGGGATGACACAATGTCTCTGAGGCGCTCGTTTTCTTCATCCATAGGCTGTCTCTCCACAAGGTCCACACTGCCCGGGTTGGCCAGCAGGAAGCCATCCTCGTACCTGGACAAAGGTCACATCACAGGATTAGAAGCAACTGCAGTCATGGTAAAAAGTGAGGTGTGCTCACTGAGTGCATCTGCAGTGAATACGGTAAGCCACTTTAACATTTATAGTTGTGTTCCAAGCTGACAGGAGACTGTGAGGGACCTGGGAGCGCTGCACAGCTCCTTCAGGCAGGGGAACGAGTGGATGGTCTTGCGGCGCTCCTTCTTTTCTCGATGCACCCTCAGCTCCTCCAGCATCCTCAGCTCCTCCACCCGAGCCGTGAGGCTGTCCACCAAACCCTGCAGAGACTCCATGGTGCCGGTCAACCTGCGGCACACCCAAATGGCACAAGAGTGAGCACTGGTAGTAAACAGCTGATCCCTCAGAACATTTTATAGAGAACATGTGGAAGGTGGCTGGTCCACGTCTCCATGGTGTTCAGCTGGCTTGTGGCCACTCGGGATCAAAATTCTTTAACGTGATGACAAAGCAAATCAAGGTCCTCGTTGTTCTGGGGAGGATTTAACACGTCAGAGGACCTAAAGGGTTTGTTGCATCTGTAAGCACTAAAGCTTTATGGCTAGTAACATTCTTATCGTGCAGTCCTTCACACGCTTTGATTTTTAAACTATGATACATTTTCTACTTGTGCAGCTCTACAAGTGTGAAACTCCGTTTCTGTGCCATAATCACACAAATTCACAAGTGAGAGGTATTTCTGTCTTGGTGTGACCAACGTCCACCTACCAGGTGACCCCGATAAAAACTTGAGCTGGGTCGGGTCACCTGTCTATTTTCTGCTGCGAGGTCTTGCTCTCCAGAACCAGCTTTTCGTTGGTGATCTCCAGTTCTCGGGCCGTCACGTCCAGCTGTTCGTACACCTTGGCGTGCTGCTCGTTCATGTCCCTCAACGTCTCCAGCTGCTTGGAAAGGTGCTGCAAAGGTGGTTTCAAATAAAAACAAGAGCCTAGCTGATTATTTCCACCAATCTCACGTCCAGATCTGTGATATTCTAGCAAGTTGGCACATTTCAACACAAAACCCTGACAGATCGTAAAACTGGTCATTTGTTAAATTGTTTAGCTGTGTTGTCACTAAATTACTTAAGCAAAGCAAATTTATTACTTTTTTTCTGTAACTAGTTTATGAACACTGCTTTTAACGGCAGTCATGTTGGTCTTTTATTGATGTCTGATTTATGTTTGTAAACATGTTACAGTGTTCTAAACAGGATTTATAAACAGCAGCTGGAGATAGTAAATCAATGTTTATAAATAGCATTTGAAACAGTGTTTATGAATTCTATAAATAAATAAAAATAACTGTAGCGTCATGAATGGCCTCTAATTTGTGACAAAGGTCACATTTTCCCAGCTGGGTCAAGCTGGGTCGACTGTAACTTTGCCCCACAAATTAAACACGCAAGGAGCCATGATGTCTGCTGAAAATCATCTTTATCTGCTGCTGTTCCGTCCCAGGCTGAAGGACACTTCAAGTTTCTCAATAATAATTTTAAATAATAATTTTAATAAACTTTTGACTTTATTACTGTTATTACAATCATCATAATAATCTCTTGGATCAGTAAATGTACTTTAATTACTGAAATGATTTCTTATGCTTTGGGTATAATTGTGATTATGGTTGATAATCAGTTATGTGTGTTCAGCAAACCAGAAGGTCATCTTGCACGTAACCAGCCTCATTCAGAAGGGATATCCAGGGTAAGGGTAACATCATCACGTCTTTTACTCATGACCAAGCTTTCTGAGGCCGAGAGTGGGCGTGTTCTGAGGGTTTTGTTAAAACTAAATTTCCAGCAGCAAAAGTTCAGTTCTTGAACCATACGAGGAGATGAGGGAACGGCCACCCGAATCTCTACTAAGCTGTTCTGTCATGCCGATAGAATTGCCCTGAATAAACGCAATAATAACCAGCTGACCCAAAACTCCTTCAGAGTTAAGCCAGACACTCGACACCATGTACCCGCGACATCTCTGGACCAGAGGATCGGTTCTACTCGCGTCTTCTCTACCGGACCAAGTACCCTGAGGCTGACAACATCCTCCTTGACCTCCGGATACACACAGAGGGTCGTCTTGCTGGGTGAGGTAGCACACAAGATGGTGTTTGATTCTGTTCTTCTAAGAAACGACTCAGTTAGCTGCAAAACCATCATTTCCAACCCAGAACGCGCTTCTCTCGCTGAAAGAAACCTTCTGACAACATTCACACATCCAAAACTCTCATTTCCATTTTAGCTTTCATTCAGTCACAGGTTTGCCTTTAAAACAAGTTTAATATCAAATTGTCATTTCAAATTGTCATTTTTTAACATTGTTAGTAATAAATTCTTAACTTTTAAACTCTGCCTCATCTTTGAAATGAAACACAGAATGGTATAAATATTCTTTGTTATTGAATAAGCAAAGATTCCCAACTTCTGATTAAATAAATAAACTTTTGCTATTAACTTTATCTTAAATTAAACATTTATCTTTGGATTAAAATTAGACCAAGCTCGTTGGCGTATGAACTTCTATCGAGTATATAAGATCCTAGATATTTATATATAATAGAAGCTTCAGTGTTAACTCGTATGGGTCTTTCCTCAGAATCTAACAACTGATTGCAAACAGTGTTGATTCTAGTATGTAGATTAACACGCTACAACTGGGTGGTTTTGTGCAAAGTTCTGAACTGAGACAACGAGCTTATGCTACTTAGCAGCAGATTTCACATTTTTTCTTAATCAGAAAAAAGTGAAACCAACTTAAGAGATTTTAAAAATCCCACTGTTAAGCATATCCTAAACACTTTACTGCCTGGTAAGGTCCAGCCACATGTCTTCTCTACCAGATTAGCGACAAAATGATTTGTCCCAGCTCATAGCTGTTAGGAATAAATGGTTAACGTAGCACTGCTAATAAAGAAAAGTTTGAATTATTATTACTAAAAAAACATGTAATGAAAAAAAACACCCTTGGAGATTTATAGATTGATTTAAAGCTCAATGCAATCTAATGAAAAATGTCTGCTGATGCTTACGAACATCAGGACAGGTAGCAGTTGATGCGGTCATACCTCTATCTCATGCACTTGCTCCTCATTGTTGATGTACATGTGCTGCAGAGAGTCTTCCAGCTCTTTGTTGCGTTCCAGGAGAGTCTTTCCGAGCTCCGCGGCCAAGTGCAGATCTGATAGAAGTAAAGACGGAAAGAAATCAGCAGAAAGGAACACTAGACTGGTTACTGCAGCTTCTGAAGTGACTTAAAATCCACCTAAATCCACTGAAAACTAAATGCAAATATCTACATATTAGGGATGTTATTCTTTAGTGTAAAATTGACCAAAAAAGGGGATTTATGGCAACAGCAAAAGAAAATTTTATATATATATATATATATATTAGAAAAATCAAATTTAGAGTTAATTGGTTGATTCAGATGATTAGGTTAATAGCTCGTTTAGAGAACCTTTTCATGATATGCTAATTTTTTGAGATAGGAATTTTGGGTTTTCATGAGCTGTATGCCAAAATCATCAATATAGAAACAATAAAAGGCTTGAACTACTTCAGTTGTGTGTAATGAATCTAATATACATGAAAGTCTGTTTATCAGTACATTACAGACAATAATGAACTTTATCACAATATGCAAATTTTTTGAGAAGGACCTGTACATATCTACATACATACATATCTACACACACACACACACACACACACACACACACACACACACACACACACACACACAATTTAACAGCATCATTATTTTGTCACAATTACATAAATTTTTACATATTTAAAACACAAATCACACTATTATTATGCTAGCCCTAAAATAATAAAAAAGAGGCTATGGCTAATAATTAGCTTTTTGCTAACAGGTGAAAGTACAGCAAATATATCGCCATAGCCAAATAATTAGTGTAAATCACATTAAACGAACAAATCTAAAGACGGACATTAAACACAGCTTTAGTTTTACTGACTCAGTTTCGTGAACACACTAAAATGGTGAGGCTCAGAATGTGTCACACTTAAATGTCCGGGTAGAAACGTCCAACGCGTGTCATTCTCATATTTTACAGAAGATTGTTCTGATCTTTCTGCTTTGGCAGATTTTAATCAGCAAACCTTAACCCATCAGGGTCTGAAATTGAGATTTTTCCTACTCCTTAAACATTAGTAGAATCAAGAAAGGAACAAACCAATATTTTGGGTTTCAAATAACACGCTGAATCAGCGCTTTATGGGCTACAAACACCAATTTCATTTTTGTAGTTTGGTTTTTACTTGGATTTCAAACAGTATCCTGGCTTTTTTTTGTTCCTAACGTTGTTGCATATTTAAAAGAATAGTTTGTAAGGATGAACCATGTGTCGAATCGAATCTAAACAGTTTACATTATTCATCTGGTCTGGTGGAGCTCAGAAGAACTCTGCTGCCAGGCTGTGTACTCGAGGGTACCCTAACATCACAACACTGGACCAGAAACCAACAGTTACCGATGTTCATCTCTGAGCATGAAAGTTTTATCACCACGGAGGTTTTTCCTCAGAGAGAACCACCTAGAAATGAAAAAAATATATATATTGCCCCTTAAGCCCCTCCCCTTACTCCCATGACTATGGATAGAATCCACGCCTCTCATTTGTGAGCGTGCATCTGTAGCCGGCCAACAGAACTAAAAAGGTCAGTCCGCCATACATCGTAGGAGAAGTAAGTATCCTGTTTTGAAATAAAGGGCTTAATTACCTCCATCTACTCATGCCTGAAAGAATAGTCCAAAGTTGCCATTCCTGGGGTCGACACCATCTTTGTAGTTTTTCTCCATCCAGCGTCTCAACAAACGTAGAGCTCTGTGACCAGCTAGACACAAAACTGTTCGAGCCAATGGTAGACCTGCTGAGGCTACAGAGGACGTGTCCCGCCAACGTCCGTGACAGCGTGGAGGGGACTCAGTGGTGGCGCAGAAGGGGGGGCGCTATAGCTCCCCCTGGATTAGTCCTTGCACCCCCAAGTAAATATTAGATTTTTTTTTTACAATTTTATTTTATTTTAACGTGTGGATGTGATAATATTTAACATACAAAACAAAAATAATCAGTAAATTATCATATAAATAGTAAAAACTTAAACCAAAACAGGAAATTGATGCTAACCTTTGACCTCATTTTCCACCTGCGAACGAGTGCAAGGTAGAGCTAGTGGTTTTTGTTGCTCAAATTTCCACAGGTTCAGTCAGAAACGAATGAATCTTTGGAAGTGATCTCAGACCCACAAAAACCTACGAATCTGGATGAAGAGAGTCAACCCTCAACCACCGCAGCAGTTGAGGGTTTTGCCGCTGGAAATGCTAACACTAACGTTAGCTAACCTTGCAACACTATAGATGGTTTTCTGTATGGCTGTATGCGTTTATGATTTCACGGAAAAGTCAGCGATTGTTCATATGTTTATGATGCATATTAATGATTGTTTCAGGTGTTGTTGAGGTTTTGTGCACGCATGTTTTATCTGCTAGTGTTGAAGGTGTTTTAGCGAACAATAGGTACGCATGACCACTTCTTTCATAGAGCTCCGGACGTCACGTGACTCTCAGAGAGTAGACGCCATGTTGGCAGGCAACAAATGTAAACAAATTGAACGGGATCGGCTTGGATTTTACTTCGGAGTTTACTTCACACTTTAAAACTGAAGAAATCTTTTTATATAGTCAGAAATTAAATAGACTAAACATCTCCGACCCTTACCGTGCCCCTGGAACACGTTTTTAAAACGCCAGAAGCTGTCGGAGCGGACTTCTTCCCGTACCTGGCCGGGGAACCCCTTGGGATTTCCCCGGAGAAGCTGGCTCCGGCGGCTGGGGAGAGGGAAGTCAGGGACTCTCAACGCTACTGCCCCCGCAACCCGACTCCGGATAAGCGGATGAAAATGGATGGATGGATGAACAAATAACAGATTTACATGTAAGTAGTTTAAATAGAGTGCTGTGCTGTTTGAATGTATAAACTGAACGCCAAGAGAAATCACTAGTTTGATTTGTTTCCATGAATAAAATAAATATGTCAGGCTGGAACGTCTCAGGATCTGTCTGAGATCTGTCTCGGTGAGACAGATAATAGCAATCCAAAGTGCTTTTCATGTGTGATCTGACAATTGATCAACCATTGCTTAAAAATTAAATACAGCTTTGCCGGTTAATTGCTCTGATCATAAAACATGTAAACGGCAGCACGCAGAAACACGAGGCAATGTTTTACGTGATGTTTACTTGCTGCTATGAGTAATACGACAGAAAAAGCCACGCCAAAATAAGTTTAGGAAGCCCACTAAGAATCGTAATAAAAGCATTTAAAATAAATACCATACACAGTTGAGGAAACGTTGGTTTAAGTACCTGATATGAAGTGGTCGCTGCATAAGCGAAAACCTTTACTCTCGGGATCCCACAGCTTCATTTTAGCCCGGTCACTAGTGCGTTTTATTACAATGATCCAACGTTTGCGGCGCTCCGGATTTTGGGGAATCCTGTAGACGGCTCATTCCTTATGTCGTCTGCGTCTGTTCTGCATCCTGGGGCACAACAGGAATCTACCATATTTCCCGTTTGATTGAGTTTTCTGACAATAACAAATAGTCCAGCTGCGGGCTTCTGCCTGCCAAGATGGCGCCGTTTCGATTTGAACTGTTGCATGCCGGGAGAAGTGACGTCAACTCCCGGAGCTCTATAGCACCCTCAATAAAAAGACTAGCTCCTTCATAGCACCTGCAGAAAAACATTTCTGGAGCCGCCACTGAGGGGACTAGCTGATGTTATGACGAAAAATTTAAAATGGTTTAAGCTGTTTTCCAAATTAGCTATTGCAGCTTTAAGTGGAAAAATACACCATCTCCAAAACATTGGTCACATTAAATGTCCAGATTCACATAGCAGAACTCTACAAATATCAGAAATTGGAACTGGCCTGAAAAATAGTGTCTCTGCACTGCAGAGGGAGGAGAAGAAGAAGCTGTGACTTCCTGTTTAAACAAAGCAGAACTGATAATGGCCTGAAACACAGAATGATAATGAGCTGAGTGAGGAGAGAGCCACTCACACTGCTGGTTCTGTTCTTGCAACTGTCACGAGTTATGTAACGTAAGCATTATCCGTAGGGGAAAACCAACCATTAGATACCTCTGCGCTCGCAGTGATGCTCTGTGATGTGTGAATCACGCTCAGTAGCACCAACGTGACATCACCACGCCACGCCATCAGCGCGGATTTCACCTCAAGTTTCTGACAACAGAATAAGCAGTGCTGGCAGCACAGGTGTTGCATAACGACATCCTTTGAGATAAAATCCACCATGAGTGTTTGGACTTTGTGCCTCCAATCTGAGCCTGAAATCTCTGATCCAGACTGAGGAGCCTGGGGGGACTAATCAGCTCTGCTGGGGGATGTTTAACCTCTTCAAATGAGAGGAAACACACACCATCAGAAATCCACCTGCCATGATGATGCTGATGAGGCATACAGCTGATTTAGCTCTCTGGGTTAGCAGGTGATCAGGAGATGAGGGGATGTTGCAGAGCAGGACACACCAGAGCTGTCCTCTGAGGACCACTGAATCATCACTTAAAGGACACACTTCCCCATCAGTGGACATGCAATCTGATCAATTTCCTGTCTAGATGTTGTCAATCAACTCCCAAAGTAACCCGCTGATTCTAAATCCAGACATTGTCTCGATTTCCTCCCTAATAAAGACGTTTCCGCTACAATAGCCGGTGTTTTCTGACACGAGAGTACCAGAGTGTGCAGCTGAAACAGAGGCAGCATTCACCCGGTGGGAAAGCAGGACCATCTACGGGAAAATCACTGACCAGACCGACAATAATTAGCAGAAATGACGAGCAGCCAGTTTCATGGGTGGATGCGATCGCACAAAGCTGACATATGAGAGGATGCCTCACCCTGCTCCAGATCCCGCTGGTCGTACCACGGTTCCTCCTCGTCCTCCTCCGTGACAAACTCCTCCATCCTTCCCGCACGAAGCATCAATGCTGCCAGAGCTTCTCCTCCTTTTCCTACTCCGACGGCGGCGGTGTGGCCAGGGCTATGCCCGGAAGTGACAACAAACCGCCGCTCCGTTTAAGACAAACGATTAATGAAACGTTCTGGGAGCACACCTGTTTCCAGAACCTCCCGCAGGTTTGGAATACGTTACCGAACCGCACGTGCAAAGTATAAAGGCGCAGGGAGACGGGCAACGGCGCCCCCAAGGGGCGCCAGGGGTGCCCGTGGCCACCCATGGACGACCCCCCCCCCCCCCCCCCCAGCAAACGCCAGTATCAATAAATCATCTTAATATTAATGTTCACTCAAACCATAAATCGATCTTATTTATTCAAGGCATAATTGTAAAACAACATAAAAATAATACAATTAATGAGTAAAGAAATAATCAGAATGCTGCTCACCATTTAACCCTCCCACTGTCCTAATGGGTGTGACCCCGTGACGAAAGTTGACCATTGGCCAGGGTTGATGGTTTATCCCTTGGGTCCATGTGGCAGGGTTGAGGAAGAGCACCACTTCACCCCTGCCATGTGGACCTCAAGGGACAAACCATCAATCCCGCTCAATGGTCAACTTTCCTCGCGGGGTCAGCCATAAAGACATTGGGAGGGTTAAAAACTACAATTATGGTTAGTATAAGTGTGCAAATATAGGCTATATATTTCACCATTTACATTGTTTTAAAATAGTGTAACGGGTTACAATTTGTTATGGTTAGACTTATGTTGAGGGGGGGTTGGCCGGTTGTGTGGAGAAATCCGGTTCGGTTGTTTAGGAAGAGAAAACGAGATAGTTTGAACGGAGATTGTTAACGTTGTTCTTCCTGGATTTTAAGAGCAAGTCATCCCCAAAGCAACTTTTTTTTTGCTGATAAACTATATAAATGAGTGTCTAATCATGCTGTAGACACGTGTAGTCAACAATTTGGCACTTTAGTGCATCTTAGTTCAATTTAAAATATTCTGCCTAAAACTGTCACTGTTGCGCCGTCGTCAGGTAAAAACTCTGCACTGCATTTGATTTAAAATCTGCCATCGCTATTGGCTAAGAGGTACACTATGATGTTAGCTTGTACATTATGATGTCACAATGTCATTGTGAGCCTGTGTGCATATTTGTTGGCAGCTCTGCCCTCTCAATCTGCCAGGCAACTGCATTTGTTGCATTTTTTCAAACAGGAAGTTGGAGTGGAGTAAGACTCTGGTAGGGAGTGACTTGCTCTTTAAGGAGTGGGTTGCTGCCAGCAGGAACTCGGAATAAAGATACGAAACAGGAAGAACAAGTTAGAGTCATTAAAATACATTTAAAAAATCAACAAAATGTGTATTCTATAGGTGTGGCAGCTTTAATTTTGCTGTGGCTGTGCGACACGATCAATTAGTTTAGACTTTTATTTTGACAAACGTAGCAGGGAAACATATTTTGATGCCATTCTGATTGGTTAGTAAGAAGCTACAGTAACCCCCATGAAGGCATTTCAGCCACGTAACATGATTGCTGCAATGTCAATGTGTGTGTGCCTCTTATCCAGAAGCAATAGCTGATTAAAATTCAATGTAGTGAAATTTTAACCTGAAGAGGGAGCAATGATAACATTTTTGGGCTGATTTTTATTTTATTTTTAAAAAGATGTTTTAAAGTCCCAAAATAAAGACTACACACATCTACAGCACCATTAGGTACTCATTTTTATTTTATCAGCAAAAAATAAAGGCTGATCTGCGGATGACTCGCTCTTCAATTTTCATGTTGCGCAATTAAATTAATGTTAGGGCAGACTCTCTTTTTCAAATAATAAACACAAGTCGTTATATTTCATATGCAAGCATTTAATCCATAGCCTGGCAAGCCAGACTAAATACTATATAAATAAATATCAACTTTGCAAAGCAAGAATTTGGTCTAGTTCGCTAGACCATTTCATCCAATCATAAAAAGGCTGACACTTGTGGTACTGACATGCTCCACCAGAGGGCAGCAGATACGTTTAACAGTAGGTTTTAGAAGCACATGTTTAAAGGTAAAGCTAGTAGAAACGTAAAAGTAGGCTCATTAAATATACATTTAGTGCTATAGAGTTAAATAAGGACACAGCGTACTTCTATAATTTGTTTTAACTTTGGCTTTATTGTTAAACCAGGAACCTCCATGTGTCTAAAGCTGGCTGTTTCTTTCTGAATGTGAACATGGTCTTTAAAGGCACAAAATCTAATGAAACAAATAATCTTGGTGAACATTTGTAGACGGATTCCCCACAAGAGCCAAAATAAGAGTAACGAAACTCGTAGTTTTGCTTAAATATTGTCCCGTTTCAGCTGTTTCAGCAGCTTTACATGCAGCAAGTGTTGTAAAGAAATCTGAAACCTGCAATAGTCGTTCCTCACAACGACTTAATGGCTTTACAAATGGAGCAGTACTTCCCCTGTGAATGTTGAGATGAACCCCAACTGACTTGATGTGGAAGACTCCTGCCCACAGGTGGTCCAGTTCAGGCCAGTGGTGGTCTGACACACAGGTATGGTCCTCTGAGTCCAGACCCGGTTTCTCCAACATCACTAATCAGGTCTAGGCATCTTGTGGTTCTTTCAACTGTTACGTTATAGAGAGAACAGAGTATATTCCATGTATTGAGTATATATGCATAGAATACACATGGTGTGTGCTGTAGATTAGACCTGATAACCCATAGGACACGTTATAAAAAACACCCCCAAACACACATGGCTAACCAAAAGTACAACATATTTTATGTTACATCCTTCAAACTCAAACAAAATACACACAATTTACAGTCAAAATGAGTAAAACAGTAGGACCAGAGACCATCCTCGTCTC
This sequence comes from Nothobranchius furzeri, assembly GCF_043380555.1. Taxonomy (NCBI): domain Eukaryota; kingdom Metazoa; phylum Chordata; class Actinopteri; order Cyprinodontiformes; family Nothobranchiidae; genus Nothobranchius; species Nothobranchius furzeri. The sequence continues at coordinate 50,639,669 of NC_091752.1, forward strand.
CATCAGGCTGTAAAAGTCTGTTTCATCAGAAACATCAGCAGCAAAGCCCTGAGAGGAGCTGAATCACCCGGTCAGCAGGCACCCTGATAAAAAGGGATACATGAAAACGACTCCATTTCCCATCATCACTTGCTCTCTGACGTTTCCCAGCTGTGCGGAGGTTTAAGGTGCTTCCAGTCGGCTTCGCTCTCACAGCGCCGGACTCTGCTGAAAAACGTCCGAATGAAAACTTTGGCTTCGGCTTTAACTGCAGAACCAGAGAAGAGGGTTAAGGTGATGCCAGAGGGGTGTTTTACCTAATTATGACATCCAGGTTACCTTGGTCCTTTCCCAGACTACAACGCTCTGCTAGAAGGTGGGACAGGTGGCGAGCAAAGGACTTAAACAGCTCCTGCAAAACAACAAACGATTAGAGTCACATTCTCACTCCAAGGCTTTTCCGGTCCACTCTTTCCTCACCTTAGTGGCAAACTTCCCCCGAGTGTAGAACGGGCCCAGATAACGGACCACGATATCAGCCGCTTCCTTCAGCGTCACCGTTTTCAGAGGCTCACTGACCGGCTGCAGGGACTTCTCCTGCACGTTGGGGTTAAAGGTCAATTTCTGTTTGTTTCCCTCAGCTGGCCGGCTGCGCTTGGCCGCGGGAGACGACTCCTCTGCTTTTATATCATCAGTGACCTGGAAGCATAAAACGTCATCACTGGATATAGAGATCACGTTTAAAGACCAAGTTCACTTCTTTTCCCAACACATCTGCAGTGGTCTCTCTCTGCCTTGTGATTTGAGCTCAGGGGAGAGGGAAAAAAAAAAAGCTCTGGCGCTTCTGTTTAAGAAACTAGAAGGGAGCCAGAGAGAAGGGGAGCAGAATCTGGAGTCTTATTTCCTGATGTCCAGACACCTTGTCTCCGAATGGATAACAGCAACACGACTCTACCACTGACGCCGTTTGCTTTTCAACGTTAATGTTTCATCTCCCCAAATAACACAAGCCTGAAGAGCTCTGCTGTGTGGTAGATTTGCTAATGCTAACGTTAGCATCTGCTAGCTTGCTCTCTCCTGGATGCTAAGCCAACAGCCTTGCAAGTCGCAAGCCAATTTGGACGAGTCCATGAATGTTAATTTACGGTGTGACGTGGATCTGAGGAGCTTTTCTAACCTGAGCGTTTCCTCACCTATCAGCAGGAAATCGGTGTAGAAGACCATTTTCATGTTTAGCCTGCATGCGAAGCTCAAGACAGGGTATCTGCAGGTTTATGGGTGCCGAATTTAAGACTTTTTAAGACCTTTTTTAAGGCCACTTTGACCAAATTTAAGCTATTTTTAAAAATATATTTAAGCTATCATTTCCAGCTATTGCCTGGAACCGGTGCTAACCACGTCGCAAGCGTGGGATCAGCCATCCAGTTACCATTAAACATCCCCATGGTGCAAGCTCCCACTAGCTTAATCAGCTAATGTGCTTATCTAAAAACAGCCCCCTTTCACAACCACCTGAATGTGTACGGTTCCGCTTACGCCAACATCACACACAAAAAACGCTAAACACCAACTAGAAATTCACGAAATTTTTAAAGAAATGAAATAATCGTGTTTATTGGGTCTTTGGTAATTTAAGACCTTTGGAAACTGGATTTAAGGATTATTTGTCATTTTTAAGGATTTTTAAGGCCTTAAATTTGGAAAAGCAAATTTAAGACTTTCTAAGGACCCGCGGATACCCTGCAAGAGTGCCTGATCACATTTAAAAAATAAGTAAAAGCTGTTTCTTTGTGAACCTGCTCTTTAACACCTAAAAAAGTGTGTACCTGTTGGATTAAAGGCGAGTCAGAAAGGTCTTTTTCTTCTTCTGCTGGGCGGTTGGGTCTAAGAGGGAGGAAAAAGTTTTGTTAGGATTCATAAAAAAAACCTTCAAACGAGTTTGGACTAAACCTGGTGAATTACTCTGTAATGAGAGCTGGCTCTGGCTGAACTGTATCCTGAGCCAGCTCTTCCTCCTCCTCCTCCTCATCATCAGATACAACTATAACATCAATTTTAGGCTCCAGCAGGATCACATCCTCCGTCTCTGATGTCACAGGGCTGCCCTCGTGCACCTCCTCCTCCTCCTCCATCGTTTGTCCCGCATCACAAACGTGAGTCTGAGGTAACGCATCACCTCCCACCTCCCTGGCTGGTTTTGTGGTGAAGTACTGGGAAATGTTGCGTGAACTCTTGGCAGCTTCCACCAGCTTCTGCTGCTTCTTGCTCCTGGCTCTGGTGGGACTGTGGAGTGAGACATGGGTGGCAGAAGCTGTGGCTCTGATGGTTGATGAAGCAGCTGATGAGTTGATTCTCTCCCTGATATCCCGGACGTCTGATTTCCCAGACTGATTGATGGAAAATCCACAGTTTTCCGTCTGTGTGTGGGGAGCGCAGGAGCCTCTCTGTCCTGCTCCAACTCTTTTTCTTTTCATCTGTGGGAACAACAAATAAAACACGACTCACTTAGTTTGTCCTTTTTCTCCCATTTAAAGGGACATTTCAGCTTTTCTAGGTGTGTTTCAGTGTATAGAGCTCCGGGAGTTGAGTCAATTCTCCCAGCATGCAACAGTTCAAATCGAAGCTGCGCCATCTTGGCAGGCAGAAGGCCGCAGCTGGGCTATTTGTTATTGTCAGAAAACTCAAACGGGAAATATGGTAGATTCCTGTTGTGCCCCAGGATGCAGAACAGACACGGACGCCGCAAACGTTGGATTATCGCAATGAAACGCGCTAGTGACCGGGCTAAAATGAAACTGTGGGATCCAGAGAGTAAAGGTTTTCGCTTACGCAGCGACCACTTCATATCAGGTACTTATACCACGGTTTCCTCAACTGTGTATGGTATTTATTTTAAATGCTTTTATTACAATTCTTAGTGGGCTTCCTAACTTTATTTTGACGTGGCTTTTTCTGTCTTATTACTCATAGCAACAAGTAAACATCACTTAAAACGTTTCCTCGTGAGTTCTGCGTGCTGCCGTTTACGTGTCTTATGATCACAGCAATTAACGGCTAAGTTGTATTTAATTTTGAAGCAATGGTTGATCAATTGTCAGATCACACATAAAAAGCACTTTGGATTGCCATTATCTGTCTCACCGAGACAGATCTCAGACAGATCCTGAGACGCTCCAGCCTGACATATTTATTTTATTCACGGAAACAAATCAGACTAGTGATTTCTCTTGGTGTTCAGTTTATACATTCAAACAGCACAGCACTCTATTTAAACTTCTTACATGTAAATCTGTTATTTGTCCATCCATCCATCCATTTTCATCCGCTTATCCGGAGTCGGGTTGCGGGGGCAGTAGCCTAAGGCGAGAGGCCCAGACTTCCCTCTCACCAGCCACTTGGGTCAGCTCTTCCGGGTAAATCCCAAGGCGTTCCCTGGCCAGGTCCGGTAAGAAGTCCGCTCCGACAGCTTCTGGCGTTTTTAAAGAGTATCCCAGGGGCACGGTAAGGGTCGGAGAGGTTTAGTCTATTTAATTTCTGACTATATAAAACGATTTCTTCGGTTTTAAAGTGTGAAGTAAACTCCGACGGAGTAAAATCCAAGCCGATCCCGTTCAATTTGTTTACATCTGTTGCCTGCCAACATGGCGTCGACTCTCTGAGAGTCACGTGACGTCCGGAGCTCTATAAGGTATAATTATTACTGTACACCCAGAAAATATTCCCAGCACTGTCTCCTTGTCAAAAATTTTTTCATTTAGTGAAATGGGTTTAATTCATGTTTTACATCCCATAATAACAAACAGAAGGTGACTTTGTGATTTAAAATAAACATGTACTTAAGTTTCCACGCACCACTGAGCTCAGGTGTTTCTACAGCTTGATTTCAGGAAGTAGAAGTTAGAGACGAGCACAAAACTGCAGGATTTGGAGTTTTACTCCTGAAGTATGGACATCTCGTCTCTGATTGGCTAATAGCTTTGTAACATTTATGCTTTATGTCCACAAATAACCAAAGCCTGAAAGAGTTCTGTCATGTTGTGGAGTTGCTAATGCTAACAGTTAGCTTTCATTAGCTAAGTTGTGCTCTCGTCTCTTCCGGACGCCACATCAACGACCACCGTTTCCCGACACGAGCCAAGATGGGTGAGTCCATGAATGCTGCATGCCGACAGCGTGACGTAGATCTGCGTGGCTTTTTCCGACCCGAGCGTTTCCCTTTTCAGCTAATGCAGGAAATAAAGGTAGAAGACTTGTTTCACGTTCATCCTGCACCGATCATGTTTAAAAAAAGAACAAGTATTACATAATTCTCTGTGAACTTCAGCTTTAAAAGATACACAACAGCCTCCCTGGAGTTTCCTAAAAAGGCACCACGAGGACTCTCAGACCATGAGAAACCAACTATTCTGGTCTGATGAAACAATGATTTAACATTTTTACCTGAATAACTTGTATCGTATCAGTAAAGCACGGTGGTGGCAGCATCATGATGAAGAATAGTCGGCAGCTGCAGCAATGTGCAGAGACATCTGAATGATAACCTGCTCCTCGAGGCTGGATGTCAGACTGGGATGAATGGTTCATTTTCTAAGCCCAAGCCATCTCAGGGTGGCATCAACACACTTTACTAGCAGTTAGCACATCAACCCTGTATCCACGCATAGCAATCTACCCTGCGTAAAACCATCATTATAAGTTTTGAACAGAAACACGTGGTACTGGGGAGCTTACAGAGTAGATCTGTGAGGCAGACGTGAAGCCCTCAAACTCCTCAGGATATAAACACGAAGACTCCGCCTCTTCTTTGAGCTTTTTCTCATCTCTCGACTCCACCGTGCTGCCTTGTCCTTCTGCTCCTCCAGCTGAATCCGGTGATGCTTTATTAATCTCTGAAATCTTCAAAACACAAACCAGTCCCTCAAACACGTCAAGTTTTATTGTGGTTTTAACCGTGACAGAAACATTTCCAGCTACCTTCTTTAAGACCGAAGCTTTGTACAGGTTGGAAGATTTGCTGTTCCTGAAGATCTCGTGCTCCGTTTCTACGGCCAGCGTCAGGCGTTTGCAGCTGGGAGATGGAGGAGGGGTGGGAGAAGGAGTCACCGAGAGGAGAGGAGAGGGGGCCGTCAGGCTGAAACAGGATGGCTGAAGGGTTTCTCACCTGAAAGCCTCTGCTGCTCCCCGCTGGCCTCGCAGGGCGTCCTGCAGGAGGTGCAGGCAGTGCTCTCGGGTCTGAAATGTGAGTAAAACAAGCCCCTTACGACAAGTTGGAATATCGTGGAGTTCAATTTTTGCACTTTTTCTGCACAAAACCTCACGTTTAAAACAAATGGTCTGTTTTCGTTGTGGTTAATGATCAGAAAGTTTTCCGTTCTCATCTCATGACAAACAGGAGGTCTCGTACCTTCACGGTAAGCCTGGGGATCCTCTGGCTGCTGGCCTCTCTGAGCGGACATTCCACATCTGCACAGCAGGATACTCGTCAGACCTCCTTAAAAAGCATCATGACTCACCCTTTCATCCAGTGACTGCATGAATACCTGGTAGGATGAACTCTTCCGTTTGACCACCAGCACCCTAAAGCAACAGACTCACATTTATTCATTTATTTACACCGCTCTGTCAAAATTAGTGACAGAAAACAGACATCTTCAACGATTCCCACCATCCAGATGTTGTTTTAATCGGTTTCTGTCCTCAGTGATGTTGTTTTTTTGTTTTGTTTTACATTTAGCTTGAAACCTTTTGGCCTGCCTCCACCTGGAGCCTCTGAGGAACTGTTTAACTGAAATGTTGTGCCAGTTTCTGACAACACGTGGGAATAATTTAACAAGAAAAAAAAAAGAGCACAGAACACACAGGAGGGCCCCACGGAGCCCCAGCTGCTAACAGCTGGAATACAGATGTGCAGAAGGCTGATCTGATGAAGCCGTTTTGACAAAACAGATTTAAAGCAGAAATGTGGAGTTTTTTCCTCGGATGGCACCATCTAGAGGTGGAAACATGAATTGCACTTTAAGCTCCTATCCCTACTTTTGTGATTACAGCTGTGCACGCCTCTCGTCATGAACGCACACCTCTAGCCGGCCAATAAGCTAATAAGCATTTTAAAGAAAGTCTAGCAGCGTCTGCAAAGTGCAAACACACATGCCCACTTTAAGCGGATGGTAAACGCTATCGGCTGATGCTTAACTCAGTGTAAACTGCATGGGGCTCTACAGGACAGGCTTAGCAGTAAAGTACAGATCAAGACTGTCACTTTATCAGATTTCTAAATAATCATCATAATTCCTGAAAGAGGGAAAGCTCCAGATTTCTGCTTTAATCTAACTCATTCATAATAATCTAGCCCGGCAAGCCAGCTCAACGCTCCATTGACAGCTCTCGGTCGGGGGGGCGGGTTCTACCGTTGTCTTTCAAACGATCTCCACGTGCTACGGGACAATGAACAATGTGACGTACTCACTGCAACGGATGTCAGTCAACGAGACGGTCCGCTGTTGAAGGCAAAATACATCCTTTTTTCTAAAAAAATAAAACCTTCAATATAAAACCAAAGTCTAAATATTCAAACATTGATGTAAAAGCCGTTTCAAATGAGCTGTCGGCATTTTGTTCCACTCTGTTGCTTCATCCCATCAACCAGACCAATAGAGGGCCCTCAAAGCGGATAAAGCGCTGTGATTGGTTCACAAAACAGATAAGAGCGCTATGATTGCCCCCCCCCCCCCATTATGGACCAATCACAGCTCTCTATGGGTTTGAAACTCCTCTAGAGAGCTGTGATTGGCCAGCCAGAATGTTGCTAGGGGCTGCAGAGGTTCCGATGGAGCGTATATACCAAACTTTGCAAAGCAAGAATTAGGTCTAGTTCATTAGGCTAATAATAATAATCTTCATTTAGATGAAAATGACAGAAGACGAGTCCGTTCCTTTGCACCACCTTCCGCATGTTCATCTGCTTCTTAAAGAGATCAGAAAACTCCTTTTTCCTCTTCTTGACTTCGTCATCACCACTTCCTCCTTCCCCTTCATCGTGCCTGCAGTGATAACCCACAACATCACACAGAGTCGATACCATCAGTGTGAGGATCAAATGTGTCCACAATGACCCGTCCTGCCTTTCAAAGCCATATCCCGTCTTCCCTCCTTCGTACAAGTCCGGCTGGAACCCGAACGGCCCTTTGGGCTTGTTGATCTGAGCGGCTTTGGCCTGGGCGCCGAGCGCGGCCGCCCTATCTCGCTGGGCTCGGACGGCTTTGGGGTCACGGCAAAAGTCGCAGGCACCCGCGCAGTTTGGCGTCTTGTCCCCGAAAAAGGTGGAGATGGTGGCATGGCGACACCTGATGGGAGGAGAGATTACCAACACCTGAAACAAGCTCTGGGATTAAAAAAGTGATTATTTGGACATCTTAAAGGTTAGAGTGAACTAGCGGAACACAAAACTCAGACTGTGATTGCAACGACTCACACGACGACTCGCTCAACCATCAGTCAAAACACCAGTCAGTCAGGTAAGTCCAACTTCCCGTGACCCGTTTAAACTCCGATAGATGTTTCTATGTTGACATTCACCTGAGCCAAAAAGAGGTGGGTTTACTCACCGATTTCTCCAGTCCCGCTGTTGGTAACTGGGGTAAAATTGGCAATGGGGTAAAAATTACTTAGTTTCTTTCCGGAGTATTTCTCTTACCCGATGGCACCATCTAGTGGCTGACAAGCACATCACACCAATTTTCTCTAGGACTCTTTTTTTAAGATGGCGACTTCACGTTTCTAGTTTATAAATGTATTTTTGTGGCTGATAAACAGAGTTAAGCACGTTGTTTTACAAGTATTACTCTCATGTCATGCTGTGTTTTCACATATTTATATTTTAAAGTCTTACTTGTCTGTGAAAAGTTCAACTCTGCATCAGCCGATGCACTTCCTTAAATTTGAAGAATCTAAGCGGTAGTTTAACGCTATTGGTTTGTTCTGGTCGGTTCTCAGTTTCCTACTGGACGGAGCTTTCTACCTGAACCAATCCTCATGTTACCCTCTGATCTCTATTAAGGTAGCGAGAATCGGGTTGCAAATGACCACAGTCACCAATTCTTGTCATGTGTCTTGCCCATGTATGTCTGATCTCTGAATTGTGTGTACTGAAACTCTAATTTTCCTCTGGGATTAATAAAGTATTGATTGATTGATTGAGCTGTGTGGGGCAGGAGGCATGCTTAGACGTATTACCTACATTATATCGCAGTACATGATGAGACAATCACTTTTACGGATTTCTGAAAAACCATCCATAATTTCTGAAAGGGGAAAACTCCAGAAAGCTACTTTAAGTAAAAGATTGGGTATCCAAGACATTTCTGATTTAAGTAAAACGTTTTAAAAGTATTCATTTTACTTGCACAGTAAAAGTATTTAGATATTTAAATGTGTGAGCATGTGTGTGTAGAAGTGTGTCAGAAAAAGGGGGGAGGGGGTCAAATGCAAATTAAAGTACTAATATCTTTGGACTAGGGAGGGCGCTGCTGGTCTCCATCAGATCGGGGGTGGGGGTCAGACAAAACACAAACTGAAGTACTTTTACTTTCGAGAAAAACTAGGAGTAGAAAGTAAAATGTAGGCCCCAAGAAAATTACTTAAGTACAGATACATATAGAAGAATACACTAAAGTAACTATATAGCGCCTTGGGCACCAAGTAGAGGGTTGTGGGAGGCGCTTTATAAATGAAGCCTTGATTGATGTAATTTACTAATACTAATATGTTAGTGGAGTTGTCGTGCCGAGACCAACAGTCAGCACGTTAATCCTGAATAAACATGCTATGACCTATTTTTGTTTTGGGACGTAAAACTGAACAAAAACCACAACATGGTTGCCATTTTCCCCCTGCAGCCACTCAGACCACCAAGTTCATCCCTGATCTATAACCTGTTGTGTAACCATCACACGCCGTCAGGGTCGGTGGTTCTGTTATGAAATAAAAACCAGATTGTCTTTGGAAAATAAAAATCAAAGAATCGTTCCATTCAGCTAGAAATGCCAACACGAGGAATCAATTACAGAAAATCAGATCCACACTTGGAAAGACTGTTAGATACTTTTGTCTTCTATATTTCACTATTCTTAAAAATTAACTTGTTTCCTAATGAAAACTCCCCTTTAAGTCTGATTTTATCAGTTTTTTCCATATGAAAAAGTCAGAGGCAGCGTTATGTAACGTTCACACGTTCCCACGAGCGTAGAGCCGGACTGGGAGGCGGTCATATCGACAACATCCTAACTATCACGCTCAAACGCCGCCACTTTCTTCTGTGTGAAACAGAGAAGCCTCGGAGGAGGAGGAGGAGGAGGTGGTGGAAAACACTGAAGCAAGAGTCACTCCCAAACAGGACAGACATAAAGAAACCAGCTTCAGAGGGAGGAAGACAAACGCAGTGTTTGTTCTGCTCCACCATCATCAGTCTAGAAAACTCATCTTTAATCTCAACCTGTGTGATAATCTGCATCCCGTAATCTCTTCTGGATGACAAACTCAACAGGATTTCCTAATCTGGACTAGACTTGGTGAAATCTCTCACAGGTGAGTGACATTTAGTGTTTGAGTGCAAACAGCCAGAAAGGCACCACGGCTACAGCTGGGGAGGAATCAGAACATCGTGTTTTTTTTTTTGTTGTTCATAAAAAAATTTTAAAAGTGCAAAAAAATCAACTAAAAATCCACCCAAAATGGGAAAAGTAGCAGAAACATCTGGAAAGTGTTGGAAACTTCTTGCTTTTTAGGAATTTGTTGCATTTCTTCTTTTAAACTAGAATACATTTTTCACGGTCACATGCAAAACTTCCATAATAAAATGTTGTGGATAATCTGTAATCTTTAGTAGAGCTGGATTAGCTCCATGATGTGCATTTGTCAATAAATGTGACATAATTTTAACTCTTTAAGGGTCACAAGAAAACAAGAGCTTTCGCATTATTTCGGGCAATTTGGGTTGTAATGTAACAATAATATTAAGGTAATGATGTAAATTATTAATGATTAACCTTTACTTAGCATAGCTCCGTGGTTTTAGGATGTTTGAAGGTTGTTGTTAGAGTTAGGTGGATGCATGTGTACTAAAACGAAACACTGTTAAAGAAGTAAAGCGTTTGAATTCCTCTCTCGTACTTGATTAAATTATCTGTGCTCCAAAGCGGAGGAACAATCCTGACGACCTCCAGAAGTCAATCAGAATGAAGATTAGGGGTGAAGCCGTGTTAAACCACTCATGTGAGTCTCAGATTCCAGCGATAATCCTGCTTTTGATGACATTTTGGTGCCTCGTGTTGTTTTGGGCGAGGTCCAGGACTTCAGGCTGGTGGGTAACGTGACTCACTGGCAGCTAATTAAAGCTAAAACCGGTTTCAGCTCACCGTTTGTAGATGGCTCTTTGAACAGCCTCACTTTGGAGAAAGAGAAATTAGTTCTCACCTGATTGACAAGCTAGCAGCTAGCATGAGTGATTGACCATCTTAAAACAAGTTTTAGCTAAGAAAAGTCAGCAGTGAAAGCATTCCACGCAGCTGGTCCTGCAAGATTATAAAATGGACGGAGAATCGCAAAACCACGCGTGATTTCAGGAGTTCCCGCGATGAAAGATAAATGACCCGCGCTTGTAGAGCGCTTTTCAGAGTCAGAGGACTCCAAAGCAAAGGCCCACGAGCCTCCTCTTTCTGGGCCCTGAACTGGACCTTTCAGTTGGACCGTTCACCGAGTTAGAATGTTCTAGGAGGACCACTACATGACTTGTATCACTGGTTCGGTCATCTCGCTGAACTTCTTCAAACAGCACCGCATAAAAACTAGACTTGAAGCGCCAGAAACACGTCCCTACGCTTCTGGTGAATGGTAAATGGCCTCCTAGAGTTCTACAACCCCCAAAGGCACCTTACAACACTACCTGTCAGTCATCCATGCACACACACACACACACACACACACACACACACACACACACACACACACACACACACACACACACACACACACACACACACACACACACACACACACACACACACACACACACACACACACACACACACACAGGTGGTAGTGAGCTAAAAGGTAGCCACAGCTTCTCTGGGGCTCACCGACAGAAGCGAGGCTGCTGAGCACTGGTGCCACCATTCTCTCCGACCGCCACCATCAGGTAAGGCGGGGTAAATGTCTGCCCAAGGACACGACTGACAGATGGGGTTTGAACTTGCAACCCCCGGTTCTGAGGCAAGCACTTAACTCCTCTGCCTTTGGCGGCTAACTGCTGTGTACCATCGCTTCACGCATCCGGTGGAGCAGCTTATTTAGAACCTGGTGGAACAGAGTCGAGCCACGCCAAGTAGACTGGACTTGTTTATGTATTTAGCAGACGCTTTTGTCCAAAGCGACTTACAAGTGATAATCGGCATGTTGCCCTTGCGGCTAACAACAACAATAACAACAATCAATTTCCAGTCAGTCGTAGGTGGCAGTGATGGAGCATGATGAATCATGGAGAGGAGGGAACAAGGAGTGGACTGTAGAGAGGTGGATGGGTGCAGGGAGGGTGCTAGTTTAGAAGATGCTCTCTGAAGAGCAGGGTCTTCAGGTTTCTTGAAAATTTATAAGGAAGCCCCTGTTCTTGTGGTGCTTGGTAGGTCATTCCACATTTGTGGAACGATGCATGAGAAGAGTCTGGATTGTCCTGAGTGTGGTGTAGGCACTGCTAGCCAACGATCCTGTGATGACCGGAGTGGCCGGGCTGAGACGTAAGCCTTTGCAAGAGGATTCAGGTAGATGGGAGCAGCACCATCTCGGACTTTGTATGCTAGTGTTAGCAATTTGAATTTGATGCGTGCTGCAAGCGGTAGCCAGTGGAGCTCAATGAGCAGAAGGGTGACGTGTGCTCTTTTTGGCTGATTGAAGACCAGACTCGCCGCTGCGTCCTTGACCATTTGAAGAGGTCTCACAGTACAGGCTGGAAGACCAGTTAGAAGGGCATTGCAGTAATCAAGGCGGGAGACGACAGTAGATTGCACCAGGAGCTGGGTGACTTGTTGTGTTAGGTATGGTCTAATCTTTCGTATGTTATACAGCGTAAAGCGGCATGAACGAGCAACAGAGGCAACATGATCTTTAAAGGTCAGGTGTTCATCAATCACAACACCTAGATTTCGAACTGCCTTTGATGGAGCCAGAGATAGGAAGTCAGTTTGGATTGAGATATTGTGCTGCATGGATGGTTTTGCTGGGATGACAAGTAGTTCAGTTTTAGAGGTTGAGTTGGAGATGGTGGGATTTCATCCATTTTGATATGTCAGAGAGGCAGATTGATATTCGTGCAGAGACAGTGTGGTCGTCCGATGGAAATGACATATAGAGCTGGGTGTCGTCTGCATAGCAGTGGTAGGAGAAGCCATGTGATCGAATGATCTCACCCAGAGAAGGTGGGTCCTAGTACAGAGCCCTGGGGGACTCCTGTGGCAAGATGGTGCATGGTAGAGGATTGTCCAAGCCAAGATACACTGAATGGCGGTTCTGTGAGGTACGATTCAAACCAGGCGTGTGCTTTCTCTGTGATGCCCATGCTAGAGAGTGTGGACAAAAGGAAGTAGTGATTGACAGTGTCGAATGCAGCCAATAAGTCGAGCGGGATAAGCACTGAGGATTTGGCAGTCGCTCTAGCTTCTTTTAAGGATTCTGTCACTGCTAACAGAGCAGTTTCAGTGGAGTGGCCCTTTTTGAACCCAGACTGGTAAGGGTCAAGCAGACAGTTTTGTGAGAGGTATTCTGTGATCTGCTTGAAAGCCACCCTTTCAATGATTTTGAACAGCAAAGGGAGGAGAGAAATAGGTCGGTGGTTCTCCACATGATTTGGAGGAAGAGATGGGTTTTTTAGCAGCGGTTTAACCTGAGCATGCTTGAGAAAGGTGGGAAATGTACCGGATGTCAGTGAAGCGTTGATCACATGTGTGACTGCTGCGGCTACTGTAGGAGCCATAGCTTGGAGCAGCTTAGTCGGAATGGGGTCGAGTGGGCATGTAGTAGGGCGGCTGCACGTGAGAAGCTTGGACACACAGTTCTCAGTGAGAGGGGAAAAAGAGGAAAATGAAGCAGTAGGGCTTGAGATGGTTGGGCTAGAAGGAGTTTGTGGTAGCGAATGTTCAGGAGTAGCCAGTTGAGAAAACTGTTTGCTTATAGCTGCCATTTGTCAGTGAAGAATGAGGCAAAGGTGTCAGCTGATAGATTGTTGGTAGGAGGTAGAGATGGAGGGTTGAGCAGAGTTTTGAATGTCGAAAATAGTTTCTGAGAGTCAGTGGAGCTGAGAAATTTGGTCAGTGTAGAAAGCTTTCTTTGCATCAGTGATGCTGGCAGAGAATGAGGACAGTAATTCATGAAATTTCAATAGATCACCAGGATCTTTTGTTTTGCGCCATTTCCATTCCGCAGCTCTAAGATTGGTGCGTAGAGACCGGAGCGTATCATTTAGCCAAGGGTGGGACTGAGAGGATCTAGCAGGTCTAGTGGCTAAAGGGCACAAGTTGCTAAGACAAGAGCAGAGTGACTCGGTGGCATCATTCACTTCATAAGCAGAGAATGAGCTGGGAGATGGAAGAGTGGAAGCAACAAGAGAAGAGAAGTGGTTGGGTGCCAGATTGTGGAGGTTGTGGCTGAATGAGGCCATTGGGGAAGAAGCAGTGGACCTCCCTTGTAGAGTTGTGCTGAAATGGATGAAGTAATGATTGGAAAGATGCAGTGGTGTGACAGAGATTGTGTCTATGGCACAGTTTCTGGTGAAAATGAGGTCAAGTGCTTATCCAGCTTCGTGAGTTGGAGGACTTTGTACTAGTTTTAGATCAAATGATGACATTATTGACAGGAAGCCTGATGAGCTGGGATTGTCCAGGTGAATATTCATGTCTCCAAGGACCATTGTGGGACAGTCGTGCTCAGGAATGGACTTGAAACATTTTAACTGGTCCCACTTTAGCTCACCTGTTTTAATTGGAATTATCTTTATTTCTTCAAACAACACCTAAGATATTTAATAACTTTTAATAGAAACTCAATTGGATCGAAGAGCTTGGTCTACTGTGACTAGCCATTAGCTCATCTATCTAATCAAAACTATGTTGTTTCTCAGAGCTGAGGTTGTTCAAAGATAACAAGTGAGACTGTCTTTGATCAGGATCTTTCTACAGAAACCCAATTCAGAACACCTGGGCTGTTTCACCGCCACGATTCAGGAGTGTTTGTATTATTCTCCAACAGGTAACTCCCTCAAGTCCAGAAACCTCACAGTGCCACACCCGTCCAGTATCCAATCAGCAGCAAAACATGTGTAACCTGATACACACACACACACACACACACACACACACACACACACACACACACACACACACACACACACACACACACACACACACACACACACACACACACACACACACACACATTTCAGTTAAACGGACCTAACGAAGGTTTAGCCTGGCTGATCGTCTGTATCGTTTCACTGGCGAACACGTTCCCTCCTATAAACCACTCGCTCACTAACAGGCAGTAAAACTCTTGGCGTTCCTTCGGCTCGCCGTCGTCTTCCTACGGGTTGAGAAACAACCAACCGCACCGTAGAAGAACAGCTGGAAGCAATCTGCTTTCACCCAGAGGGTTCGTTTTAATAAGACCGTCACCTAGATGACTTTAACCAGGTTTAACGTGCGTTTATAACGACTCGATTATAACCTTTCCACTTCCTGTCCCCCTCCTCTAGAATGGATGCCAGAGAGGAGACGCTAAGCCTCCTGAGCAAAGTTTGGCTCAAGTTGCAGAGTCTGTCCAGCGCCCACCCGGTGGAGCTGGGAGCCTTCTTCGTCCTCCTCATCTTCATCCGTGAGTCTTCATCACATCTTCCGTTGCTCAAAGGCTGAGCTGTTCGTGAAAATGTTTATTTCCTCTCCAACAGTCACTGTCCTGCTCATGGCGGTTGTGACCTGTGTGACCTGCTGCGGCTGCTGCCGCTGCTGCTGCTGCAAGGCCAAGCAAAGGCGGCGCTGACGTTTAAGCTTGGCACATTTTTAAAACCCAAATCTCAAGAATCCTACTTTTGTGGGAACATAAATCAAACAGGGTGTGCTCTGAAGAGGCCTGGCTGCTCAACAGCAAAGCAAACAGGCAGGTGTGTGTGCAGACAGGCTGCCAAACACACCTGCTGAAGCTGCCAGCTTTTCCAGAGGATCGGCATTCCTCGGAGCATCCCTGCAGCTTACGGCGCTGCGACAGCCTGGGGAGAAGGCGGGGCCTAGCCCAACTGTCTGATATACACCTAGACAGGATATGACATGTAATTCAACAAACTGGAGACCTTCTAAATGCTATAAACACATAGAACGTATGTATTTGTGAGGTAGAATCCCCTTAGAGGGGATGCAAAACCTGGATGAACAAAGAAAAAGGGTGCAAGTCTGCCCTCTGCTGGACATTTGTTGTAAAAATGAAAATAAAAATGAGATTTTACCCGAAACTGGCTGTTACAAAAGTTTGAATGTTGTGTGTAACTAATTTGGCTGAACCAAATCACCCTCTTACCGGTCTTGCTCACAATACAACACCATGGCCTCAAAGTCTGCAATGGCTGCTTTGTCCGTCTCCTTTGCAGAACCTCGTTTTTCCTGCAGGAATGGTAAAGAAAACATCACAAAGTTCTGTAGTAACACAGCTCTGTCCAGCAGCTGGTAGTCCCACCTGACGGCGATGGACTTCCTGGCGGATGAGGAACAGAATTTGCTCTTTGTCTTTAGGGGAGTAGTAAGTTCGACACAAAGAGGGGAGGCCATCCCGGCCCGCGCGTCCAGACTCCTGGTAGTAGCTGGCCAGAGACTTGGCTATGTTCCAGTGAGCTACAAATCTGAAGGAGCAAATTAAGTCATGTGTACATCCAAATCTAAATAATAATGTGAAAAAGCAGAAAGCCAAAAAATCTGTTGTTTTACCTGACGTTAGCTTTATCCACTCCCATCCCAAAGCTGATGGTAGCAACAATAACCAGAACGTTCCCCTGCATCCAGTCATTCTGCACATCGGTACGATCCACTGCCTTCATTCCTGCAAAACCCAGAAAACTTAACACCTGAAACTCGCACGCACACACACACACGCACACACACTTCAACAGTCTTACCTGCGTGATACGATTTGGCTAGCACCCCGAGCTTAGTCAGCTGGTAAGCGACAGTGTCACAGTCGTTTCTGGTTCGACAGTAAACAATCCCACAGCCCTGCTCACAAACATCAGAGACAAACAAAAACACAAGAGTAAAAAAATATCCAAGAGGGTCGGAGCTGGCTGGGATCTTCAGCAGGAAGTCACCGATGCCTTCATCACTTAGAATGGGAACATTTTTAATCCTCAGCGCAGGTTTACTGTACCTCCATAAAAACTGAATTTAGGGAGATTTTAGGGTGAAAATCTGCTAAAGTTTAGTATCGGTACTAATGAAATATTTATTTTTTCTGTTGCTTTTTAAAAATTTGGTAAAATTTTGAGTAAAACTCGGATGTTTTTATATTGATTCACATATTTATGTAACAAATATAAACATTTGGTTATTTTCCTTCTTAGAAAAACACAAAAGTCCCCTAAAACCTACAACTTCATTCAGTTTGTGAATTTTATTCCCATAAATTTCCACCAACACAGAGATAATCAGGATATTATCCATGTTAATTTAAAAACTTTTCTTTCTGGCTGCTATGTGACATTAAAGAAGTTTTAAACATTATCATGCGTGCTCACTGTTTCAGGTGATTCAATGTTTAGGAGTTTTAGGTTGAGAGCATCTCGTATTTAATGCTGCATCCCCTTTAAAAAGGCAGCATTTCTAGAAAACCAACGTCTAGAATGGCTTTGTTCTACCAACCTGTCCATTAGAGCCACTCCCCATGGCCAGAGCCTTCTGGATAAAGCCCTGGAGGTGGACGTAAGCGTTTGGCAGCAGTTCCTTGAAGATCACATCATAATGCAAATTACTACGAAAGACAGGTGTAAGGAAAGACAGAGGCAAGCGCAGCTTCAAGGACTGAACAATGTCTTCTTGGACGTGTTTGGCTGCTGTTGCAGTCAGAGCCAAACAGGGAACTCCTTGTAAGGAGGCCCGCAGGTCTCCCAGTTTCAGATAGTCTGGTCTAAAATCATGGCCCCACTGGGAGACGCAGTGGGCCTCATCCACGGCCAGGTAGGACAGCATACCGCGAGAACACAAGCTCTTGAGGCTGGACTGGAAGGAGGGAGACGCCACCATCTCTGGGGTGACGTAGAGAAGCTTCAGCTTTGGGCTGCTGCTCCCCAGGTCGGCCATGATCAGATGGCGCTCCCGTGCAGGGAGCTTGGAGTTGATGGAACATGCGGGGATGTTACGAGCCTTCAGGTGACTCACTTGGTCCTGAATGAAATAAATAAAATACACAGACAGGGTTGATTCAAGAGTGAGAATGGACACCTACAAAGTGTTACACCTTTTTAACCTCAGACTTCCTTTTAAAAACCGGACGAGTGGTACAGCGGTTGAGCCATCTCAGTTTTTATGATGTCAAAATGATTTCATGAGTACGGAGGTGAATTAAGTTCCTCTTGCTGAAATATGGCCATGCTCTCTACAGCATTAGTGAAGAAGGCTCAAGGTAAGAGCACCCAAGAAAGTCTAGGATCAACGTCTAAAGTTCCTCAAGGTGAGGGATCAAGGCTCCACCAGTGTGGAGATGGTTCAGGACTGCTGAGGACCAGACCTGAATTTTATTGTAAACATGTGGCTTAAAAATGGGTGGGCAAATAAAACCTCACAAATTCTTACAACCTCCAGTCGTTGATTATGTAGAATGGGCTTCTGTCGGTCAGAATTTGGACTAAAAGTTCACTGGCAGCTGACACTGACAAGACTGAGAAAAAAAAAACCATCAGCTCACATCCGAGCCAACAGGCCTTCTATAAACATCTGCTCCCCGAGCCCACTCACGGTCCACTTCCACAGCTCCTTAAATGAATGCAATGCCCTCAAAACATCTAAAGTGATTCTAATTAGGGTTAGGGTTACGTCAGGGTATGGTAAAACAAAACAATAACAAGAGGATCAATGAAGCACAAGCATAGCCGAAGCAATCCTCACCATAGATGTGCAATCACATGTACAAGTTCAGAGATGGAGGAATTTTCAGACAACTAAAAGATCAAACCCATTTATTTATTTTAAAAGCTTATACACTTGACTCAAGACAGTGATTTACAACCAAAACAATCCAATTACAGCTGCAGCATTACGAATGTAATCAACTTAAGGGTTTGCAGCGCCATTACGAATCTGTCATGAGGTGTTTTTGTTGGGGTGGTGGTTCTGAATGAGACTGACCTGGATGAGAGCGATTAGCGGGGATATAACCAGAGTAATGCCTCCAGCTAGCACTGCGGGTAGCTGGTAGCACAGAGACTTCCCCGCTCCCGTGGGCATACACACAAACACATCCCTGTCACCTGCAAACACAAAACTAGATTCAACACTCTTTCAAGCAATCACGGCAACCCTGGTTAAGCAGAGTTCCTTCAACGGTCTGCTCTTTAGATGCTAACAACTTCCATTAGCATAAAAACAGCGAGCAGACTGACATATTCGCGGCTTACCTCTGATGACAGCTTTGACAACATCTTCCTGTAGTTTAGACCTGAAGCTGTCGAAGCCAAAGTGGGATTTTAAAGCTTCTTTTAAACTTTTTGTCATCGCGCGTTTGGGGGGTTCTTCTCATCGTCGCACACCTATTGCGTCATCCAGACCGCCCCGAAAAAATAGGAAGTAGAAGAGCCTTAAAAGTTCAAGAGGTCCTACTCCAAGGCTGTGTCCGAATCCAGAGGAAGGATGCTCGTAAGTGCGCATTTTGAGGTCGATGACGTCAAAGCGCAGCGACGAGTACTGTCCGAATTCCAAGAATCCTCATTCTTGCGTCCTCAAACACGTCCTCGCTCCACCCACATTTCGAGGATGGGTCTGATGGATCCTCTCAGGAGCAAGGGTATCCCAGCATGCTTTGCGCGCCGGCCGCTGGACTGGACACTCGCAACAACGGCGGACGGAGCGGGACAGCAGTACAGCTTAAAATGTAAGTTAGTTAAAAAAAAAATAGCGGTCGAAAAATAAAATACGTGTTTGGGCACTTTTGATTTGTTTTTTTATATAAGATCTAATACCGCAAATTGTTTTTTTCTTGTAATTTAAGGCTAAAACATGCCCCACCGAAAACCAGCTTGAATGTTTAATAGGAATAAACCCACCGTAAACTAGCTTGATCCCAGCAGGCTTTTTAAAAGAAAATAGCGGTAGAAAACTAATCTGAAAGCGGTTCTGTTTATAGACATTTTTCGTTTGTATAAGTACATTTTAAGCAGAAATCAGCGAGAACGAGCTTGTATGGTGGTCCCGTCATTATTCCCGTGTGTGTGTTTATTTAGCGAATAAAGCTTCTCATCATTTGTTTTAAGGTTAACACCCCACCGTAAACTTGCTTGAAAGTCTAATAGGAAAAAACTCACCGTAAAAGACCTTGCATCTTATGTAATCATGTAACGAACGCCAAAAATAACGAAAACTAAGTTTAATGTTTATTTAAGTTAATTTTTAAGAAACCACATTACTGATTTAATGTTTTTAATTTCATTTTAGGCGGAAAAAAAACACAGAACACAATTTTCATCTCCCATGTTGATAAATTAAAATATTGTTTATTGCATGTTTTATGAACTATGATTTATAATCTGACTTTGTTCTTCTATTCCTCTCTATTCTCATCCAGAACCAGTACCTTTAAGGAGCATCTGTAATTTCACTATGCCCAGTGTTCTCTGTTGTTAAATGACAATAAAGCCTTGTAATTCTAATTCCCTTTGTCTGTAGGACTGCAAGTATCCAGGGTCAGGAGAGGGAGTTAGCGGAAAGCCCACTGCTGAAACCTGGCCCTGGTTTGTCCCCATGGACGAGGTGTTGGGACAGAGGCCTTCAACTATGCATCCTGTCCTTATTGCTTCCATTCCCGAGGACACTCCAGGGCCAAGTGCAGCAGTGGGTGAGACAGAGGACAGGGAGAGTGGTGGAAGGAAGCCAGACTCCTCATCAGGGAGAAAAAGGAGAAGGGCTGATGAGCTCCTTGACCTGATCAGGGAGGACATGAGACAACAGAGGGAAGCGGAGGAGAGGAGAGAAAGAAGGATGGACAGATTTTTAGCATTGATGGAAAGGATGGCAGAGAAATGTTTTTTTTTTTAGTTTCTTCTGGTTCAGGTTCTATATATGTGTTTGAATGTTTTTGTTATTTGTTTTAATGTAATAAAATTTCCTCCTCCTTGAACCGTCACCTTATCGTGGTGGAGGAGTTTGAGTGCCCTAATGATCCTAGGAGCTATGTTGTCTGGGGCACTTAGTGCCCCTGGTAGGGTCTCCCATGACAAATTGGTCTTAGGTGAAGGGTGAGACAAAGAACGGTTCAAAGGATCTTTCATGGCGGTTAAAATGAAGAGTCGGAGTACCCGGCCCGGAGGGTTACCGGGGTCCCACCCTGGAGCCAGGCCTGGGGTTGGGGCCCGTGAGCGAGCGCCTGGTGGCCGGGCTTTCGCCCATGGGGCCCGGCCGGGCCCAGCCCGAACCGGATACATGGGCTCGTCCAACTGTGGACCCACCACCCGCAGGAGGAACATGAAGGGTCCGGTGCAATGCGAATCGGGTGGCAGACCAAGGCGGGAGCCTTGGCGGTCCAATCCCCGGACAAGAAAACTAGTTTTTGGGACATGGAACGTCACCTCGCTGGCGGGGAAGGAGCCGGAGCTTGTGGCAGAGGTTGAGCGGTACCGGCTAGATATAGTCGGACTCACCTCGACACATTGCATTGGCTCTGGAACCCGAGACCTGGAGAGGGGTTGGACACTCTACTTTGCTGGAGTTGCTCCGGGTGAGAGGCGGAGGGCTGGGGTTGGCTTTTTGTTAGCTCCGAGACTCTCTGCCTGTGTGTTGGGGTTTACCCCGGGGGACAAGAGGGTAGCTTCCTTGCGCCTTCGGGTCGGGGAACGGGTCCTGACTGTTGTTTGTGCTTATGGGCCAAATATCAGTTCAGAGTACCCACCCTTTTTGGAGTCCCTGGGACGAGTGCTAGATAGTGCTCCATCAGGGGACTCCATTGTCCTGCTGGGGGACTTCAATGCTCACGTGGGCAATGACAGCTTGACCTGGAGGGGTGTGATTGGGAGGAACGGCCCACCTAATCTGAACTCGAGCGGTGTTTTGTTATTGGACTTCTGTGCAAGCCGCAGTTTGGCCATAACGAACACCATGTTCGAACATAAGGATGCCCACCGGTACACTTGGTACCAGGGCAGCCTAGGTCACAGGTCGATGATAGATTTTGTAGTCGTATCATCTGACCTGCGGCCGTATGTTTTGGACACCCGAGTGAAGAGAGGGGCGGAGCTGTCAACTGATCACCACCTGGTGGTGAGTTGGATCAGATGGCAAGGGAACATGCCGCGTAGACCTGGCAGACCCAAACGCATAGTGAGGGTCTGCTGGGAACGCCTGGCAGAAGAACCTGTCAAGACGGTCTTCAACTCCCACCTCCGGCAGAGCTTTGACCACGTCCCGAGAGCAGTGGGGGACATTGAGTCCGAGTGGGCCTTGTTCCACTCTGCGATTGTCGAGGCGGCTGTTGCTAGCTGTGGCCGTAAGGTGGCCGGTGCCAGTCGTGGTGGCAACCCCCGTACCCGCTGGTGGACACCAGAGGTTCGGGGAGCCGTCAGGCTGAAGAAGGAGGCCTACAGGGCGTGGCTGGTCTGTGGGTCTCCGGAGGCAGCAGACAGGTACCGGACAGCCAAGCGGGGTGCAGCAGTGGCAGTTGCCGAGGCAAAATCTCGGGTGTGGGAGGAGTTTGGTGAGGCCATGGAGAAAGACTATCGATCGGCTCCAAAGAGGTTCTGGCAAACTGTCCGGCGCCTCAGGAGAGGAAGGCAGCAACTCGCTCACACTGTTTACAGTGGGGATGGGGAGCTGCTGACGTCAACTGAGGCTATAGTCGGACGGTGGAAGGAATACTTTGAGGAGCTCCTCAATCCCACCAATGCGCATTCCGAGGAGGAACCAGAGCTGGGAGGCCTGGGGATGGACTGTCCGATCTCGGGGGCAGAAGTTGCTGAGGTAGTCAAACAACTACACAGCGGCGGAGCCCCGGGGGCGGATGAGGTTCGTCCTGGGTATCTCAAGGCTATGGATGTTGTAGGGCTGTCATGGTTGACACGTCTCTACAACATTGCGTGGTCATCGGGGGCAGTTCCTGTGGAGTGGCAGACCGGGGTGGTGGTCCCCATCTTTAAGAAGGGTGACCTGAGGGTGTGTTCCAACTATAGGGGGATCACACTCCTCAGCCTCCCTGGAAAGGTCTACGCCAAGGTACTGGAGAGGAGGGTCCGATCGATAGTTGAATCTCAGATAGAGGAGGAGCAATGTGGTTTTCGTCCTGGCCGTGGAACTGTGGACCAGCTCTATACCCTTGCAAGGGTGATGGAGGGGGCATGGGAGTTTGCCCAACCAATCCACATGTGTTTTGTGGATTTGGAGAAGGCTTATGACCGTGTCCCCAGGGGCACCCTGTGGGGGACACTCCAGGAGTATGGGGTGGGTGGCTTTCTGTTAAGGGCCATTCAGTCCCTTTACCAGAGGAGCGTGAGTTTGGTCCGCATAGCCGGTAGTAAGTCGGACCTGTTCCCAGTGAGGGTTGGACTCCGCCAGGGCTGCCCTTTGTCACCGGTTCTGTTCATCACTTTTATGGACAGAATTTCTAGACGCAGCCGTGGTGTGGAGTGTGTCGAGTTTGGTGGCAGGAGAATCTCGTCTCTGCTTTTTGCGGATGATGTGGTCCTCCTAGCTTCATCCAGCTCTGACCTTCAGCTCTTGCTGGGTAGGTTCGCGGCCGAATGTGAAGCGGCTGGGATGAGGATCAGCACCTCCAAATCTGAGACCATGGTTCTCGACCGGAAAAGGGTGGCTTGCCACCTCCGGGTCGGGGGAGAGGTCCTACCTCAAGTGGAGGAGTTTAAGTATCTCGGGGTCTTGTTCACGAGTGAGGGTAGGAGGGATCGGGAGATCGACAGGCGGATTGGTTCGGCGTCTGCAGTGATGCGGACGCTGAGCCGATCTGTCGTGGGGAAGAGGGAGCTGAGCCAGAAAGCCAGGCTCTCGATTTACCGGTCGATCTACGTCCCAATCCTCACCTATGGTCATGAGCTTTGGGTAATGACCGAAAGAACGAGATCGCGGATACAAGCGGCCGAAATGAGTTTCCTCCGTAGGGTGGCCGGGCTCAGCCTTAGAGATAGGGTGAGGAGCTCGGACATTCGGGAGGGACTCGGAGTAGAACCGCTGCTCCTCCGGATCGAAAGGAGCCAGTTGAGGTGGTTTGGGCATCTGGTCAGGATGCCTCCTGGACGCCTCCCCGGGGAGGTGTTTCGGGCATGTCCTGCCGGCAGAAGGCCCCCGGGTCGACCCAGGACACGTTGGAGAGGTTACATCTCCAATCTGGTCCGGGAACGCCTTGGGGTCCTGCCGGAGGAGCTGGTGGACAAGGCCGGGGAGAGGACGGCCTGGAGCTCCCTAGTTGGGATGCTGCCCCCGCGACCCGGACCCGGATAAGCGGAGGAAGACGAGACGAGACGAGACGAGACGAGTAATAAAATTTCTATTATTTGATAACTCTTTTTTGACCATTAACAGTTTTATTATTCAGTTTTTAACAAGTAACAACATTGTAAGGGAACACTGTAAGGAATAAAAGTAAAATATATACAGTAAACTTGGAAAGCAGGGAGTCTTTGGTGGTGTTGCTAAATCTAAACATGGATCGAGGTGGATGGAGTGCAGGAACCGAGATCTGTGGCTGAACGTTTCTGGTTGGCAAGTGGAACATCAGACTGAGTGGTCTGCAGAGGGTGCTTCTGGATGCCTCATCTCACTGTCCACTGCATCGTCCATCAAAAGGGTTTGCTGGGCTGGCTCAATCGATGGCTGTCACATCACTAACATTCAGATATATGCAAAAAAAGGAGATCATGAGTATAATACTTGTAACTCTAGCAGATAACAGGACTAAATGATTTTTAAACTTTAAATACAAAGGCCGGTGACGTTTACTGAGCCGTCGCAGCTCCTCAAAAACCACAAATAAAGTGAAATATTGCTGTGGATCCATTTTCAACGTCGCTACTAGCTTGTTAGCTTGTTTGCCGCCGTCACGGTAGCTAGGCAACCTGACCTGGGGGAGGGAATAAAAACGAGGCTAGTACTGTCCGAATTCAGAGCCGCTGACTTCCGGTTTTAGCGGTCTTGCAAGGACCCGGCCCTGCTAGACCGGCGAGGACCCGTACTCACAAGCATCCTACTTCTGGATTCGGACACAGCCTAAAAGTTCCTTAAAATAAATGTGAATTAATGGCCATTTATGATCATCCTCAAACAACTCTGCATGGCATACCTGTTAAAGATCAAGTCAAGTATTTGGGTATTACAATCTAAAAAAACTTAGAAACGAGAGTAAAATGTAATTTTGAGAGCTTAATTAAAAAGAGTAAAAGTATTTTAAACATATGGCTACAAAGAGATCTCTCAATTTTTGGTAGATTACTTCTATCCAAGATGGAAGGATTGTCAAGAATTATCTATCCGGCTTATTCTCCAAGAATTCCTCAAAATATTATTAAAGAATTTAACCAAAACAATTTTAACTTCATATGGAAAAACAGACATCATTACATAAGAAGGAATGACACCATCAAATCAATAGAGGAAGGGGTCTCAATGCAATCGATTTCGATATAATGAATGGTGCACTTAAGTTAAAATGGCTACAAAATTTTATAAAGAATATAAATATGTTGTGGTTTAATCTTCCTGCTAAAATTTTCTCCAGTGTAGGCGGAATCCAATTGCTTCTTCAATGTGACTTTGAATTATCCAAACTCCCTATTAAGTTATCCAAATTTCATGAGCAAGTTCTACAATATTGGAAATTAATGTATAAGCATCACTTCACACCGCACAACACGCCAATATGGAACAACCGTTATATCCTGATTAAAAGGAAATCTTTTTTTTAATGATTGGCATCTCCATGGAGTATGGTCCATTTTGCATTTGATGGACCAGAATGGAGAGTTTCTTAATTTTACGGTTTTCAATCACAAATTTAACCTAACTTGTTCTTCTAAGCAATATGCCGAGGTAATCAAGGCAATCCCACCAGCTATATATGCTCAGTTGAAAGGCACTTTGTTGTACTCTCACCTTATTCCAAAAACGCCTCCTTTAACAATTAAGAACTGTTCTTTTGTGGACAGGAACTGCAATAATAAAATCCTTAGATGTTGGCTCACTGACGCCCTCTTTCCCTTACCTCTTAGAAGACGGGAAATAGTACGTCAATTTAGTAATTCTGATGTTAAAAACATTAGATGCAACTATCTCAAATTCCCAATCCCTCCTAAAGCCAAGGAAGTTCATTTTAAAACTATAAACAGTATTTATCCTTGCAAAGATTTCTTGCAGTCTAAATTTAATATTGGAGAGAACGATTGTGCCTTTTGCACTTCTAATATATTGATTGATTGATTGATTGATAATATAGAAACTGAGATACATTTATTTTTCACGTGCATCTTTACCAAAATTTTCTGGGATAGTTTTCACTCGTGGTTAACGCATAATAATTTCATTATACGCTCCTTATCTTTTTCTGACATCAAGTATGGTATTAGTTTGGAAAATAAAATGCAGCAATTCACTGTCAATAATTTTATTATTTTTGCCAAATTCTTTATACATAAATGTAAATTTGGCAATATCAAACCGATCTTTATTGTTTTTTCGAAAGAACTTGCATCCTTTATGGATTCTCTTAAATTATGTAGTTCCAAGAAAGCCATTTGGCTCTATAACAATTTGGTGAATGTTTCCTTTACCCCTAATAATGTTGTTTGATGTAATATATCAGAGGTGGAAAGAGTACTAAAATGTTGTACTTAAGTACAAGTATGATTACTTTCATGAAATTTTACTCAATTACAAGTAAAATTACCTGCCTCAAAATGTACTCAAGTAAAAGTAAAAAGTAGCTTATTTCAAATGTAGTCAGAGTAAAAGTTACATAGTTACTTTTTTGACTGTGCAAGGACGGGCTCTTCTGAATAGTTAAAAAAAAGACAATGGGGTATAAATGTCAAAGTGGCCGTTTTTTTAATTAAATGATCAAATATGCATATTGAAGTACAAAGGCAGTTACACTGCAAACTAGTAACATAAATTAGGTTATAGTCACAAGCCCATGACTTTTCCGTGAATCCTTATTTAGAGCAGCTGATTTTTAAAGTTAGCAGAGGTCATCTTTGGTAGTGGGTTCACTCACTCATTCAAAGATATCGGCCAGTGGCAAAATTGGTTTGAACAGCATGTGTAAATGTGTATTAAAATCTCAGATGAAAAAGGTTTTTGGATTTTGACGGCTGGAATTGTAAGAAAATCTGATGTTTGTGACCGGCGCAGGAAAAACAGAAACTAACTTCCGGTCTAAGCCCTGGGCAGCAGTTGACGTTTCACATGGAGTTCTGCTGAAACAGCTGTAGTAAACGCCTGGCTCCGCTGTTTCTGCGTTAGCGTTATAGCAGAGAACAATGTGTCATCAGTCAGATGTAGCTTCTGAAGCCTCTACTAGTCTGTCAGATTTGTTTTTTCTCTGGGATACGACGACGAGAACGGATGTTAGATTACTGGAGAAGTTCAACCGAACTCCGACCCCGCCAGCTGGATATCACTACCAGAGGTGCAGACATGTTTTAGACCGTTTGACTCAGAAGACCTGCGACCTGATTTGGACATAGAGGAGGATTCTGTTCATCTTCAGAACCAAAATCGGTACAGTTTGTTTACTTTTTTTAAATATTTCATTTCTGTGCTCCACTGGGAGCTCTAAGCTGACAAGTTTTCAGCTGGTCTTAGCTCCATCATGTGTCCCAATATAGTTCAGTAATCTACAGTTTTACTGCTGTGTGTATTTATTGACATAACTCTGGAAAATATTTAACCAACAATTTACCAGAATAAATCTTCCTGATGCTGGAGTAACTCCTTAGCTCAACTCGTTGTTTGCACTAATCCAGGATGTCATGGAGGTTTTAATGTTGAAATATAGAGATAATCTTTTAGATTATATCTGTGTGTGTGTGTGTGTGTGTGTGTGTGTGTGTGTGTGTGTGTGTGTGTGTGTGTGTGTGTGTGTGTGTGTGTGTGTGTGTGTGTGTGTGTGTGTGTGTCGTAGCTTTCCCAAAGGACTTGTTCTTTCCTAACCGGAGCGAACACGGTTAGTTTTGCTGCAGTCATGCTAACGGGACTCGTCTGGAGTCCAGAAGTAGCGGTGCGGTTCTAGATGGATTTATAGACGTAGGTTATTATTTTAGATCAGACCTGTTATTTAAAAATGCGTGTAGGACACAGACACATGGCTCAGACCTTTCGCTGCGGCTGTAAACGCAATTTTACGTAATAATTAGGAGCATGAAAGTAAACAAACAACAGTGATTCACAATATTAGCATCAGCAGCTAGCTTGTTTTACGTGCTGGAGTGACGTATGCGAAACACAGTTCTTCACTGTCTGAGGAGAGGATTTGGATTTTCTGTAATGATTTATGACAAAAGTCCTTAATAAAATAAAAAACTGGACCCAGTACATGTTTATATAGATAATAAAGTGTAGTTATTTTGCATTTCTACAATTTTAATGCCGAGCCTTCACCACTGAAACCAGTTTGTTCATCCCAATCCTCCTAAATAATCCTCCAATCATCCAACTGGAATCCTTAAGGGTCCCGTAACGTACATTCTGTCAGAATATGCCTTGGGAGCCCAGGTGTTACTAGAACTAATGATGTCTCCTCACCAGCATGAGCCTCCAAACTGTGAAGGTTGGTCTCCAAACATGAACTTCAAATTCATGCATTTATCTCCTCTTGTAACACTTTAACATGTTTTAAAAGGCTTGCATCATGATATGTTATACCTCCCAGACCAAAGAAAGGTCCAATATAATATAAAAATATTATCATAAACACTGCAGAGACATCATTGTTTATTAAATACAAGTTATTTTCCTGAGCCATTACTTCAGCCAAGATATAGGATGCATGGATTTGATGAAGCCATGCTGTCTTATGCAGTCCCACAAACACACACACACACACACACACACACACACACACACACTCACACACACACACACACACACACACACACACACACACACACACACACACACAGCAGCAGCAGCAGCAGCATGTTAGAATCATTTGAATGACTAATTTAACTACACTGAACTGCTTTAGTAATAATTTAATCTCTTATTCTGGAGTAAAATAAAGAAACAAGCTAAATCATCACATATCTGTGGCATCAAGAAGCATCTTCTGAGTTCAAACACAGGGATGGAGCACAATGTTTACACCTGAACAGTATCAGGCAGAGGCGGTTTTACCATTAGGCATAGGTAGGCGGCCGCCTGGGGCCCCCTTGTGTTGGGGGGCCCCCTAGCCCTGACCGCCGGCACCCCTCTGTTAATGCCACAATATTCTTATTACCAACCTGTCGCCGCAGACGGGATTGGACATGCTTCTCATTACCATAATTCCTGAACCGTTCAAGATATCATTAAAATTACAAAAGTGCTGCAAAGATTAAAAATGGGGCTTTCCGTGCATATACAATACATTATGGTAGCCACCGGGATTCCCTGTCTTGAGCGCAACGAATCACAACACAGATTCAGAGACGTGCTGAGTTTGTCATCCAAAATGCTCCATTTTATAACTTTTGAATGGCTGATCAGATTCAAATAATTCCAACGGTTTATAAAAGTACATAAAAGCAGCTTTCCAACGATCTATAGTATGAAGCAATCAGAGTTAGGGAAAATATCGCTACGAGGGGAAATCCTGCTGTTCAGCCTGATTGAAACGGAGTGCAGCGCCGCGGTGAAAGCGGATAACGGAACGGGGAAGCTAATTAGCATAAAAACCAGCATGAAATCATGGAAATGCCTCAAAGAAAATCATCATGATCTATTAGGTGTCCCAGAAGGCTTATATTTGAAGTCAGTGACCACGAAGGACAGATCTCCAGTGAACCAGGGTATGAATGTTTGTTCAGTCTTTAATTTTTTTATTTGAACAACCCTCAACTATTTGCTGATTGTAAGATTCAGCTTCATTTCAGCATTATTTATCTTTTTACAATAAATAATTATTGTTGCTAAAACAAAAGTTTTTGGTACAGCAGCATGGTGTGCAAGAGAAGCACCCCATGGCAGTGTGAGGTGTGCAGGACTCTGCCTGCAGCTGGAGAGAAGCTGCTTCAAGGTCTACCACATCAAATAAAACATCTGAAAGTTTACAAAAATAAATGGTCTTAAAAACAGCTAAAAAAGATACCAAGGTTCAAACTTTTTTAAGAATAGATGCATTACAGTTCAAAGTTTAAATTGTTTGCCCAGTAGTTTAGAAGTTCCTGTTCAGTAATAAATGTAAAAAATTCAAATCCGTTTTTTGCTTTTTTCCCTTTTAAGCTGATTTTTAAAGGCTTTAATGGAAATAAATTCTAAATACAAACCATACACTGAAGTTCTGATAAAAGGAGAAGAGTTACACCCACTTTGTACTTTTTATTACAATTTTATAGCCATAAGATTAAAAACATACCAGGCGGCCCTGTTATAATTATGGTCATAAGAGGGTTATTAAGACGGCGATAAACAAACAGGAAGTGATTGGTAGTCATTCCACTCCAATCCAGTTGGTGGCGGTAATGCACCAAATTGTTGTTTGCCAAGTTCCATAAGACCACAAATAAGAATAAGAAGAGAGGCGGGAGCGTTCGTAACAAACCCAGAGTGATAGTCAAACCACTGAGCATGAAATTGAGTTATCCGAGTGGCTCCAATAAGAGAAAGAAGCAGCGTGCTTCATAAAAGCTTTTATCTTCACTTCTGAAAGTGACGTTGTTTTTCGATGTAAACATCAAAAGGAAGCAGAAAGGAAAGACAATGGAAAATGTTTAAAGGGAGGAAAACATAAACCAAAATGGAAAATAGAAAAAAAAATAACTAAGACTAAAGCACAGGAGCGCTGACAGGAAGAAGAAAGCAGAGTAAATATAGAAAGCACTCAAAGGGAGAGAAAAACTGGAAAAAAGAGGAGGATTAATAAAAAGTGACAATAATTCGTGTCAGAAGAGGGGGTAGTTTCGCAAATCCAGTTAAAGGTAAGATTGTAGAAAATTTAGTGTAAGGGGCCCCATGTCTGTGTTCACCTTGGGACCCCAAATTGCTAAATCCGCCCCTGGTATCAGGATTAACTCACAGAGACCTGCAGGTCTTCTGTTTTATGAGCAGGGTGCTGATAATCGGCTTCTTAGGAGCGCTAAACGTAATTTTGCCGCTTCTATGCGCGGTAAGGAAACACATTTCAAACACGGAACCGAGTCTGGTTGCCGAACCGAGCAGAATTCTGATGACGTCACACCGGTGCGCGAAGGTGCGGGTTCCAACCCACAGGAGAGGAGGGAGAGAGGAGGTAAACAGCGAGTGGATCACAGGGACTGAACTGATGCTTTTGAGCAAAACTGCGGTAAAAATGGCTGTTTGTCCTCATCATAAAGCGTGTAGCCAGCCCCCCCCCCCCCCCCCCCCGTTTAGACGTGGCGCTCATGCAGGTGTCTCTTTCTGTTCCGACGCTGCTACACGTAATATTTTTAATTCATTAAGCCTAGAATTTATTTTTACTCAGTAACGGATATGATTTAAAATGTAGCGAATTACAATTCTTTTTTAAAAACTTACTCAAGTAAAAGTAAAGGTACAGATTTTAAAAACGACTTAAAAAGTATAAATTTACAAAAAAGCTACTCAATTACAGTAACATGAGTAAATGTAATTCGTTACTTTCCACCTCTGTAATATATATATATATATATATATATATATATATATATATATATATATATATATATGTTATGATTTCTGCAGGTTGATATTGAGCTAGGTTAATATTATTGTTTCTGTTTGTACACCTGCTTTTTTTTGTCATGCTCAGAATTCAACTGTAAATATTGAATCTTATGTAAGCCTGCAAGCTTCATTGGTTAAATAAAACTTGTTTAAAAAAAGAAGAAAAAAAGTTACTTAAAATGATAATCACCATGAGTTTATTTATGAAATACTGTCTAATCTTCTTAGAAATGTACAATACATCCTAGATTTGCTATTTACAATGTTGATGTCTTTTCTTTTTTGTGTGTTATTTTGTTTGCCTGTTCAGATGACAGTTGAACTGAATTATGGGCTCGACATACGGGAAGCAACATCTCCTCTCCTCCATTCATTTTCAATGACACATGCGTGACAAAGCGATAATCGCGGGTCTCCCTCCTAAGCGAAACCAAGCCCCCACAATGCGGCTCAAAAATTGAGGCCAACCCGGAAGTACCAAAAATTGCAGTTCCATTCTCATCCGCTGGGGGCTGGTGTCAGAAGCGAGCAGATCCTCATTGACTCCCATGTTAAAAATACCAATTTCACAGCAGAAATAAACATGTTTACAGCCTGGTACCAAAACATGTTTTGGTTTAAATTATCTAGTTTACACTCATGACAACTCTGAGGGGTTGAATTTTTTTCTCACTCTTCTGTTTAAGTGTATTAAAAGCCTAAAATTCTGTATAATTAATGAGCATCAGACTCACGTGACCACAGAGCTAGCTCCGTGGAAAGGCCTCAGTAGAGCCTCAGTCTGGTCTGGAAACTGTTCCAGGATTTTAAGTCTCTGTGTTTGTGTATTCTTGTTTGGATATTTTTTGTGCAATTGTTGGACAAAATGACTTGCTGTGGCATTAATTGCACTAATAGAGCGTCCAAGGAGTCTCCACTTCATTTTTTTCGGTAAGTAAAATTATATTTATGTATTTTAGGTCACTGCCGAGCTGAGCTTATATTTTAACATGTACTGTTTAACCATGACATTTAAATGTAATAGGGTAAAACCCAGTGCATTTAACATAATGCTGCACTTTAGAAAATGGGTTGAAATATAACATGTTGGAGGAGCTGGGTTCCGACTATCGGCTTGTGGAGCTCTTCTCCCCTCCCCGCAGCTCAGCGCATCTCTGTCTGATCGCGGCTTCTGTCTGCTGCGCGGGCTGCCGGCTTGTGGAGCTCTGGGATGGAAACCTTTCCACCCGGTTCTCCTCAGCGGCAGCTCTGCGCATCTCAGATCGCAGCGGCTCTTGTCTGCTGTGCGGCTGCCGGCTTGTGGAGCTCTCGGAGACCTCTGTGTTCCACCCGGTTTTACCCAGCGGTCAGCCCGGCGTATCTCTGACTCAGAAGCTCTGGTGTTGTGCACAGTTAACTCCAGTTGTAGCTAGGTTGCTACCTCCGTTAGCTTAGCTCCCACCTCCGCGTTAGCTTTGGTTTAGCTTCAGGTTAGCTTGTAGCTGTCGTCAGTTGATCCCAGCCTTACAGCCCCACCCTCAGCTCCCACTCTCTTCCATTTTGTGGAATTGTCTGGGCTTGACGGAACCTGTGACACGGTCAAAATGGCGGTGGTGGCCACCTCCCATTTGGCCCCAAAAACGTGTTATTGGAGCCTATGGAAACCCATTGTCCAATATTTATATGTCGATGAGCGAAAGGTGAAAAACGTGCGTGTGAAATTTTGCGCTCGTGCGCGTGTCGTGCACAGGCGACACCGCGACGCAATCCCAGAGAGTTGAAATATTTTCAACTTTTCATCGCTGTCGCTCAGACGAGGACCAATCAACGGAGGTTTCATTCACTGACCAATGAGCGGACAGGATGCTCCGTACATCTCCGAGCAAACATGAAGGAGAAGTTGATTATTATTATGTTTTATAGTAAAATCACAAGTAAGATTTCGCATAACTCTAGCAGCACCTTGTGAAACATCATATCTGCCACTTTATTAACTCTGAACGCTTAAATAACCTTAATTTCCTCCAACCTGACACAGCCAAGCAAAACAACGGACGTTTCGATTTCGCCATGGAACAGAACGCGTAGACGGCTTTGCCGCTGCCGCGGATCGCCTCCCGTGTGTCGGGTAATAAAAGCGACAGCGACGAATTTCGCTGATCGCGGCCGTTTGTCGCCTCCCGTGTGTCGAGCCTCGAACGCGTTGACGGCTTTGCCGCTGGCCGCTGCCGCGGGTCGCCTCCATCGACACATAAATATTGGGCAATGGGTTTCCATAGGCTCCAATAATAACCCCTGACCCAACTCATGACAGAAGCTCCATCATAGCACTGACTGATCATTTCAGCTGCACTATAGCCTGAATCAGAGAGATGCTCAAGGGTTTGGGTGGTAATAAAATCAGCATTTAACTGACTGAGGTCAAGCAGACTGATCAGGTGTTCTTCTGGAATGCCATTACAGGCAAATCTAATCATGACTGACTGATTCTCCACATTGCATCTGTCCCTAGTTCCATCACTTTTAATGGAAACCCCTAGCCTAGTGAACTAGGCCAAATTCTTGCTTTGCAAACTAAATAATACATTTATTTAGTCTGGCTTGCCAGGCTAGGAAACCCCAGCTTAATCTGCTTTGTCATAATTATCTTTGATCTTTTTTAACACCATTTTTGCCAGTGTTTCAATAATTTCATTTTGTATGCTGTGAGATTTGTATTTTACATTTTCTGGCATGTGTTTGTTTATTTCATTAAATTTGGAGTCTTTGGCCAGTGTGTAGTCTACCATTTTTAAGAAGAGTCCTACAGAGAAATCATCACCACTGGAGCTTTCCACACTAGTTCATTTACTGCTAGGAACTGAACTACTTCTCCAATAGTTTTTACGTAGTATCTGTTTTCTTTTTTAAATTTGTGTGGGACTTGTTAAATTACCTATTGTTTCCCCTGTGGCCACTCTTTGGGACATTTCAGACCAGGCTTTTTCATTTTTTATGTGGCATTGACTTGATGCATCATGCTTTGTGAATCCCGTGTCCTTTTCCAGTGCTGTTTTCCAATTATTAAATCCTTGTTTTTTGAAAACCAAATCCCTATCATTGTTCTTCCCCCCAAACTTACGACAAGGGAAACAAAAGCACGCATCCAGCTTTACTGAATATGCCAGCCATGGTCTCTCACGATACCAGGCAGGGCAAAGTGAGCGCATGTTCTTCCCAAAATAGCGCCTGGGGAAAACAAGAGCGGTGGGTTGGGACAGTGCGCTACTGTTCAGGCCTGTGTCACCCACAGCGATGGCTGGGTTGGTAGCGACGGGGACAGCAGGAGGGGCTGCGGTGCTTGTGCAACTGGTTGTTCCAGTACTGCCCTGAACATGGGGGGTTGTGGCGAGTTGAGAAGCACTGACGAGCCGGCTTCTGCCGCTAGTGCCTTAGCACTGTTGCTAGGTTTAGAAACCAGAAACCTATGCATGTCGACTCGGTTCACTTCAAAAACAAATGAAAGAAGAGAACAAGGCAAACAAAAACCTTGATTAAGAGTAACCAACTTATTACAGTGACCGACAGCAAAAGAAAACTTCAACCAGTGGCTGCTGAGCTCAGATAACAACGGTGCCTCTCTGTGTTCTGCTGCTGACTGGGAGCGTGTGAACTGTGAAGCGAGTGACACGACAGAGAATGTTGGTTCTATTTTGTCTAGTCTTAGCCCTTAAGCTAGCTGCTATTGAAAGGATGATCTCAGCATCAGCCAATCATGAAGAGCTTAAATGTACGCCCACCAATGGTGGGCACCCCTGTGGGTATATAAGTGGGGCGACTCCACTGTTTGCCTCCGATGGCTCTTAGTCCTAACAGAACCAGTGGGGCCAT
Source organism: Nothobranchius furzeri (assembly GCF_043380555.1). Lineage (NCBI taxonomy): Eukaryota > Metazoa > Chordata > Actinopteri > Cyprinodontiformes > Nothobranchiidae > Nothobranchius > Nothobranchius furzeri. Next base: position 50,674,633 of record NC_091752.1, read on the forward strand.
TGGCTTAAGGGCTGCGACTAGACTAATAGAATCTGGGGTTACAATACATAACCAATGTTCTATTTCGTGTAGTCTTAGCCCTTAAGCTAGCTGCTACTGGAATAAAGCGCAGCTGGATGGGTTTACGCCACACTGGTTAGCTCAACCAATAGACACACCCAACATGTCACCTTTTAGCGAGGGTCACTCAGCCTTAGCCCAGGGCTTAAAAGGCTGAGGCAGCCAGAGAGAAGAGTGGGGCCCCCACTAAAAATATCATCCACAAGAGGATGAAATTCATTCAGGTAGGGCTGATGTGGTGCCATAATGCTTTCACTCAGCCTGCTGAGGTCCAAGCACTGAACGAGTGATGGATCCTGAAGACGCATCTCGTAAATAATAACGAGTAAAGGAACAGGGTGAAGCCCATGAAGCAGCCTGACAAATGTCTTCCATCGACACACCACTGTGGAGCGCCATAGAAGAGGAAATCCCTCTGGCTGAGAGAGCCCTGAAAGTCTCAGGAGGATCCTGCCCTGATGATGTGTAAGTGAGTGAAATGGCGTCACACAGCCAGTGTGAAAGACGCTGGGTCGACAGCGCTTGCCCAAGGGAAGAATCTCTGTAGTGCACAAACAGGCTTTGTGAGCGACAAATCCCTGAAGTGCGTGACACATATCGCGAGAGCGCACGCACCGGGCAGAGAAGGTGGGAAGCCGCCTCCTCATCAGAATTATGGGGAAGAGGAAAATGTCCAGCCAATGAAATTGACCTGGATTTGAAGGAAGTATTAATGTTTTTGGGCACAAAGGCTGGGTTGGTGCATAAAACAGCAGACCCGCCATCTTCCCGGATCCTGAGGCATGCGGGAGCCACTGAGAGGGCGGTTAGGTCGCTCACTCTCTTGACTGATGCCAGCGCCAGCAGCAAGGCAGTTTTGAGTAACAAGAACTTGAGTGAGACCTGGTCCAAGGGTTCAAATGGGGCTTCAGATAAGCCGTGCAGAACCACCGTTAGGTGCCACTGGGGAAATAGCAGGCGGGACACAGGTCTGTTCCTTCTGACACCTTTTAGAAAACGTTTTGTGAGGGGGTGATTGAAAACAGATCTATCTCCAAAGCCCTGGTGACAGGATGAGATAGCTGCAGCATATGTTTTAATAGTGCTAAATGCGAGGCCCCTGTCCATCAGTATCTGCAGAAACGATAGGACATCCGCCAGCTGGCAGAAGAGCGCTTGAACATTCCGCTCTGTGCACCATTTCTGGAAAGCTGCCCATTTAGCAGCATAAGATGTGACGGTAGAAGGCGCCTGCGCACTCTGAATCGTGGCGACCACATCATGCGGCAGCCCAGAAGCCTCTAAGCGTGACCACTCAGCGGCCAGACCCACAGCCGATGGCCTATTTCCGGAGGATGTTTGATTATCCCATCCGCCTGGAGAAGGGCGTCCGCCCTCCACGGAAGCCTCCACGGGGAGCCGGACACTAGCGCTTGCAGGTCTGGAAACTATGAGGCGGACACGCATCTGGGAGCTACCAGAATTACCGAGAGCTGTTCCGACGGAACTCGGTCCAGGAGACGGGGAATCAGTGGGACTGGTGGAAATGCATACAAGAGCGTCTGAGACCAGGGCTGGTATGAGAAGGCGTCCGCTCCGAGTGGGGGGTGGACCCAGGGACTCAGGGAAAACAACAGGCGACACTGAGCGTTTTCGCGAGCCGCGAACAGATCCACAGAGGGTTCCCCGAACTTGATCCAGATCTGTGATATCAGTGCGGGATGCAGACGCCAGTCGGAGTCGCGGGGTCCCCCTCTCAACAGAATGTCTGCTGACATGTTCAGGACCCCCGGAATGTAGGTGGCTTTTATGGACAGCAGATGGACATGTGCCCAACACAGTAAATCTGTGGCTATGCGCAATAGTGGGAGGGATCGAACTCCCCCTTGACGATTTATGTAGGCTGCCGCCACCTGGTTGTCTGTGTGAACTTCGACATGACGGCCCTCGAGAAGGGCAGCGAAGTGTCTGATCAAATTCCTCACTGTCATAAGCTCCAACACATTTATGTGCTCGTGCGTGTGGGAGGGCCAGCGATCTGCCACCGTATGGGACAAGCACGTGCCCCCCCATCCCAACAGTGACGCATCCGTAAACACAGATACGTGTGACGTAGGACGTCCGATGGGAACCCTGTGTGAGAGGATGCAGGGATTCCCCCAGTGAGCGAGGTCCCTGCCACTGAAGGGGGAACCCTCAACATACGTCTCTTCTGACATATCGGGTGTACCCGGAGGCAGGTGAACCAACGCTGTAGGCGTCTCGTGTGCAGTAAACCTAACGGCACAAGAGCGTGGGCTGCAGCCATCATGCCCAGAAGTTTCATGACTAACAGGGCTCTCACGTTCCTGTGGGGTTGCATGTGGGAGATCACCGTGGTGAGATCTGCCGCTCTTGCCGGAGACAAACGTGCTCTCATTAGGGAGGCGTTCAGCTCCACCCCGAGAAACACAATCGACTGGGATGGAAGGATGGAGCTCTTTTCCCAGTTTATGAAAAACCCCAGGGTTGACAGATGCTCTATTAACTTCCTGGTTTGCTCTGACGCCTCGCCCTTGGACCGGGCGCATAGGAGCAGATCGTCCAGGTAAAATAAAACCCTCATTCCCGCCGTGCGCAATGGCTGCAGAGCGGTCTCCAGACATTTGGAGAAGGTGCGCGGGGCTAGTGAGTAGCCGAAAGGGAGACGATTGAACTTGTATTGAACTCCCTTGAATGAAAAGTGCAGGAACTTTCGATGTTTGGGAATTACTGGGATGTGGAAGTATGCGTCTTTCAGGTCTATTGACGTGAATCAGTCCCCGGAGCGTACTTATTCTAGGACTTGCCTCATTGTTAACATGTGGAAATGCATCACTGCTATGGAGCAGTTGAACAGGGAAAGGTCGAGAATTTGTCTCATTCCTCCCGACTTCTTCGGTACTACAAAGGAGCGGGAGTAGAAGCCTGAGAGCTCTTGTCCGCGAGGGACTTGGGAAATGGCGTCCTTGGACAAAAGTTCCCGCAGCTCCAGCTCCAGGGCCTGAGATTGTTCCTGTGACGTAAACGTCATCTCCACGATCCCGTTGAAGGGAGGAGGAGGAGCGGACTGAAAATGGAGTGTGTGACAGCAATGAATGGTGTCCAATATCCATTTGCTCATGAGACAAAGGTGGTGCTATTCTTGCGCGTGTTCCGACAGCGGACACATGTTCAAGGTCACATGAACGACGTCTGAGGACTGGGTTCGTACCCTTACCGCCGTCGCTCGCACTAGAGAACTGGGAGCGACCCATGGAAGGCTGCGCTCGAAAGGGCGAGTGTGAAACAGCTGGAAGAGGCTGATCCGCACCGCGGAGCGTGGAGTCCAAAGTTAAAGGATGAGTGAGAGCCAGGCCCGTGCATGGGGATGACAAAGTGCCAGCGGATGGAGCCGCGCACTGTGTCGCCGCGCGTGGTCGCGACAGTGCCATGACATCCCGTCCCACCCTACGTTGTGGGGGGAGCAGGATGTGTTGGGTCTGGCTGGAAGCTAGGGCCGGTGCGCAAATGGAGCGCACCCGGACAGCTGGCCGTGTAATATGACTGACTGCGGGAACATGCAGATGTGTCGCAGTGCTTGGTGTGGGGAACATGTGTGAGGATTCGGCAGAGGATTCTGCAGAGGACTGTAGGATTGTGCTTTATGTGACGTTTTTTGGGTTTTATTTCTAAACCAAAATCATTCACAGAGTTAACATTACAGTCATAAGCACACACATTCCCCCCAATGAGTCATTTTCGTGGTTGCTTTCGGCAAGGTTCCTGTGACTTTGACTGCTAAGACAGTGTCTGTTGGCTCTTTCGGAACTGTTGGCCGCCAACTCTCTGGTCCCACTGAAGTGGAGCCGAAGCGGGAGGCCGGCTCCGCGGGGCGGGCGGTGCAGCTGGGCACCTGAAGTTTCCGCGTCGTTCGTCCCATCCTCTGGAGGAACGGCCGGAGTGAGAGGCGTACCGTGGTTGGACCAGGTCTCGCACCGTGGCTGACAGTTCAGCTGTCTTCTGAACCCTCTCGATGACGCTCCTAAGATGGGGACCAAACAGAACGTCAGAGGTGATGGGGCCTTCCAACATCTCCCTGTGCAGGTGTTCAGGAATGGAGAGCAGGGCCTTGAACCACAAGGCCTGCTGGATAAGGGTCTGCCAGGCAGCAATGTGAGCAGAACTGGTGAGTACAGCAGCGCACAGATTGAGAATGGCATCAGCAGTTTTAGTAATGATGGTTTTTGACTCGTCCGGAGCATCAGGCTCTTCCACCATTTTGGAAACGCCAAAGGCAAGAAGGGCAATGTTTTTTCCTGCAGCGCCAGTCTGCAAGGCGCACTGATGTGCGCAATCGGTGAGCCGCGTCAGCAGCTGGTCATGCTTAGAAGCGGGAACTGCTCACGGGCCAGCAAGGTGGTTCTTGGTGCCAAACAGCGAGGCCAAGTCCGGCTCCAGTGGAGGAACGGAAGGCCAGCCTTGGTCGGAGAAGCCCTCGACCTTGGTAATGGGCGCATATGTGGAAATTGGCGCCTTGAGCTTAGCAGGTTCAGAGAAGGCGGCGGACCAGCAGCTCATGGCAGCGGGGAAGCGTGGCCAGATGGGGTCTGGACAGCGCATCTGTGTTGCCCCGAAAATTCCCGCCAAATCATCTGCTTCAGGCGAGGCCAGTTCTGGCACGGCTAGCCCCTTGTGGACCGCAGCTGCGGAGATGATGGAAGGCAGCTCCTGGAGCAGTGCTCTAACTACTGGCAGGGAGGAGCGAGAAGTCAGTGGAGCAGAAGGACCCGCTGATGAGGCTCATCGACCTCCGTGTTGTCCAGGAGGGAAGAAGGGCTATGGCAGCCAGCCTCGTCGTACTCCTCACTGTCGATGAAATCATCCAGTCGGTTGAAGCCAGCCGGCTCCTGGCCGATGCTGAAGAACTGTAACGCCTTGTCCAGCGAGTACATGTCAGCCACCGGAAATTCCTCGTCGGCGGCGGGGGTGAAGTACTCGACCCGGCGGATCTTTTCAGCCACGGCACGAGGCCTGGGGGGCCAAGGCCAGGCCAGCGTGATGAGCCCCGAGACAGACCTCACACTTGGCGTGCAGGTTGCCGCTGGAGATGGAGCCCGTCTGGCAAGCCGGCAGGTCCTGGCGTCGCTGGACATGGTAGGTGAGTAGAATGCTTCTTGGATAATTGCTCTTTAAAGGAAGCTCTTAAGCTTGGCTTGAAGAGATAACAGAGGCGAACAGTGGAGTCGCTCCACTTATATACCCACAGGGGTGCCCACCATTGGTGGGCGTACATTTAAGCTCTTCATGATTGGCTGATGCTGAGATCATCCTTCCAATAGCAGCTAGCTTAAGGGCTAAGACTAGACGAAATAGAACGAAGTGCAGTGGCTGGCCACACCCTCCCTATGCATCTACAATCAGCAACTACTTTGAATGAGAGAGAGAGAGAGAGAGAAAGAGAGAGAGAGAGAGAGAGAGAGAGAGAGAGAGAGGAGAGCAGTCTGACCCTTTTTCATCAAATCTTTTCAAATTTGGGATTTCTACATGTCATCGCATTTGGGGGGCAGTCAGTATTTTTAGGGGGGGGCATTGCCCCTCCTTGCCCATGCCTACATCTGGGCCTGCTACATAATAAATGATAAATGACCCGCACTTGTATAGCGCCTCTTAGAGTAAGGACTCCAAAGCGCTTTACACTACAGTGTTATCATTCATCCATTCACACACACATTCACACACTGATGGTGTTGAGCTACGATGTAGCCACAGCTGCCCTGGGGCGCACTGACAATATAATAATACAGAACAGCAGTGCCTAAGAATGACAATGTGGTTAATTTTCATGCTGAGCTGGTCCTGTATCTTGGAGTGGTTGTACTCAGTGATGACAAAGTTTAATTCAATTCAATTCAAATTCAAAAATACTTTATTAATCCCAGAGGGAAATTGATTAAGTTAAAAAAGATAAGTTTATTACAATCCAGTCCAGTTAAATACAGACATCGGTACACGATGGAGAACCATTCAGCCCAATAGTGGTTCTGCCTTTCTGGCCTTTGTCCACTGCTTATAACTCTACAAAAGCATTCCTAAAAAGTCCTAATTTGGTAAGGGCGCTTTCCTAAGCCTGCTTATAATAGCAAAATGCTATTGTAGGAGAATGGTCTCCACCAAGTCGCCTTGTAATTTATGACTCCTTGACAATAGTTCCAGCTGTCTCTCTACAGCCTCTAAGGTGGCATTTCTTCTTTAGAGCTCTAAATGAATAAGGACGACTGTTACGTACGCTCGCCACTAGATGGCCCCCGCTAGATGGAAGCTCCATCAACAACTGGAGAAAGACCGGAGCCAAATGTCTGGCTTTAGAGATTAAAGGGTAAGTCACACCCTGGGTGGAGAATAGACATGAATATGTAGACGCCCCATTGGCTGCTGGAGTGTGAAACGGCGTTGCCGCCATACTAGTGGGTTCCTCACTCTCCAAACTCAACTTGGGTCAACACAGGGTGAGCAACCTTGCACATTTTTTTGTGCAGCCTACAGTTGCAAGTACTGGTGTACTATTGAAAACAGATCATGTGGGATTACTATTGACTTTTCAAGCCTACCTGTTGGGATTTTACATGTTAATTAATTTTAATACATTTTATTTAATTATATTTCTATTTTAACTATCATTCATCCATCCATTTTCATCCGCTTACCTATGGTCGGGTTGCGGGTGCGGCAGTCTAAGCAGAGAGGCCCAGACTTCTCTTTCCCCAGCCACTTGGGCCAGCTCCTCTGGGGGAATCCCAAGGCGTTTCCTGACCAGCTGAGAGTCCCTCCAGCGTGTTCTGAGTCTTCCCTTGGGTCTCCTCCCAGTTGGACGTGCCTGGAAAACCTCACCAGGATGGCATACACACCAAATGGCTCCTCTCGATCTGGAGAAGAAGCGGATCAACTCCAAGCCTCTCCTGGAAGACCAAGCTTCTCAATCTATCTCTAAGGGAGAAAGCTCATGTTGGCCGCTTGTATCAGAAATCCCATTTCATCGGTCACTACCCAAAGCTGATTTAGTAGAAGAGCATAAGAAAATGTGGTTTTTTGTTGGATAAACACCTTCCTCGGTAGAAAAACCTGCAGGAAGAAAGGGAGGAGGGCGTTTTGTGAGGAGGCGAGCGGCTCTGGGCTGTATCACTTCATATCTGCTCGTGAGTGGCCGAGCCAGCTGAAGGTGCGGCCGAGACTCGACTGGAGTCCAGTGCACTGCAGCAGGACAGAAAACATCATCTAGCACCTCAGAGATTTTACCTGAAGATGGAGAACTAATTATGGTTTTTGGCTGAATTTGTACATTTTAAATAAGATGCACTAAAATGCCAGAATAATGACTACACATGTCTATGTTTATTTATTTGGCAGACGCTTTCATCCAATGCGACTTACAATTTAAAACCTATAGGGCATTTTGTGATCTGTGGGGGAAACTGGAGTACCCGGAGGAAACCCACGCATGCATGGGGAAAACACGCAACTCCATGCAGAAAGGCTGCAGCCGAGTTTTGAACCTGCAACCTTCGTGCTGCGAGGCGACAGTGCTAACAACTGCGCCACCATGCAGCCATGTCTACAGCACTATTACACACTCATCAGCAAAAAAAAGTGTATTTAGGTGTTACTCGCTCTTTAAGGATCTTTTTCGCCCTCTGGCGGACTAAAACTGCTACTACAGGCAGCATTAATAAAGCTAAACAGGACATTACCCATCTCATATTTTCATCATAGGGCAAAATAGAAGATAAGTAAAATGTAATAACTACAATTTGAAATAACAAATGAAGGTAGAAGAAACATGTTTCCAAATCACTCTGTGGAATCATCACTTGAGACTTTGGTTTGATATTTTCTCATTTCTCCTCTAACTCTGTTGATCTCTGATGTTGACTTCTTTATAAGGTTGTCTCTGGTGCTTGTGCCCTCTGTAACAGGTGTATAAATAAGACACGCTTCAGGTTCAGTCTGGATTTGGTTTATTTATTATCCACAGAAGTGCATTGACATATTAGTATTGCACAAAGGGGCTTTTGCTCAGCTATCATAAATACATGTGAGCAAAGGGCAGCACTAGAACTCTATAGAGGTAAAGTATTAGCAGCATTGTTGGCAAAGCAGAAGCAGAATAGAGTGGTCACATAGTGAAGCTTTCACAGCAGGATTTCTGTGATTCTGGATTGTTAAAACTCTATCATGACATCTACTGATGGGGGACACCTAAGCCCACAGACAAGAGGTGGGGCAGAGACAGTAGGTCTTTGCAGCTGGAGACCTGATCACCAGATCCTTCATGATCTCCACTGTACCGAACAAGGGGAACAGCTTCTCAGTGAAGCTCTCATTGTAGGTGTAAATGTGCATGTGCTTGTCCACGTCATAGAAGGACAGCTGGCCGTTGTCGTAGTCAAGGTAGACGCCCACCTTACGTGGGATGAGGCCGGGCGGCAGGGAGGTGAAGGGCACCGTCAGCGCCTTGAGCTCGGAGCCCCTCTCCAGTCGCAGAGTCAGGTAGCCCGTGTCGGTGTTCAGGGACTTGAAGCCCTTCCTCAGAGCCGACTCTTTGGCTACGCCCAAACGCCAGTCACGCTCTCCCACCTCCGCCTCCCAGTAATGTCGGCCAGAGCCAAGGCCGTTCACTCCGACTGCACACCACCAGCCGTCGAAGCGCTGGTGGTAGTTAGGAACTTCTTTCCTTTCAAAGCCACAACGCATCTTCTTCTCATCAGCAGAGATGAGCAGATCGGGGTTGGCCGTTTCCAGGTCAAGGGTCACATCCACTTAGGAGAAAATAACAGGATTAGTATATCCGGACAGCTCTTGATCTAAGCTTTAACTGAAAACATATCATACCTGCAGCATCTCCAATCCAGTCCCAGACTATGGAAAAAACAAAGACGTGAAAAAATAATTATTCATCTACAGGATAGGAAATTATTTTTCTGAAAGCAGGGCAGTAGAGCAACAAAAAGCATTACATCTGCAGGATTTGCACCAAAAGGGAGATTCTGGTGAGAAACAGGGAAGTTTTAAAACATTGACTCCAAAGTGGGAAATTTAAAACTAGGTTTGGTGCCTCAGTGTGGCCTCAAAAATTTGAAAATGTTTGGAAAAAAATGGCATCGCTTATTTCATACATGTACATCTGTCTCACTTTATCCTCATCCTGTCATCGTTCAGCTTTGATTCTGTGTGAAACTATCAAATAAAAATATAATTTCTGGGTAAATCTTTAGCAACTTTAGCATGAAATGTTCTTTATATTTAGATATGGAAGTAGTGTGAATGCTCCTGCCGCCCAGTGGCATGGTGGATGTATTTCTGTATTTTGTTACAATAATGTGACGCATCCAGCCTTAAAAGACAAACCTGGGGTGTTTCTCTATGTCAATGAACCTTGCCTTGGTGTCTTGGACCTGCCCTGGTTGCCTAGGAGATACGTCATTAGGAACTGCCAAGGCGTGTTCCAATGTTCGTGTTCCACCATTTGTTAGCCGTTTAGCTAGCTGAGCAAGGATACACAGGAGGTGCCTTGTAGCCTAGCTTAGACCAAAACTTTCCCAGAATGCACCACGGTATTTTCAAAAGGATGAAGGATCAGAAGCTGGCAGCTACTTTAGGGTAAATTTCAGGTTTGAATGTAAGTCAACTAATTGTAGCTACTGGGCTGATATCTAAAATGTTTTTTTATATCCAAAGCTTAGCTATGGTTGGTTAGTAGTTGCAGTTTCGGTGGCTAGCGAGTAGTAACTCACTTATATATTTAATTTAACCAGTATATACACAATTTAAAATGTAAAAGGCTCATTATAGTCATATGAAAACTTATACGTATAAAATATAACGTTACATTACGACCATTGCGGTAGCCACGATCACGTGATGCAAGTCTGTTCCACTTAACCATTTTCTCTGACCAAGTAAAGACATCCATCGACTTGTGAGGCCAGGCTCCTTGACATTGAGAAACAGCCCCGGAGTTATTTCTCAGAGGGAACCATCTATAGATGGAAAAATGTATCGCACCTTAAGCCCCTCTCCCTACTTCCCCGTTTACAGTTGGAAGCAACACTTCTCGTTCACAAGCGTGCACCTCTAGCCAGCTAACAGAGCTAAAACTGAATGTTTAACAATTATTATTCTGTCATGCTGTTTATTAATTCATATATTTACATATGAAATATGTACATATTTATGTATGTATATGTATATTTCTTAATAATAATAGCAATAAAATAACAACAAAGAAACCAAGTTAATAACAGCAAAAATCACACACAGAAGCCTAAAAATACAAACTAGATAATAAAATCAATAAAGGTGGAAAAGGTGACACTAGCAGTATGCAGTCTGAAACAGGAGGGTTTTGTGTCTAGATTTAAAGGAGGAGAGCGAGTCAGAGTTATGGATGGCTTGAGGGAGAGAATTCCAGAGACGGGGAGCAGATCTGCTGAAAGCTCTGCTCCCCATAGTGCTGAAACGGAAAGGTGGAACAGAGAGAGTGATAAAGGATGATAATCTGAGGGAACGGATGGGAGAGATAATGTGAATGAGGTCAGACAGGTATGGGGGAAAAAGGTTATGATAGCTTTAAATGTGAGGAGAAGGATTTTGAAATCTATGTGTTGTTTAACAGGAAGCCAGTGAAGCTGTTGCAGAACAGGGCTGATGTTGTGACTCACAGGGGTTTTAGAAATGATGCATGCAGCAGAGTTCTGGACCAGTTGGAGCTTATGGATGGACTTTTGTGGTAAACCAAATAGGAGTAAATTGCAGTCGATTCTTGAGGTGACAAGGCTGTGAACCAGTATGGAAGCAGAGTGGGGGGTGAGAGAGGGGCGAATGCGATTAATACTGCGCAGGTGAAAGTAGACAGACCGAGTGATGTTACTGATGTGGGATCGAAATGAAAGAGTGGTGTCAAGGATGACGCCCAGACTCTTAACCTGCAGGGAAGGAGAAACAGAGGAGGAATCAACAGTAAGGGAAAAACTGGGAGCTTTGGATAAGGTGGATTTGGTGCCAACTAAAAGGATTTCTGTTTTGTCACTGTTAAGTTTGAGAAAATTTGCGGTGAACCAAGATTTAATTTCAGCTAGACCGGAAGAGAGGGAGGGGGTGGAAGTGGAGATTGGGGTTTTAAGGAAAAGTAAAGCTGGGTGTCATCGGCATAGCAGTGAAAATGAATGTTAAATTTGTGAAAGACATGACCAAGTGGAAGGAGATAGATAATGAAGAGAAGACTCACTTATCCATGAACAATGTTGCCAACTCTGCTTTTACGAACATTTTTAAGAATTTCTTTAAAAAAAATCACAGATAACTCCTGAAGGGTGGAAAACTTCGGACTGTAGCTTTTAAAAAATAAAAATCTTCCAAAACCCTATTTACAGGAGCTAGGATCATTTTGTTCTGGAGCAATTAGTCCCACATTTATGCTCCTCTATGAAATAATGACGGAGTCAGAAATCTCCAGAATTCCTCATCCCTGATTAATCTTTTTGTGGTCAAATCTAAATGATAATAACCCGTATTTTCATTTTGGAGAACTGAAACTATACAATTATTTGATTTTTCTACAATCATAGAGACTGGAAAAATCCCCAAATGACAACAACCCCTCATTGATTTTATCTCTGTTTATATTACTCACAGAAACAAATGACGAAACAGCTAGCCCTGAACGCAACAAACGAGCCCAGAACATGTCGGAAGTCTTCAGTCGCACACAGTAAATCTGATCTTGTTCCTTGTTTTAATCACATCTCATAGGCGGACATACAGAACTATATAAATTCCCACTTAAAGGGGCATTATGGAAGTTTGACAGCCAAAACATGTATAGAAATAATAAATTTCTTCTTCGTACATTCTCCTGCAATGCCCTGGTCCTGTAGAATGAGCCCTGGCATTTTACTGTGATTGCCTGTTTTTCTGTAAAGTCACAGAAAAAGAGAACTGCTCGGGTCGAGCAGGCTGCTTCATGGGCGTTCACGCTCAGGCATAGCCCGTAGCATTTGCTATCAGTAGCTTTAGCAGCAGAGAGTGAGGTAGTGCCAACTCAGCGACTTTGTCGCTGTTCCTAACGCCTAGTGATGAACCTAGCTACATTTCTGAGGACCCTTAGCTACTTTCTTCTAGATATTTCCTGCAAATTAGCAACAAAATAGCCATTTTCACTCCAAACCGTTCTTTGAACGCTGTTTCAGCGGTCATCAAGGATATAAATATTACAGATACGAAAGACGTTTCTGGTCCTTTAGCTCACCTAGTAAGACATCTGACTCTCGTGCAGAAGAACCATGTTCGATTCAGGATGTGAACATAGTTTATTTAGAGTTTATTTTTTACATTAATGGTATATTTTTTTACAGTAAGATGCCCAAATTTTTATTTGAGACTCACTGAACGGCATTGAATTCACAAATAATAAAGATGTGGGTTCAACTTTCATTTTGGAACAATTTTTCAAGCAAGGGAAGGGAATGATCTGAGCATGCAGGAGGACTGACCCATCATAAACCTTTGTCGGCTGTGCTAAAGAGAAAGGTACAGAACCAAATTATTTAATTAGCTGCGCATTCTCCTGTCCTCTGTCCTCCGGGCCACACACACACACACAAAGGACTGTCTCAGCTGTTGTTTTCGTTAAGGAGTGTGCACGTACAGCGTGCGCGCCTCATGCACGAGCCTACTATTGAAACTGCCATTACACTTTTGGCCTGAGGGGGCAATCACGAGCATAAAAATTCAAAACTCTGTAAAGTCCCTTTAAGACACAGAAATAAAAAAAAATTATCTTCTGAAGACTGCCTCCTTTAATTAATGAGCTATAAATGAGTTATTTATGCAGGAGTTCATGCTGTAATAATAACATAATGATATGGTGCAGTGGAACAACACTGATGTCTCACTCACCTGGCTGAGGAATGTAGGATATGGCACCTGGACAACAGAAAACTTTTTAAAAACTCTTTAAAATGTGAAAATCTGCAACAAAACAGATTCATCAGTGATTTACAAACCAATCTTGTGAGTCCTCTGCTTCCACAGAAGCCACTGCTGTGGTATTTTGTCCTGTGAAATGAAATAATAAGGGTTTGGGTCGATCAACTGCAAACCCAGAAAGCGTTCTGATATTCCTGGTATCACAGCCTCCCACCTTATCGGGTCGCTGAGACACTAAAGTCCACATCACCAGCTCCATAGCAGTCAGGAGATTGGGTACACGACCCCAGCGCCAGGCTGACTGGAGATCCTCCAGGATCATTGCCAGTGGTTCTCCGGGCCACACACTTTGCTATGAGGTGATCAGATAATGACTTTGTCTTTTGTTCTGAAAGGACACTAAAACAGAAAGCTTTCTATCTGCATTTAGTGCTTCCCACCTCAGGCTGAGCTCTCAGATCTTTGATCCAGTTGAAGATGGTGGTTTTGGCCTGCTGCAGGTCCTGTCCTGTAATCAGATCATACTGTTTCTCCTCATCCGTCTCTGGCCAGCCGTCAGTCTGCACGAGTCTCTTCTGTACAAAATAATAATAATAATAATAATAATAATAATAATAAAATACACACTTTAGCTGTCAGAGCTTTGTTAAACAAGAAGTTCATTGCTTGTGTTTTATCTTCATGCACCTTGTTCTCCAGCATGGATGCCCACTGCAGGACAAAGAGCCTGCAGAGAGGAGTGGGCCAGGTGTCATCTTGGTTCCAGATGTGCTCCAGAACCGCTGATCTCTGCAGACACAAAACACAGAAAGAAGCATAAAACATGCACAGGAACCTCCCCCTTTGCAATGACACTTTCATTGCACAGCGTAGCTATTATGTGACCAAATAAACCACAACATATCTATTAAAGACTTCCAGAAAGCAATTCAGATGTTCTTTGTTCGTGGTTAGAGTTAAAGAGATACTAAGCAGTTTTGGCTTGCTTTTAGCACCCCCTAGTGTCCGTCAGTAAAAATGGAGGCAAAACTCTTTGATGTTCGTCTTTTTAACACCTTAATCTAACTGCTGAAACATCCCCTCAGCCTTCATTAGTGTCTACAGGAGTGGTTCATCACAAAATTTATAACAAATCAGCTGTTTTCATGATCTAAAACATGCAGGAAATGAGCTGGGAGCAGACTGCAGCGCCAGGTATGTCAGCTCCACTAAATTAAATCCAACAGGGACTGGACAGGATAATCTGAAGTTGCAAATGTGATATTCTGGACACAGGAGGCGGTGGAGATCTGAGTAGCATTTCATTTACCATGTAAAGGGTCATTCTAGCACATTCTGGCTCAAGAATATTATTTTATTATATGAAAAAGTTGCATAGTATGCCTTTAATGTATTTAATTTAAAGAATAAGTCACCCCCAAATCAACTTCGTTTTTGCTGATATACTATATAAATAAGTGTCTAATCGTGCTGAAGACACGTGTAGTCAATAATTTGGCATCTTACCCCGGGTTTCCACAGGAGCCGTCAGCAGCATGTTACTGCAGCAGCACGTCTTGCTCGCGTAAACTGCTGCTTGGCCCTTCCCACGAGACGCGAAGCAGCAGGGGAGCAGCTGTCACCGACCGAGCACACAACAACAAGCAGGAGAAAACTACAACATGGCTCCAAAACGTTTGTGTTTTATGTTCTGTCCGTTTTATAATCGCCAATACGGACCTGAAAAACAAAGGAGACCGCTAGCTAGGTGATAACTTCTCACGGGGCCGCACAGTCAGTAACTTTTTTTAAAAGTAAAGCAACCGGAAGGCAATACGTTTCTTTATTCTGAAAATATCGGGAGCTTCTCTCCATTTCCGCGTCCGATTTCCTGTCTTTCCTTCCCCAAAAATGTCGAACTTGACCCGTTTCAGAGGCGTCGCACGTAGAAAATAGAACCGGCGCGTAAAGGCCGCGACATGCTGCTCCTGAGACGTGGCCGACTCGCGCTGCTGACGGCTCCAGTGGAAAAGGTTCTGTTGACCACAGCGGTTCCTATCAGCAGCTATGACGTGCTGCTGCAGTAACGTGCTGCTGACGGCTCCTGTGGAAAGCAGGGGTTAGTGCATCTTAGTTAAAATTTAAATATTCTGCCTAAAACTGTCAAAGTTGCGCCATCTTCAGGTAAAAACTCTGCAATGCATTTGAATTTAAATCTGCCATTGCTATTGGCTAAGGGGTACACTATGATATATGATGCAACAGCATTTGTTGCATTTTTCAAACAGGAAGTGGGAGTGCAGTTGCACACCGGAGGCGGACGTGCCATCAGTTTAAATAGAGGCCATTATAGTAAATGAAAGTGGGCACATGGGGAGCGCCGTGCCACGTCCCAGAAGCGCCAGACTCTGGTAGGGGGTGACTTGCTCTTTAACTCATTAAGTGCCAGCTGTTTCCTGATCAGAAAAGCCCTTCGCTGCCAGCATTTTTCAGCATTTTCAAAGTTTTTTATAAGAGTCACAGAACGTTGCGCTCTATGATGACGTCAACACCAAACCTACCAAAACAATGAAGAGACTCACCTCTTACATCAGGAAGAATCCGTGCGTTTTGAGCGTAATCTGTTCTTTCATAATACGTTGTCAAATTGTGATCGGCATTTTTCGGTTCGCTCCTCACCTCACCTCAGCGGCCCAAAACGATCTCCTAGCACATGGACTTTGTGCTTCCTGATCACGTGATGTGTGGCGTACGCGGATGAAGATCGACTTTAGAGCTGGGATGTTTGTTCTCAGGGTGCGGGGGCTCGTTCTGACGCCCACACAGTAAAAAAAATGCTAATGACGACTTTAGTTTTCAATGGCAGTAAATGAGTTAACTATGCAAATAGTTGCCATAGAGACCCGCAACTAATGAATGTTATTTTAGCTATGATAAAGAAAAGTCAAACCCTCTGACGTGGGCAGAACAAAAAACTGTCTCCCTGGACTGTGATCCTTACTGATTTAATTAAAGTGGCGTGAAGTAAGAATGACATCATGTGGTCACATACTTACCCTCTCTCTCCCATTCTGTGAGTTTCATGGCTAATGCCAGTTACAGATCAGCACCTAAAGATTCTTTGAAAGAGCTAATTGAAAAATGTGTTTCAGTAATTTTTAGAGCAGACTATTTGTTGCTAATTCACCGTTAGCATTGTTAGCTCGACGTTAGCTTCTTCACCTGACATTACAGAGTAAAGCAAAAGGAGGCCGTGGCTTTTTAGGATTAACAGAAATAACTTCTGGTTTGGTCCTTTCACTTGCTGACATTCTTTCTGTAACTCTCGATTTACTAATGCCAGCGCAGCAACGTCAGCTGGTGCAGATTTGGCAACCAACTGGCTCAGAAGGAAATCTGTTTCATTGCAACTTTCCTTCCAACATAATTGAGCCAATAGACTGTTTTCTGATCATTTCACTGCAAAACTCGTACTTTAACTTTAAAGCATCTGTGTACTTCTCAACCTTAAACGTTGTACCTGGCAAACCCGGTTCAGGTCTCTTGCCAGCTCCACAACAAACAGCTGATCTTCGTCCAGAGGCTCCCTATTTTCCCTCTTTGCCCTCTTGTTTGATTCCTGTGAGAAAAATACAAATAAATAGGACTTTGTGGGAAACTGATTGATATGGAAAAGAGACTTCCAGAAAAACAGACATCAGTGCTCATTCCCTAGTTCTTTAGGTCAATCTGGAGAGGAGGTCACTAATCAAGATGCAAGTCATGATTCTGATGTCAGCAGACGACCAAAACACAAACACTCACACACAACTTCAAACTAAAACCACTTGGTAAACATGTTTTCAAATCAACTCAAACATCAAGGTGACCCCAAAAGAGGTTTGAACGTTAAACATGCTGTTAGATTGTAACCAAGAGAAGCACTGACCTTAATCTTGGCCGTGAAGTTTTTGGCCGGCTCCACCATGAAGTGGAAACACTGCATCATTTTGTCAGAGTGGTGCACAAGTCCTGCAGAGACAGACACACACGGTGCTCATCATCAGGAATAAAGAATATGACCTCTAAGATCAGTCAGGTAATGTTTAGATGGAGATCTGTCACATTTTCACGAGCGGACTTGTTCGTAAGGACACATTATTCTCTGAAGGAATTGGACCTTGAACTGGAGGGAAGGTAATGTTTATGTCTAAAACAGCAACATGGAGATCGTCAAACACCCTTCTGCTCAGAGAAAGCTAAAGAAGAGGAATGCTAACAAGGTTTAGGTTCACAAATAAAAATGAAACGATTATTGTTTGTAATGGTTAATATGGTAAAAGTTTCTGCAGTTAGTTGTACTGCTACTAATTTAAACTGTGTTTAGTGACAGCATAATTAAAAACTAGGTTGTTAGGCCTCTAGAAGACTGCAGTTTGGTTATATTTTAATTAAATTGGCCAAGTAGCCAGGGCGCATGATCAATCGGGACACTGTGACAGGACGCTCACACTGTCACATTATGAAGTCGCAACACGCTAATTGATGGATGCCTCATGTCTTCATCCTGCAGTTTGTTTCAAAGGACAAGATGTCACAATCCCTACTTGCATACATTAAACCTACAGCTTGGACTCTGTAATCCACTGAATGCTGGCACCCTCCTTCATCTCCTTCTGATGGCTCTGTCTCAGCACGCCACACACAGCAGCCATGATGTTGTAAAGGCAGTCAGTCATTATATACCTACTCATAAACGTTTCTGAATTCCTTCCTAAAAATTCCAATAAAATAAGAGGAACTAAAACTACAATAATAATAATAATAATCAATCAATCAGTCAATCAATTGGACTTTATTGTCACTTCAGCCATATACGGTTTGTACACAGTGAGGCGAAACAACGTTCCTCCAGGACCAAGGTGCTACATGCAACATAAATTTACAACACAATAATAATAATAATAATAATAAAAGGATAATTGTGCTGCTGTATAGTGCAGTTTGGTTATGTATAGTGCAATGATTTCAGTCAGCAGGAGTTCTACATTTTATCATGATGAGCTGTTAGTGTTTTTTCTGTAAAAAGCATCTGAGAAATCAAACAGAGGGAAGAACTCTTTCACGACTTTCTTGCTTTTACTATTTGTGCATTTCTCTTCTTATCGTTTTTCGAACGAAGATCAGTCATCAAATCTCTAGCGGATGCTACATTCATTTCAGCCCATTTTATTATGAGTCATTGAGCTTCTCTGCAGTTTAACTGGCAGGTGCAGGTGAGGCCCAGTCCTATGCACGCACTACTCGGTGCATGTGTGTTTTATACAACGCTTTTTAATGATGCTGAAATGGATATATGCTTAAATTAAATGGCAGGTCAATGGGTTAAAAAATAAACCAGATTCATGAGTAAAACTAGAAAAAGCGCACCCAGAAAGCATTTGTCAGAAAACATGACCACGCAGTTTTTTGTGCGCAGCAGTCAGCTGATGATGACTGCGCACAAACCTGTGCAGGTTTGCAGCAGATCTGCATCATGTGCAATGGCACCTCATACAAACGTAGCAAAAATGATTTATTTTGATGCAGAAACATTTGTTTACATACATCTTTGTAAATTTGCGTTGCGTCATCATGTATATTGAAAGCAGACGTTTGATCGTAATGCGTCACTAACTTAAAGCTTACCTCAAACCAAATGTTTCTTCAGGCTGGTTTTTGGTTCTTTTCTTGCGTTTAAAGTCGAGTCTTCTCTCTTGTCTGAAGTCTGTGGTCTGTGCTGCAGTCTGACCTTGTTTACATACCAGACTGGCACTCGGCTGGTCGGGAGCGGTTCGGTTTTCTCCGTCGATTGACGCAAGCGACGCCGCCGCCACGTGCGCCTGCGCACTTGCGCTGCTCCGCTACCATGGCAACAGAACGCCGCGTGCAGCAGATACGTTCGTCTTGTTGAAACATTTCGCTTGTTGCTTGAAACTCGCCTAAACATAAAAGTAAACAAAGAAAATAGACGGACGCTTTGAGGAAGATGTTTGGAAAGATGAGAAGAGGTCGAGAGTTTAATGGACCGACTCCTCATTCAACAGCTGTGGTGAGAAAATGGAAAAATATGATTCTCTGAAAAGAAATGTGGAATATTATCAGATATTGCTAAGAGTTAGCTGCTAGCAGGTCGAACACTTCACAGTTCTTTGCCAGGAGTAGCTAAGCTAATAGCAGGAAATGTGTCAGCTTTTATCTTAGTACTAGTCCTCTCTCAGAAAAATAAACTTTCTAAGTGTCTGTAACTTCTGTAATCAGATTACATACCAGCAGTGCATCTGTGTTGTTTCTGTTCGCCTCAGATAGCCAAGATGCCCCTGTCCAGACCCCCCAACTACCAGTTCCTGCAGGAACGGAGAAGAGAGGCAGTTCGGGGCCAGTTACTGGACTACAAAAAGGACATTGGGAACTGCGACGTCAAAACTTCCTTGTTTGAGAGCAGCAAACATCACTATGTGAGAAAAGCTGTGGAGAGGCGAGTGGGGGCTGATCGACAGCAGCACCAAGCCCAGATCAACCAACGCAGATGCAGGTTAGTCCCTGTTCAGATCTGAGCCCAGCTCAACCAGTGCTGGTTCTGTGGTATCTAATGGAGCTGTGACCTCTCCTCCAGGTTCAAGCAAACGCTGGAGACGGAGAAGGAGCAGCTCCTGCAGGAGATGAAGGACAAGATGAAGGAGATGAAAACGGAGCGACTGAGCGGGATGCAGGAGAGACTTCAGTTCCTCCAAGAGAGGAGTGAGCGTGAGAGGCTTCAGCAGGTTACAGAGAAGCTGGAACAGCTGTTCAGGTCTGAACTCCTGCTGTCCGTCACAAGGTTCTGCTAGCTTGTCCGGGTCAGAAAAGGCAGAGTTTGTTTGACCCCAGGAACCCTTGATGGCTCATTGCATCTAATTTCACTTCAGGTTGAATTAAAACAATTCTCATTTCTCAGGTTTTGCATATCAGGACTGAAAAAGGTGTCTTCATCAACAGCAGGTTCTGAGGTTTTACAGATTAGATGTTCTCCTGCAGCTGGTTCTTAGAACCAACATCTGAGACATTCCAGGAAGAAAATACTGGGAATATTTTACCTTGTGATACTTGAAGCTGAACCCTGACCTGTTAGAAAGGTTCTGCTGAGCCGCTGGGTTTGTTGGACAACAAAAAAGGGGTCCAGTAGGTCGCGTCAGTGTTTTCAGACGGGACTCTTGAACTGACCCAACATCTGGCCGCTGGTTTGCAGGGAGCAAGACCACGAGACTCGCAGTGCCCTGAGCCGGCGCCATGAGCAGCAGGTGTGTCAGGAACGTGCTGTTCAGATGAGGACCCAACAGGAGGAGGAGCGGCGCCAGCGGGAGGAGGATAGGTGGATAGAGGAGCTTTTGGAAGACGATCAACATACCAGAGACAAACTGGACCATCTGAGTGTTCAGCTCCGGCACCAGAGAGTCGCTGAGCAACAGCAGGAGCTGAGGAGGCAGATGGAGGAGAAGGAAAAGCTGAGGCAGGAGGAGAAGGAGCTGAAAGAGGAAGAGGCCCGGCTCCTGGTGTGCTCTTCACTCCTGTTAAAGCTCACAGCCTTCAGAACTAACCTGAACCCTCACCATAACCTTTTGTCTCATCCTGCAGCGGCAGCAGAATCAGGACCTGCTCCTGGAGGACCAGAGACACCAGCAGCTGAAGCTTCAGGAGCAGCAGAACCACAGCTGGCAGCTGGAGCGGGACATCCGCAGCAAAATGAGGCGACGGGTCCGGGAGCAGCAGGAGGAGCTGCAGCTGGACATGAGCATCCTGCAGGACCAGACCCAACAGACTGTGGACCTGAGACAGGAAGCTGCCGAGAGGAAGGTAACCACACCTGAGACTCACCTGGATCAGAACAGGTCCAAACCAATCCTGTTTACTCACCGGATCAGAACTGTACTCACTGTAAGAAGTAGCACAGCTCCTCTCAGAATGAGGTTCTGAGCTGCTGACCCAGTCCGTTGGTGTTCAGGTGGAGCTACGTGAGGAGCAGCAGCGATACCTGCAGTACCTGTCCGAGGTCCGGCAGAGACAGAATGCAGAGGAGGAGGAGTGGAAGCAGCTGATGGAGGAAAAGCATCAGGAGATCCTAACCAAACAGAACCAGCAAAGACACCGGCACCAACAGGCCAGGAACCACCTGGTGGAGGAGGTGATGGAGGCCCGGCACCTGCAGGTCCAAAACAGATGTAAGAGCCACCAGTTCATCAGAACCAAGCAGTCACTGTTCAGTCTTCAGTGTGTGTGTGTGTGTGTGTGTGTGTGTGTGTGTGTGTGTGTGTGTGTGTGTGTGTGTGTGTGTGTGTGTGATCAGTGAACAATAACCTGGAGAAAAAAGCTGAGTTGCAGAAGGAGAAGGAAGCTCTATTTCAAGCCATTGAGGAGGAGAAACTGAAGCAGGAGGAAGAGAAAAGAAGGTTTGTTGTTGTTGTTTTTGTTTTTGTTGTTGTTGTTGTTGTGTACATAGCCCCACCCCTTCCTCTCTGAGCAGCAGGAGACAGGCAACATTGGCGTACCGGGCTGACCTGGAGGCTCAGGTCAAGGAGAAGCAGCACCTTCATGGCGAGCAGCGAGCTCAAACCCTCAGGGAGGATCAGCAGGGACTGATCCAGGAACAGCTCATCAAATGCAGGAGGGACCAGATCCTGGCCCGGCCCGAGTCCAACACCCTCTCCCATCCTTTCAGGAGGACACTGAGATCTGCAAATATCATGAATCCGTGACACTAAGGAATATTTTTCAGAATCCTTCCATTTACGATCATTTTACTTGTCTGTATATCCAGAAGGCTTTTTCCACATGTTACTGCATTATTCCAAAATGGACACAAATCATTCATTCTCCTTAAAATTGTACACACAACACCCCATAAAGGCAACGTAAAAAGACTCAGAGAACAGGTCTGGTTTCCCCACTGTCCAATGATCAGAAGTGTCCCTGAGCCTGGACGTCCACTACCAGTGTATCTGAATGAGTAACTGTTTTAAAAAGATTATGAAGTTGTTTGAAAAAACATCTAAACCTTGTTATTGTCCATTTATAGAAGAAAAATGCAGAAATGTATTTTAAATTTACAGTTTTTATATGTGTGAACCTAAATTATGGTTAACGGGTTTGTTACAAACACATTTGATTTGCGTGTTGTATGTTTACCTATTTACATTTCAGTGTGTGTAAGCTAGCATCTGCTGGTTTTCGCCTAGTTTTTAAGACGTTACTGTTGCTGCAAAACTGTCCTTTTTGCTTTTTTCAGCCTCTGTCAGCTTTTAGCCTGACTGTCGGCATAAAGAGTGTGAATCCATGTGTCTGGATTATGATGGCCTTAAAGGGACATTGTGTAGTTTTTATCAATAATCTCTGGAAACATCCATAATAATGTTGTTGAAAATGAATTAACTGATGACCAGTTGTTGAAAAATATTGGAGGCTTCATAACATAACCATAAAAATCAGGTCTAAAAAACATGGGAGCAGGTCTAAGAGTGTTTCTCAATGTCAAGGCGCCTGGCCTTGCGAGGCGATGTCTTGCGAGGCCGAGGCCTTGCTTATGAGGACACTGTCCTTCCTTGGTCAAAGAAAACGGTTAAATGGAACAGACTGCAGCTTCCACGGCGGTCACGTAACATCACGTGACACGGGAGATAAGGTTATATTTTATGTGTATTAGTTTCAATATAAATATATAACGAGTTACTTTTTAAATTGCGTATGTGTTTGTTAAATTAAATATATAAGTGAGTTACTACCCGCTAGCCACCGAAGCTGCATCTACTAAGCAACTAACCAACCTTAGATAACTTCTTTGGATCTAAAAAAAAAGAACATTTTAAAGTAGCTGACTTACTTTTAAACTTGAAATTTGCCAAAGAAGTAGCTGCTGGCTTCCGATCCTCCATCCTTTTGAAAATACCGCACTGTATTCTGGGAATTTTTTTACCAAGGCTAGGCTACAAGACACCTCCCGTGCATCCTTGCGCAGCTAGCTAAACAGCTAACAAACGGAGAACACACTCCTCGGTAGAACATGAACATTGGAACACGTCTTGGCGGCTCCTGATGACGTATCTCCTAGGCAACTGGGGTGGGGCCAAGGCATCAAGACGAGGTTCCCAGGCATTGATAAACACCCTGAAACTCTGGGCGGCGCCATATTAGATGCCATGTTTCCTTCTACGAGAGCCCTTGAGGATAAAATGTATTTACTGATTTGTAACAAACGATTGGAAGACTTTCACCATTCATCAACGTGGTTTTTTACACATTTACCTCTTCACTAGTTGCAAGTGATGAAAGGGAGTCTGACATGGTTGTTGTTGTTCTGAAGTTTGCACTCCCCGGGGCATTTTGACCCTAATGGGCATCCGTTACAAGGTTTTACTCCAACACAAAAATACAGCTTGCTTGCAACAATTTAGGGATCTACTGCCCCCTATCGCCAGGAAAAATACACACTGTCACTTTAAAGTTACAGCAGTGAAATTACTTCTCTGTTAAATTAATATTGTGTTTATTGATTTGTGACATGTTGTTCTGAATCCTCTACTTACACCAAACATGTCATCATGGACATTTTCTAAATTGTCACAAGGAAATAATTCCCATCTTCATTTTTTTGCATATTGAGAATAAAATGATTAAAAAAGAATAATGACTTTTATTGTAAGGCTGCTCATAATACCGCAAATATACTGTCATAAATAGTATAAATATTGCACAGGACAGTTAGGACTTCTGTAAATCTGAGAGGAGAGAGAAAAGTGGACTCATCATAACTCATCCTCATCACAATAGGCACTGATAATATTCTAATCTCATGCTTTTCTCACATTTGCATACAGATTTTTAATTAAATGGTTTATCAAATATGGTCACACACACACGGGTGTGAACCAGGAAGTCAATGATTTAAACACTGAAAACTACGTGGTAATATTTAGCAATTAAATATTTATTTATATGAATCAAAAGAAAGCGACCAGCCTTAAAACAGGCTCTTTAGTAGCATTTACCTCCTTTTTGGGACACACCGGTGATGATTTTTACCTGTTACAAAAGAGACGAGACAAACAAAATGTCCCATTGAAACTCGTCAACACAAAAGCTGTTATTGGTATTTAAAGTAATCAGATTTGTGCAAGGATTTACATACTAACATTCTTAAAATTTCTAAATAAAGATAAAAGAAAGCTTTAATTGGATCCCTTGACTGAGCTTTTTGTTTTGGTGAAGCACAGGAGTCCATCAACAGAGTAATAAATCTTTTAATTGCATTTGGTTTTTTAAAGAGACACAATATCATGTAACTTCTCCAATAAATACAAGATACAAAACGGTGAGTTCCATGTGGAGAAGTCGATTCAAAAAGCAGAAAAAAGACAAAATAAGGTTTGAAATGATCAAATCTGAGATCCAAGTTGTAACTGATGTGAACTTATTCTGCATAAAATTAGCACCTTGCTTACTCTCTCTGTTGCCATAACAACCGGATGAAGGCGCCTGCTGTACGGCTGTACCACATCTGAGAATCAAAAAAATGTTCATGAGCAAAATCCTCGTGGTAATGGTCGCCTTTGTCCTGTAGTCTCATTCACGCCTGCTAAAGATGTCCCAGCCACCTTCATTCGGGTGTTTATCATCATCTTGGTCGTCTGCAGTAACTACGATGACATCTTTGGTTTCCCCTCTGCTTCACCATCAGAAGATGGTATAAGAAAGTTTAATCGGGACCGTGAGCTGATTTCCTGAGCCTGAAAAGTTCCCTTTGTGCTCACCAGGCAGCTGGAGGACTTGATCAGCGTCATACAGCTGGTGGGACGGCGCTGCTGGCTGCAGAGCTGACCCGATGATCTACGCCGGGTGGAACGCTGGTGTAGAAACTCTGAGGGAAGACGTTGAGGCTCGTTGAGAGGATGTTGTACGGCAGCTCCACAGACGGACGGATGCTCTCCTCGTACGTTGGCGGAGGCTATTGGGGTCACACACAAACAACACGGACATCTTTAGAGGAACAGAATTTAAATCTGCTGCAAAAATAACAAAAAAAAAAAGAAATAACTGATTATTATTTTTTCCCCACAGATGCAGAGAATCCATTTTGCTCTGGAAGCTGATTGGCTGCAGGTGCGTGCGTCAGTGCAGTCAGACATAACCAGTGCCTTATGAAAACGTGCTCCAGGGGGAGCAACTCCTAAATTCATATTAATGAATTTACCTGCATGAAGCAGTAGGAATGTTACCTCGCAGGAAGAGGGTTGCAGGTTCAAATCCCTGATGCATGGAGGTAGCATGATCTCCATGCATACGTGGGTTCACTCCCATTTCCCCCAACAGACTAAAAACATGCATTTTGGTTTGTCTGAAGATTGTGAGTGAGTGAGTGAGTGAGTGAGTGAGTGAGTGAGTGACAGATCCAGAGAACATCCTAAACCCTCAGCTCAGCGGGTTGATGTTTATTTTAAAAAGGGAATTGGGACGTGTTTTTATTTACATCACCAATTAATCTGTTCCCACTTCAGCCGGCTGGAACTTTTTTTTCATTATCTCTTTAATAAAATCAAGCTGATTCACACTCCCTGACTGTGTCCTCTTATCTTTTAATTGCTCGGGGACCCTCAGGCGACGGGTGAAACACAACAGAATCTGCCCTTCATCTGATACACACACGCACACGCACACGCACACACACACACACACTTAACTACTACACATTGCCCCAGGCTGCAGGACAGATGGGGAAATTATATGAACGACCCTCAAACAGGCTACATGAGGGGGGAGGGACAAAAAGAATGCATTGGTTGAAAAAGTTAACGTTAATATATGAGTGCATGACTGAGTGTTTTATTATAAATAAGGGGGTCAGAGGGGAGGACAGCAGAAGACAAAGATGCATTCTTGGCCACTGTTTGCACTCATGGAGGCAGGCCTTCATTATGCTTGATGTGACTTTTTCTCATTACCTTGTTTGCTGAAGCGTTGTGCAAACCCAAAGCTCAGCAAAAGATCAACACTGTGGAACCTCAGCCAGCAAGTGTTAGATGAGCTGATAGTGTGTCCTGTTTACTCCTCTCTGAATGCACACGCTGCTTTTCAGTAAGCTCCTGTTACAAAAATGATGTATATAATCTGCACAAAATGCACAAAAGGTTGTCTTTTTCAGCTACAGCTTCATCGTGACGATGAGTGAGAAACCGGTCCTTCAGAGCCCCGTAAGGGCTGCGTTGCGAAAGTGTTTGTGACTGGATACATTTCCGTGACACACTCTCAAATTCATTCACCCTACCTCAGACACAATGGGTCCATTGAGACCAAAACGGTCTGCGATCATCATGTGGATCTGCCTCTGGCGGTCTTTCTTTCGGACGCTCTCGTAAGAGGGGAGCCTAGGCAGGGGGGCCTCCAGAGCGGGCAGGCTGTAGCTGGAGGGCAGGCCGACGTAGAACAGATCACCTGACTGCTGGAGTTTCCACAAAACACAACATGACGGAAAACAGATTTTATTTATTGGCTGAAACTGGATTTTGGTTAAGAATCCTCTCATAAAGATTTAGACTCATGTTTGGGTTTTCTCACCTGAGTGTTGCGGTCATCGACTATCTGAGTCTGCTCCAAACAAACGGATCCCACCAGGGTCTGTCTGCTGCTGTAGTACTGAGGAGGAGTATCCTGGAACAATAAACCACTTAGCATTATTTATGGGTGAAGCAGCTGCTAAGATCTTCTGCTGAAGGTTATGAAACAATAAAACCTCACTTTTTGTAGATAGCTCTCTGAATGACCTCAGCTTCCAAAAATAGAGACTAACAATCATAGTACTTCCTGTTCAGTATTATATCAACATAGTGTTGCCAGAATAACCTTCTTGTGACAAAAAGCACTCAGAAGTTAATATGAGAAGTTCTAAAGGAGACATTTGTTGCGTCTGTTTGTGTGGCCATGTGGGTCTCCGCTTCTATAAACACTCCCAACATGGATAAAAAACCTCCATCTATTTTCTGTCCGTGTTTTGTTTCAGGAATTACATGCCTGAAACAGCCCGTTTCAAAAAGGCCCTGTTTGTGATGTCACAATAAGGAAAATTAGCAGAGAAGCCTAACTTATCTGTCAACACAGGCTTCCGCTCTAGGTGTGAAAGAGCAGCGGCTCAATGAGATCTCCCATCAACTCATAGCAGCCAGTTGCCTGGTGGGTGGGCGTGGCCAATAACAGCTTATTTGCATTAAAGGGAGAGACCCTTGAAATGGCTCATTCTGGAAGGTCCTAAAACTGTCTAGAATAAAGCTGCTGAGATTGCTTGGCGTGAGAGGGGTTAACTTCATAAATATATGTTGTACAGACTTTTGAATTATTATAACTTGTTTAAAGAGAAACAATATTTCCACGTTACTACAACTGCATCACCCACAGACAACTTTTTGCTTTTTCGTTGCAATTCTGTGCAATTTAAGTTGACAAATTGCACATTTTCCTGTAGATTTTGTCAACCCAGTCAGTTGCTTTAGAGAGCTATCAACAATTTTGGCAACAATTGCTCATAACTTTACACAGAACAGGTCTTATAAAGATCTGAACTTTCCTTACAAGTTTGTTTTTTAATGTTTGATTACTGGTAACTAAACACTTGATGTTAAAAGTTCTTATTTCTCCAACCATGATAAATCAGAGATCCACTCATCTTCTGCCCAATTAACCAATTTTCATGCCTGGTTTAGTCTCTGTAGGAGCCGGTTGGTTTAAGCTGAGCCGTAAATTATCTTATCAACCAGAGGATGACACGACCACCCTCTGATTCCCGTGCCTCGTCCCTGTCCCACCCGCCTCCAAAACACAAGAAAAGTCAGGGTCTCACTGTATGTGGTGATGAGATCCTGAAAAAGGGCCGCCACTAAACCGGTTAATTACCTTCCGTCTAAATGAGCGTCCTTTGTGAAGAGAACAATGTGATGCACTACTGTGCAACACACACACACACACACACACACACACACACACACACACACACGTGTTGCTCCTGCATCATTTCAAGAGGAATTTTAACGTTTTATAATTTGATTCATCATATCCTTGATGAGACAATGACATTGTTCACACTTAAAATGAAGCACAGTGGTGACCTTTGTCACAACCCTTCAGAGGAAAATAGAGAGCGCCAAAAAGATGATGACAAAGGTCTCGTTCCCCTCATGGGTGTGTACTTTAAAGGGACGAAAGAACGTCCTCAGGATAGAGACCCAAAAAGAAAGCAAGGGTCGTCCTTTTGTCGTTTGCTATTGATTGAGCCGGTGTGAAAAAGCACAACCATTTAAAATTGGTGTTGAAGTCGGGGGAGGATCCCAACAGCGACTGCTTTTTAAGATTTTTTTTCTTTGCTGCAGCGTAAAGGAGACCCATTGTCCCATTTGTGTCCCCAACACCCACAGCGAGGTCTCTGGTCTATTCATGGATCAGAAAGAACCAGAGAAAGGTATGTGACTATGAAGTAGACGATGTGAGATATCCCACTGGAGCTAAATAAAAGGAACTTCTTAAGTCAGAGGAATATTTTCTAGAAACGATCCCACGACTGGACATCTTATTTGTGTGTTTGAACACTTAACTTAAGAAAACCCAGTAGCTGCTGCACCCTGAGAGGCTGTAAGCAGAGGTCAGGCGCTGAAACAGCGCCATAAATCAGGCAGAACTTTCTCGTCAAACCCTCGGCTGAACACAGCTTCCTGTCTGTTGAAGGTACGGCTTGTGTTTCTGCAGTCCAAAGATAACTCTGGAACCTGACGTCTGGGCTAGCGGAGGTGAGAAACAAGTCGGGAAACAGAAGCAGAGTGAATGGATGACCGATGAATAGTAACATCTTTGAAATGTTTAGATTCCCACTCTTCCTCATCCTGCACCGATACAGCTAACAGATCGTTCTGTGACACATATCACTCCACACTAGCCTAGTGAACTAGACCAAATTCTTGCTTTGCAAATACATTTATTTAGTCTGGCTTGCCAGGCTAACTCCACACCCAATCTTAAAGGGTGGGTGAAGATGTTTTTGCCTCACAGTGTGTATTGGATAAACATCTCAAAACTCTCAGGAATTAATGAATAGATGTGCGTCTGCCACTGGGTAAAGCAGCAATCTTCTGGAGTTTTCCCCCTTTCAGGAATTCTGTGTGTTTATATGATGAAGACAATACATCATTTATATGATAAGCCCGCCCCGTCCCGTAGAGCCCCATGCAATTCAAATTGTGTCACACAGGTTCAGCCCATTGCGTTAGACAATTGCAGAGCAGGCACAGGCATTTGCAAAAGTACCTAGATTGATGCAGAGTTGGCAGCATTGCTTATGAACACGCACGTCTTTAAAATAATAATGTATGAATAAACAGCATAACGTGTGAAAAATAATTGTAAAACAATGTTTTTAGCTCTGTTGGATGGCCAGAGGAGCATATCCGCGAACGAGAGGTGTAGCTTCAAATAGGGGGAGGAGCTTATAGGTTCACTACATTTTTTTGCACTTTTTGATGGTGCCTTGAGAAAAAACTCCAGATTTCTGCTTTAAAGGTTGTTTAATTTTTACGCTTGCAGTGATCTCTAGTAGGAATGAATGCCTTGTAAGTCATACTAGAGAGAAAAAAGCCCAGAAGCGTCTCTTTCAATACGGAGAATTGAGCAGGAGGTGAAAGTAGCTTCAGACGACGTCTTATTTCCTGATATTTGGACATTTCACCTCTGACTGGCTAACAGCAATATGACTAGTGCTGACTCTGTTAGCTCTGCAGCGTTGATGTTTTATCTCCACAAATAACACAAGACTGAAGGAGTTCTGCTGTGTGGTGGAGTTGCTAATGCTAACGGTTAGCTTCTACTAGCTAAGATTTTCTCTGCTATTTTTCTGGATTTTAAACCAACAAAAGCCTTACCCGTAGTGAGTCAACGTGGGTGAGTCCATGAATGTTAAGTGACAGTTTGATATAAATGTGTCCGTATTTTGTAGTTTTTAAATCAGAGTTTAAACGTCGATTTTCTGTCAAAAGAAGAAGAAGAAAGAAGAAAATATCATTTCTATAGCGCCTCTCAAGATAAAAATCACGAGGCGCTTCACAAAAAAAATTTAAAACTATAAAAAATAATTTAGAAAATGGTTAAAAATATATTTAAAATGAGTAAAAAAATAGACAATTGTGATTAAAAAATGTTAAGAAAGAGAGAGAGTGAATGGGAAAGAAGGAAATCAGTGGATCCTGAGGAAGGTGGAATAGGTGGGGAGAGCAGAATAAAGAGAGAGTGGTGAAGAAGGTCATACAAAAGCCAGCTTGAACAAGTGAGTCTTCAGCTGCTTTTTGAAGGAGACCACTGAGCCCACTGATCTCAGGCTCAGGGGGAGCGAGTTCCAGAGTCTGGGGGCCACAGCAGCAAATGATCTGTCACCTTTGGTCTTTAGCCTGGTGCTGCACAACCAGTAGGCTTTGATCACTGGACCTCAGGGACCTGCTGGGGGTGTAGGGACTAAGAAGATCACAATGTAAGATGGTGCTTGTCCATGTAAGGCCCTATAGACCAGAACCAGGATCTTGAAATGAACCCTGAAGTTGACTGGCAGCCAGTGAAGCTGGAGGAGAAGCGGGGTGATGTGGGTGTGTTTGGAGGACTTGGTCAGAAGCTGAGCACAGGCATTCTGAACCACCTGTAGACGGTTCAGGGAGGTTCTGCTCAGACACGTGAAAAGAGAGTTACAGCAGTCTAAGTGTGAGGAGATGAAGGTGTGGAGAACTGTCTCAAGTTCAGAGCGGCACAGAATAGGACTCAGCTTAGCAATGTTCCTGAGATGGAAGAAGGAAGAGCTAACAAGAGAACTGACGAGAATCCAGGGTGAGAGCTGGGTCAAAGGTCACGCCAAGATTCCTGATGGAAGGTTTGGTGTGAGAAGCAAGCTGACCAAGAGAGTCTCTGTCTTTGGGAACCAGCTTGTCTGGGGCACAGATGAGGATCTCAGTCTTATCTTCATTCAGCTGTAGAAAGCTCCCAGCCATCCAGGTTTTGATAGAGTCTAAGCAGGTGTGTAACATCTGCAGCTTAGACATCTCATGGGGCTTAAAGGAGATGTACAGTTGAATGTCATCTGCATAAAGATGGTAGGAGATTCCTTTGAAGGAGCTCAGGATGTGCTGAAGAGGAAGCAGATAGAGGAGGAAGAGCAGAGGCCCCAGCACAGAACCTTGTGGGACACCATGGGTAAGGGAGGTGGTGGAGGACCTGAACTTGGAGACGGCCACAGAAAAGGAGCGCTCAGAGAGATAAGAGGAGAACCACTCCAGAGCAGTTCCTGATAGGCAAAAGTTAGGAGATAGGTGTAGGAGACTATTTTCATGGTCACCCTGCGTGTTAAGCTCAGAGTGACCGATTATAATCAGGAACAATAATTAAAAAATGGTTTTCAGTTATCCACTCCTTTAAGTTTGAAGTAAACACAATGACAGCCAGTTATACTGGTAAAATTTTACTAAGAATACTAATACTTGTGTGGGAAAACGAATAAACGATTAAATATTTTTAAGATTGAGGTAAAAAGCAACTTTAACTTCATAATTTTTCAACACACAATGATTTGAGTCTAAAACTCTGGCATGAACAATGGCGGATCTTTAATTAAGATGTGTAATCTAGAAAGAAATGTCTAATAATGCAATTGAGGGATCCTTGATCGCAAAGATTAGCCTCACTTGTTTTACATGCAGTCCAAGTGTTGCAGCTAGATAGACAACGATTAAAAAACACGATTTAATTCTATCAATGCTGAAGCTGCATTCACATTCACGGTCAGTGCTAAATCTGTCCGATTCCATTAGAGTTCCATTAGAGTGGCAAGCTGAACCAGACTGAAGCAAATCCATTGCTTCACAGCGATCATATCAAGCCTGTTTAAGTCTTTTCTGCCACAGCCGTGCAAATTCAATCTGACACTCGCCAATGATGCGGCACATGGAGAGCACCCCCCCCCCCTTCATCAGTGTGGTCCTGCACTGAACGTACAGATCACCTCAGCAAGAAAACTCAGCACAAAGGAAACTTTCACCAAGGTTTGTGTGTGTGTGTGTGTGTGTGTGTGTGTGTGTGTGTGTGTGTGTGTGTGTGTGTGTGTGTGTGTGTGTGTGTGTGTGTGTGTGTGTGTGTGTGTGTGTGTGTGTGCCCTCATACCAGCTCACCATATCTGGTTCCTGATAGGAGCGATGCTTACAGCACTGAGAATCCTTGCGGTAAATTATAGACATCAGCACGACAACAACCACAAAGAACACAGAAGAAACTGTTTGAAACAAGAAGTCACAGTTAATCAGACAATCATCATATATATATATATATATATATATATATATATATATATATATATATATATATATATATATATATGTGTGTGTGTGTGTGTGTGTGTGTGTGTGTGTGTGTGTGTGTGTGTGTGTGTGTGTATATATGTATAGACGTGTGTGTGTGTAAGTTTGAATCAACATTTCAATGATTCAGATTTTGATGTGTTACCTCATATGCAACATTTTACATTAAAAACAATTACTAAAATGTTGTTTTTGGCTGTTATGATGAATAAGTCACGTCAAATATTCATGAGTTGACCACGAGAGCGTGTCTGAGAGAGAATCGGGGTGTTTCTTCCCGGGTTTCTCAGTAATAACCGGGACAGCAGCGGTAATGATCTACTTACAGGACGCAGCGAGCACTGTGAGCTGATCTGAAGTCAGCTGTGAGGACGGACTGGTGGGACTCGCGATCGTGGACATGTCCTCCGGGTAAATCGTGAGAGTTTCTTTCTGAGGTCTCCCCGAGCTGTTCAGCCTCAGCGCAGAGGCTCTCATCTTACATCTCAGAGGGACCTGAACGGGACACCGGTACCGGATGTCTGCTGCTCTCCCTCCCTCCGGTTCCGGACAGGCTGACGGTCCACACGAGCTCTGGAGCTCCCCTCTCTCGGTAAACGCCGCAGCGTCACCGATCGACGCCCTCTCCGTGCGTGACGTCGCTCCGGTCTTGGGCTCGTTACTTTATGTTTCCCGTGTGTAGATGAGATTAGAGCTCCTACAAAACACCTGCGTGTGTTTTAGGGTTTAGATGGGCAAGAAGTTGCTCCAGACGTCACCACATGCCTGAGTCTGAGTCTCGTAACCATGGAAACGGCGGGGGTCCCATCCTGAGAGGATTTCTGAGCAGACAAAGGAGCTAAAATGTTCTATGAGAATTCATGGATGGAAAACATGACATTTTCTAAATGACTTTGGAACAAACTATTGTTTAAAACTCACAGCTGATGTATTTATTCATGTCATTTATGAGGAGAGGACTTATAGCTGATGTCTCTTTTGTCCTGAAGCTTTGATGCGTGTTTTATTTGATTCCATCTATATAATTTATTAGCCTAATGGAGAAATTTGAGAAATTCTCTCTAGATAAGTTTTGTAAGAGAATATCGAGACGCGTGTAGCCCTGTTACGTGCAAGAATTAATTGTCCCAACAAGTTCTTTACGTCGAGCATGCAGATCTAAAGCCAGTTTTGAAAATGCACACACACACACACACACACACACACACACACACACACACACACACATGCAATGCTGTAAAATGGAATTTTAATTTGATAAAACAAAAAAGTCAACTTTTCACTTTAAGAGTTTAAAAAGACCTGATTAAAGTTAGAGTTATTCATTTTTTAAGGACACAATGAAGAGTTTCTAACTTAAATGAAAGAAACCGATAAGGTCCCGTTTTGTTGAGCTCTTTCTCTGAGCCTCACAGATAGTCTGCTTTGTCAGATTACTTACTGATTACAGATTACATGGTATGGCACTTATGATAACTGCTGTAAATCTGTTAAATTATTAGATTACTATTTTCAATTCAAATTTAATTTTAAAAATGTGTTTAAAGAAGTAGTGTACTTATTATGATTCATGTAGTTATTTTTGACTAGTGATACCTGGAGTTGCAAGTATTACTGTTTAGTAGTGAACTGAAGGTGAAACCCTGCACTAGTGGGTCATTTTCATTCAAATTTTACTATTAAAATTGGAGGTAGGACTAATAGACATTTGCTTCTTCCAGTCTTTCTGACTGAATGCGAAAGTTTATTTAAAAAAATGTAATTGTTGTATGGATTTTATTATTTTTGTTTATCTGCTAAGTTGACATTTGTCTTTTTACATCGTAGAAATAAAGTTTTCATCACCATCATTGAACTTGATGGGCCTTAGAGCGCCCTCGTGTGGATACTGAGCTCAAGACGCTGCACGCACTTGCTGGGCTGGCTGTTGTAGTCGGAAAAATGGTGGCCAGCGTCCGAGTCTTAAAGCTACTACGACGATATAAACCAGCGATTTCAGCCGCTTTAATCATCTTACTGATACAAGGACTTGTAGTATGGAGTCTGAGGAGTCTGGAGGAAGGCGAGGCCGAGGTAAGAAACCTTGCCGATTATATTCAGGGCTGAATTGATGTAGTGAGCTTCAGTTATAGAGCTAGCAGTTAGCTTAGCTCACTCTGTGTTGGTTATTATACAGTAGCACTAGCTGGTGCTAGCTGTTAGCCGCTTGCTGCTGTACGTGTGTCGCTAACCACTGTTGGTTCCCACAGGAAAGTAACAGGCTACGTGTTCATTACACGAGTTTTATGTGACCGTTTAAAATGGTAGTTAACTTGTGAATAAAACTAGTTTAATGTTATTTCAGTCGTTGAAGTTGGGGAAACTGTGTGAATCAGACAGAAAAGAAAACAAACCGGCTTAAACATCTAAGAATCACTTTGTTTCAGCAGCTAAAGTCCGAGCTTCCTTTTCTAGCAGCCTCGGGACATTCCTAATCTGTTGCCCTTAATTTGCCTTTTATTTGTTGTTCTGATGCTTGTGTCTTCTGACACTGATGCTTGTATCTTTTGACACACGTTAAGCAACAGATTTCATCCAGGCTGATGAAACAGTTTATTTAAATCACCTGAGCATTTCATCGTTGATTCATACACCTGAAGTGTACTTGCCTTCGGGCATTAACTGCTAGGTTTTTTTCCTACTAAATGAGGTAACGTGAGCTGCTAACGGGTGTCACCTGTGGAGGACTGAATAAGTGCAGGAATGCAAGCTGAAACTTGGAAGTGGGAATCCTGTTGCTTTTCCAATAATTTGACATATGTGTAATATTTCTGCCCCATTCTGGGTGGAAGGACAGGTGTGATGGGCTGTGCCTCTGGGGTTTGAATAGAATAGAATGCCTTTATTGTCACTATACAGGTGTAAAGTGAGATACAGAGCATCTCCTACTCAGTGTAAAACAAACATACTTGGGGGGGGGGGGGGGGTACAGGAGGAGATGAATGATCTTTGCCACAGAGAAATAGAAAAGAAGGATCAGTGTTTGGTAGCGGGCAGGCTCCCCACATCTACTGGAGAGATTATGTGTTGTGGATCCCTTCGGTTTAATCTGTGAGCTGATCAGTGAACTCAAAGCCTAATTCTCATGCACCTGCTTCGTCTTTGTTCAGCCTAAATCTACAAATTCACTTCCTCCTAGTGTTTAATTACTAAACTGTGGTTCATTGTGTTGAAGAAATGTTCAGTTTTGTCCTCTGGCATTGTAAGCATGTAGCGACAGTGGAGAGGAAAAACTGAAGACTTCAAAAGTGAATGAGAATGAGTTGTAGATGTAGAGCAGCACCACTAAAAATGTTGGGAAGACTTTGAAATGTTCTTGTTTTGTGTTGAAACTAGGGCTGAAACGATTCCTCGAATAATTCGAGTACAAAAAAGCCTCGAGTCAAATTCTCTGCCTCGAGCATTCGTTTAATTCATATTTAATTAATTCATGGCTTTGCAATCGCCCGGGGTCATGTTTCACCCGGACTGAAATAAGTGACGCACATGCCCACTGGACTGAACGCACACGCGAATAGTGAATGTAACTTAACTTTCTCTTAAGCCATGGCGGACAACGTGGACCCCGGTGGAGTGCGAAAAAGACAGAAAATGTCAAAGTTGTGGGACCATTTTTCACGTCGTAAGGTGGAAAACGTAGTCCAGTGTAAATACTGTAAAATGGATTTAGCCTATCACAACACCACATCCTCCATGCTGCAGCACCTGTAAATGTCACTTCTGCAAGCAGACTCTGAGCCTCTGCAAGATAAGGCATTTTAGCCTGTATTTCTATATATTCTGCGGACACTGTGCGACTTTTTCGTTTGTAGCACTCAAGTTTCAGCTCACACCATACATCTGCTAGCAACACGTCGGACTTAAAATGTGCTAAAAAATAGCCGTTTATACACAACATGTTGGACTATTTATTGTGTTGTTATTGATATTTGTTGTCCCTCGGGATTGCTGCAGGAGGACACGGGTATTTATGAGTGGCGGAGGAAAATGAAAGAAAGTAAATAAATGTTGTGTGATCAGTATAATTTGACAAAACCACAGCAAACATGCTTTCTCGACAATCCTTGTTATTGTGTGAGAAAAAAAGTGAAGAAATTAAAATGGACGTGCATTAATAGGGAAACAGCCGGCGAGCTGTTTGCGCATGCGCCGTGAGCGGTTCTGGTTCTGTTTGGGCTGCAGCCGCTCGCAGCGCTACTTCAACAATTATCCTCCTAGTTTTTGTCTGGCTTGCCGGGCTAGCAGATTCTCGCACAGGGTCCGAAATTAAATTTTTTACTCACCGGCCAAGTTGGCTGGTAGATGATGAAAATCTACCGGCCAAGCATATTTTTTACCGGCCAAAATTCTAAATGATTTAGATCTGCCTAAAGCATGTTATTCTATATTATGTTGATTCCAAACAGAGTGACAAAATAATTAAAACATCAGTTAATAAGAAAAACAACTCTTTTGTCATTTTTAATATTTATTTATTTTTAGAGCTGTTTTTATGAACTCTTTCATTGAAATCTAGTCAGACTCCTTGTTTTCTCTGTCCATGAAGTCTGGCCTCCTGCTTCTGACACCGTCTTTGTGCCAAAGCATCACAGCCTCATTTGGGTCATAGTCCTTGATCTCTGGAGAACACAGCTGCACCATGAAAATATCTGAAAGTGTGTCCTAGGGTTGTCACGGTAACCGGTGTAGCAGTAAACCCCGGTAAAAAAGTTGACAATAAATAATAACAGTCTTGTTTAAAAAAAAATATATATATATATATATATATATATATATATATATATATATATATATATTATCTCTGTGGATTACCGTGGCTGCGGTGTAGGCGCGGTGACCCTTACCAGCCACCGTATCATCTGCTGGAAGTTGCCGGCGGCACATGCGCACTTTGTTGTTTACGACCAAAACTCTTTAAGCTAAAGCTGAAATAATGGCAGGAGGAGACGGCAGCACTTGGGACATTTATTATCCCTCAAAGAAGACAAAGTCGGAAGTACGGGCATTTTTTGGATATTTGAAGAATGCCGAGGGACAGTTGTCTGTGAAAGGCAGCAACGCTACGTGGCCATCATAATGTAGCCATTGTCTCACGACTCTGCCATCTCCAGTTCGCCACTTTTCACAAAATCTTCTGGTTGCCACTGGTCCTGGTGGTTTTTCTTCCAGTTCGACGAGTTTTCTTTTGGAAGGCTGGCTGACTCCAGTTAAAAACCGCCACATTTCACTGCTAGTTTTAACACGAAGCTAACGGCTAACTTGATAAACTGATTGAATGGGATAGGTGGAAATGACGTTGGATGCGGCGCTCACGTTTCGCGTACGTTTGTGTAAGTTGCATGCAGGCGGGAGGAGTATCAGAAATCCATGGAAGATGACTGATAAACATAACTAATTTGGTGCAAACATTTACCCGCCAGGTGGCAGGTAGAGCTCAAAAATTTACTCGCCAAATGGAGCAATTTACTCGCATTTGGCGAGTGGCGAGTGTTAATTTCGGACCCTGTTCTCGCACGAGGGGAAAATCAGCCCAGGTTGTGTACTTATTTTTTATACAGACATTTGTTTACTGTGAAGTAAAGTTGAAGTGCTGAAGCTTTGAAAACTAATTTTGAATAAAACTTGAAGAATAACTGGCAATTGCTTGCTCATTTTAAGAGGTCTTTCATATTTTATAACATGCTATTTGATATAATGGTTTACAAACACAAAAGGGCCATTTATTAGAGTACTCGATTAATCGAAAAAAAAAAGATTCGATAGAGTACTCGATTACAAAAATATTCGATAGCTGCAGCCCTAGTTGAAACACACGTGCAGTTGGTCTGAATAGCGAATGCATATACAGAACAGGACATGCAGGCATTGTCAGGTGAAGTTTTCTTCAGTTATTATAGCTCAGCCGACCTTAAGCATCCTAGCACTCGGTTTTATCTGATTAGATCTCGCTGCAGAACCTCTGGAGACTGTTCTCGCTGCTTCTTCACAGTCACACTTCCAGCTGACTGATTATGCATCACATGGCGCCGCTGACATATGTTGCAGGTGTGTTTTACAGAAAGGACAGTTGCCCTAACCAAGCGTTGGCTCTTCCAGAAACAAACATAGTTCTTTGTTTCCGGGACATTTTGAGGCTTTAAGCTAAAAAAAAGAATCTGCAGCTGCTTCAGTCACTAAACTGTAAACTCAGCAGTGTTTGCAGAGAACAGTTGAAACATAAATTTCTCCCTCTCATTCCTGCATGTCCTTTTCATTTGCTCTATTTAATATTTAGATTATTTTCATTTGTTTCCATGGAAACGAATATTCCTGCGTAATCCTCTAAACTTGTGAGCAGTGGTGAGTGTTTCATTAAAATCTCTCCAGCTTCTTTATGTCTTATCTTACATCTGCTCTAGTCAGTGGCTCTCTGTGCACGTGTGAACACACACAGACACTGTCACGTGCGTTATTTTAAATCTGTTGTGCAGAAGAGAGAGAGAGAGAGGAATACAGCGAGGACGGAAGAAGATGACTCCGTCATCCTCGTCTCACCCTCAGCTTTTCCCGCCTCCTCCTGCAGAGCCGAGCGCTCGGCTCCGAGTCCCGCTTCAGCAGATGGTGACGCCGATACGGGTTCTCTCCACTTTTAATTGGAAAGTAAAGAGGCCGCCTGGCTTTGCCTTTGAATCTACATTTTTGACATGATGGTTTTAATTAAAATCTGTGAAAGCCAGTGATAAGGGTAATTGAAACAAGAACATGTCCTCTGATGCTGAAAACGGAGGCGTTTCCACAGAAACCTGAGCTAATGTTTCACTTTTCTTGGAAAACAGAAAATATCCCAAATTAATTAAATCACTTGTCACTGAATTGAATCTGTGCACACAGCTGGCTAGTGCACATGTGGGACTCAGCTCAGCTCAACAGAGTCTGGGTTTGTTCAGCAGCAGCTAAACTGGTGCAGGACTTCCACCACGCTCCACACTACTCTGGTCTGAGCTGGCCGTGGATCATCTGGCTCCTGCTCCAGCCTCCTCCTCCAGCTCCCACCATCTCTGGCTATCGGCGTACCAGCGGTGTGAGGCGAGCGAGCCCACGCGCTGCTCTAAAGACTCAGAAAGCCCACTCGTGGTTCCTCCTCTTTTTTATACGCATGTTTTCAAGAGTTGTTTGAGCAACTCAGTCGTGTGGTTTGCCAAAGCTGCCGTGTCGTTTGGCTGGAGGATTTAAAAATAACTAACTCTGCTTCTTTTCTCTCGATCTATGTTTTAAAAGCTTGCCTTTTATTTAATGAAGAGTGATGTGTGCTTTTGAAAGAGGCTTTGCAATCAAATCTCACAAAGTACCAGAAGAAACAGAACTTGTGTGATATTTGGTTCAATTTGTGAATCAAGTTAAAACAGCTGAGATCCAACTTTAAACCAAACCTCTCGGCTTTTTCAGATCATTTTCATTAATAAACAGGTTGATTTTATAGGTGCAGCTGGCATATCATACAGAAAATCAATATAATGTTCTTTTGCAGCGTCTGAATGAATCATGGAGTCTCTTACATAATAACTAAGATCACATTTTATAAGATACGTTTGTTTTGCTGTATCAGAAGAATTATCCTCTGCACACCTCGCCTACGTTCAGTTTGTTATGTGCTTTTTCCCCTAAGAGTCCTGGGGTCTGCATAGGGAATAAGCTGTGTGTGTGTGTGTGTGTGCGCGCATGTGTGTGTGTGTGTGTCACTATCTAGTCTCTAAATTAGCTCTGCCAAGAGCAGAGGTGCTGCTAAAAATAACCTGGATGAGAGCAGTAAGAAAAATAAACAAAGCCAGTAAACATCCTTCTCCCTCGGGGGCCTTTTGTTGTTTTAATGAAGATTTCTGTTTATTTTATGTTGTTTCTGGATCATAAATCAATGCCTGACTTTTAACGCCCATCCTGAAATGGTATTTTAATAGAATTACTGGCAGTAGCTCAAGACTGAAAATCTATATTTTTTTTCTCGTCTCCAGAGAAAGACGAGACGGTCCAAGCTGCCCGACCACAACAGCCAGGACTCTAAGAGGGACGGCGCTCTGTGGGACAAAACTAACTCTTTGTCTGGGAGAAACCGAGGAAGATGGAATGCCAGGTTGGAGAGGACAGGCGGCACAGCGGCGAGCTCTCAGAGGAAAGGGAGCAGCCGCCGAGGAGGAAACGCCAGGATCAGACAGAAGACTCCCCAGGAGCGCGGGGGGATGGCTGCTGGATTAGACGTCATGCCACATGATCTGTCCAGCAGCCGTAACTTTAGCGATAGCCGCGGCGGCGTGGACGGGCCAGTTAAATTACCAGCTGCTGCCATGCCTGGTGAGCCAGGCAGCGTGGATGGTGCGCACCAAACCCCCAACAGTGACTTTCTGCCTAAATGTGAGATCGTAGGGAAGGACGCGCTGTCGGCTCTCCACCGTGCCACGTCCCAGCAGTGCAGGCAGGAGATCGCTAACATCGTGTGTCAGCATCAGGCTGGACAGCTCATGCCAGAAGCTCTTCCTCAGCTGTGCCCTCAGATCGGTGAGATAGCGACATCCACATTTTCTCAAGGTTTTAAAATCTTTCTCTCATCTATAAACTCTGGCAACTTTGTCCAGGTGTGTCTCAGCCAGTCCAGACCGCTGGTGGCGAGATGGACTTAAGCCTGTCCAAGGTGGACAATCCTGTCAGGGTGGCTTTTGTTCTTATGGTCCACGGCCGTGCTGTTCGTCAGCTCAAGCGTCTCATCAAAGCCATTTACCACCGTGACCACTACTACTACATCCACGTAGACAAGGTATCCATGTGTCAGAGAAACGCCACGTTCCTTCCCTCTGTCTCCAACGGCCTGGAATAAACAAAAGCCCAGAGGATGCTTTGTTGTGTTGTTAGGTGGAATGTTAAATTAAATCCCTGTTCATGTTTAGTTTACCTCAAAGGATTCTCCAGCCACTCTGCTCTGTTTGCTTCTAAACTGTAGGTTAAATAACCTTTTTGTTCAATTTAGTAGTTGAACAAATGCTGGTGGCTAAATATCGTCGTTAAAGATTTATTCTTGTTTCGGAAAATTAAAAGATCTACAGCTCGTACGTTTGTCAGATACATAAGAATTTTCACATAAATATATTTACATTTTAGCAGGAAACATAATTTTGTTGGAGAAACAACACAACAAGACAACAATAGGCACTGAGAAAGTTATATAATCTGTATGTGCAGCTCACTTTGATGAGTTGTGGCAGAACTCAGATTATCATCCCTGAATGTTTCTGCTGGTGACCTCTACATACCTGGTAGTTAAACAGTAAACAATCGGTTAGCTAGTTTTGTGCTTTTGTTGTACAAACAGCAGGACATTTGCATAAACTACCATGTAGATCATGGT
This sequence comes from Nothobranchius furzeri, assembly GCF_043380555.1. Lineage (NCBI taxonomy): Eukaryota > Metazoa > Chordata > Actinopteri > Cyprinodontiformes > Nothobranchiidae > Nothobranchius > Nothobranchius furzeri. The sequence continues at coordinate 50,716,453 of NC_091752.1, forward strand.
GTTTGTTTTCCCCTGATGAGCGGTGCGAGTGTTCCACCCGGTCTTATTTGCTGAGTTAGCTAAACTAAAACCATGCAAGCAGAGGTGAAGTCTGTCCGACTCTTAAAGTGGGATTACCCTGGATGCAGGTTGGGGGGGTGGGGTTATTCTTAGGCGCTGGATTTAGTGGTAGAAAAAGGACCCCTGTAGGCAGAACGGTTGGTGAGTCCTGTGGCGTGTCTCTGTTCTGCTGCCAAAAGGACGGCAGATGAACAATAATTCAGGTGGTAGCTCATCCACCTCTCAGGAATGAGGCTTAAATCCGTCTCTTGGCTCTTCTGTGCTTTACCTCTGTTGTTCCTCTGTAAGTTGATGCTTTAATCCTTTTTTTAGTTACATTTTCTTGCAAAATTCTGACTTTTCACTAAAACTCCCGTTTCTCTGACCTCTATTAGCTATACTGGTCAAACCCATTACACTCTGCTTGTTCCTTGCCTGAAAAGGTTGGACTAAATGTCCCTGAACAATTTATTTTCAAGTGGTTGTTTCTGTTAAACTGCTCATTAGTCGCCGCAGAAACTGTTTTTGTCAACAAGCTGCCTTGTAATTGGTCTAATTAATCTGTCGGTGAGAAATTAAGAAGGTTACAGTTGTAGCTTATTGGGTGCTTCAAACACGTGTTTACAAAGTTTTAATGTCGTAAAATGTGATTTCTGCCTCAGAAATGGCCGTGTGGTGTTGTTTTTGTTCTTCTCCTTCTGTCATCCTCATGACTCGCATCCAAAGGCACCGTGTGGTTGTTCTTCTCAGATCAGACTCTTTAAACTCCAGCCAGCTTTGTCTCATCTGTTTTGGCTCAGCGGCAGCTTCAAATCCACAGGAACCTTACAAAACTAAAATTAGTTTTCAGTCTTGGTGTTGAAGCAGTTTCTTTGATGTTTTTTTTACTTCTGTAAATCTTCCAGCGATCTGGCTACATGCACCGGGAGGTACTGCAGATAGCTGAGCAGTACCCAAACGTGGAAGCCACCCCCTGGCGGATGGTCACCATCTGGGGCGGAGCCAGCCTTCTGAAGGCCTACCTACGCAGCATGAAGGACCTGCTGGCCAAGCAGGAGTGGACTTGGGACTTTTTCATTAATCTCAGTGCCACAGACTTCCCCACCAGGTGAGTGACAAATACATAAAATCAGCTGTTGGATATTAAATAACCTCTTTCCTGTGTTGTTCTTTAGCGTCTAGGCTGGCACCATTTTCAAATGTGTTGATTAAATATCTTCCTTTAACTTTATCCATTAGAAAGTGTCAGCCAAACATTTTGACTGTTGAATGAGATGTTTTATAGGATTATATTACATGAGTTGCTATGGTAACTCTGTTACAAAGCTGCATCTTCTATGTCTTTGATATGGAGACAAACCTGTTGTCATTGTTCCAGTCTCACAGGGATGTTTCTGCGATATATGCCAGTCCAGCAGTTATAGAGCACTCGTTAATTGATTTAGGCGGCACAGTCAACAGCGTCTGTTTGGAGAAAGTGTGTTTTCCAAGAGGACTGATGAGCTAACAGCTAGTCAAAGCAAATACCAAAGTGGATTGCTGTCACCTTAAAGCAGCTTCAGTGCCATACATTTCAAGTGATGCCTATAAACTGGTGTCAGTTTTGGAATTAACTGTTATCCATCCATCCATTCATTCTCTCCCGCTAATCCGGATTCGGGTCGCGGAGGCTGCAGCCTAAGTGGAGAGGCCCAGACTTCCCTCTCCACAGCCACTTGGGCCAGCTCTTCCGGGGAGAGACATAGTCCCTCCAACGTGTCCTGGGTCTTCCTTTAGGTCTCCTCCTGGTTGAGCGTGCCTGGAAAACCTCACCAGGGAGGCGTCCAGGAGGCATCCTGACCAGATGCCCGAGCCACCTTTACTGGCCCTTCTTGATGTGGAGGAGCAACGGATCTACTCCGAGCCCCTCCTAGATGACCGAGCTTCTCACCTGATCGCTAAGGGAGAGCCCAGACACCCTGCAGAGAAAACTAATTTTGGCCGCTTGTATTTGCGATCTCGTTCTTTCAGTGACTACCCAAAGCTCGTGACCATAGGTGAGGGTAGGAACGTAGATTGACTGGTAAATCGAGAGCTTTACCTTCCGGCTCAGCTCTCTTTTCACCACGACAGATCGGCACAGCGCCCTCAGATGCAGCACCAATCTGCCTATCAATCTCGCGCTCCAGCTTTCCCTCACTCGTGAACTAGACCCTGAGATACTTAAACTCCTCCACTTGGGGCAGGACCTCGTCAGAAGGCATTCCACCCTTTTCCGACTCAAGACCATTGTCTCGGAATTAGAAGAGCCGATTCTCATCCTAGCTGCTTCACACTCTACTGCGAATCGCTCCAGCGAAAGCCCGAGTTCACTTGTCTAATGAAGCCAACAGGACCACATCATCTGGAAAAAGCAGAGACCTGAACCTGAGGCCACCTGAACAGATCCCCTCAACACCATGGCTGCGTCTAGAAATCCTGTCCGTAAAAGTTATGAACTGAATCGGTGACAAAGAGCAGCTGTGGTGGAGTCCAACTCTCACTGGAGACGAGCTCGACTTACTGCTGGCAATGCGGACCAAGCTCTGACACCGGTCATACAGGAACCTAACAGCCCGCATCAGAGGGCCTGGTAACCCATATCCCTGGAGTACCCCCATAAGGCCCCCCGAGGGACACATTCGAATGTCTTCTCCAAATCCACAACACACATGTAGATTGGTTCGGCAAACTCCCACGCACCCTCTAGGACCCCCCTAAGGGTGTAGAGCTGGTCCAGTGTTCCATGGCCAGGACAAAAACCATAATGCTCCTCCTGAATCCAAGGGTTGACAATCTGACGGACCCTTCTCTCCAGAAGCCCTGAATAGACCTTACCAGGGAGGCTCAGAAGTGTAATTATGTTTATGTATTTAGCAGACGCTTTTGTCCAAAGTGACTTACAAGTGATAATCGGCATGTTGCCCTTGAGGCTAACAACAACAATAACAACAACGACATTGATCATGGAGAGGAGGGAACAAGGAGTGGACAGTAGAGATGGGGGACGGGTGCAGGGAGGGTGCTAGTTTAGAAGATGCTCTCTGAAGAGCAGGGTCTTCAGGAGTTTCTTGAAAATTGAAAAGGAATTTTGGATTGAGATATTGTGCTGTATGGATGGTTTTGCTGGGATGACAAGTAGTTCAGTTTTAGAGAGGTTGAGTTGGAGATGGTGGGATTTCATCCATTTTGATATGTCAGAGAGACAGTTTGATATTCGTGCAGAGACAGTGAGGTCGTCCGGTGGAAATGACAGAAAGAGCTGGGTGTTGTCTGCATAGCAGTGGTAGGAGAAACCATGTGATCGAATGATCTCACCCAGTGAGGTGGTGTATATGGCAAAGAGAAGAGGTCCTCGTACAGAGCCCTGGGGGACTCCTGTGGCAAGATGGTGCACAGTAGAGGATTGTCCAAGCCAAGATACACTGAATGATCATTCTGTGAGGTACGATTCAAACCAGGCGTGTGCTTTCTCTGCGATTCCCAATGCTAGAGAGTGGACAGAAGGAAGACATGGTTGACAGTGTGATCCCTCTGTAGTTGGAACACACCCAGCGGTCCCTCTTTTTAATAGGGGAACCACCACCCCGGTCTGCCAGTCCAGTGGGACTGCCCCACGCGATACTGCAGAGCCGCTTCAGCCAACACAATTCTACAACATCCAGAGCCTTAAGGAACTCCGGGCTGATCTCATCCACCCCCGGGTCTTTGCCACTGAGGAGTTTTTGACAACCTCACTGACCTCAACACCAGAGACTGAAGAATCCAACCCAAAGTCTCCAGACTCTGCTTCTTCACTGGAAGAGGTGCCTGTGTGATTGAGGAGGTCTTCGAAGTATTCTGCCCACTGATCCACAACGTTCCGAGTAGAGTTCTGCAGCACTATTAATTGTGTTAGCGCACTGCTTTCCCCTCCTGAGGCGCCGGACGTTGGACCAGAATCTCCTCAAAACCACATGGAAGTCATGCACCATGGTCTCACTGAACTCCCATGCCCTGGTATTTGCCTCCGCGACCACATGAGCCACATTCCACTTGGATTGCTGGTACCAATGAGCTGCCTCTGGAGTCCCACAGGCCAAAAAGACCTGCTAGGACTCTTTCTTCAACTTGACAGCATCCCTAATCGCTGGTGTCCACCAGCGGGTTTGGGGGTTTCTGCCTTGACAGGCACCGATGACCTTGCGGCCACAGCTCTGGTCAGCCGCCACAACAATGGAGGCACAAAACGGGGCCCTTTCGGGCTCAATGTCCCCCGCCTCCCCTGAAACATTTAGGAAAGAGAGTTTGTCTTCTTTCTTCTCTTGAGCTGGAAAGGAAACAGTTTTAGAAGCAAATGCATGACCGTGAGGCAGTCTCATGCAGATTAGTTCTTCCCGAGGAGCGAGGGTAGATGACCTTCGGTGGAATAGCTCCTTCATCACGTTACAGTGCTGATATCGGTATCGGTTAATACTGAAGGCTGCAATATCTGTATCGTATCGGGAGTGAAACAGTTGTATCGGGGCATCCCTACTTATGTTTCAATTTCTGAATAACTTTAAAATGTTCATTCTGCTATTTAAACATCCGTTTGGAAAATCTGTTACTACAAAAGTTTTATTGATGCTTGGAAATGACACACACACACACACACACACGCACGCACGCGCACATACACGCACACACACACACACACGAGTGATCACTGAGATCTTCTACAGTGAAACGAGCTTCAACACAAACAGAAAAGCTTAAATGCATTTCTGCTACTAATCTGTTTGTTTCTTGCTGAGCTCACCTCCCTGTCCACCATGATGTCTCCCTGCAGGACAAACGATGAGCTGGTGGCGTTTCTGTCGCTGTACAGGGACAAGAACTTCCTCAAGTCTCATGGGAGAGAGAACACCAGGTGATGATTCAGACTCTGAGATGGACAGCCTGCTAGGATGCAGCTTTGCTCATAAAAAGTTTTTTAATTTTAAAAACTATTTAATAGAAACACAGGAGCTTCTGTGTTCCAGGTTTATTAAGAAGCAGGGCCTTGATCGTCTCTTTCACGAGTGCGACAACCACATGTGGCGTCTGGGCGAACGGAGCATCCCAGAAGGCCTGGAGGTGTCTGGAGGGTCCGACTGGTTTGCGCTCACCCGCAGCTTTGTGGATTACGTCATCACCTCCCAGGACGAGCTGGTGTCGGGGCTGAAGCAGTTTTATTCCTACGCTCTGCTCCCTGCGGAGGTGAGTACTCGTTATCGGTCTCCTGTTGTGGACACTCAGCGTGAAATGTGTTCTCGTCCTTCCCCGTCAAGTCCGAAGAGCAGAGCGGAGGAGATAACGTAAGCTCTGCAGCAGCGTAGAGCAGATGAGGGGACGGTTCATTATAGCTTTATCTGACTGTGTGGTTCTTGTCTCAGAGGAGAACCTGCTCACTGTTCAGCTCTGACCTCCAGTAATGGAGAGTTTGTGGTTGGAAACCATCCGTGCGTGTCTTTAAAAGGAAACACTTCTGTTCTAATGGCAGCACTTGTTCTTCCTGGTAGAAACCCAACAGTCACCTCCTGCTTTCTCTGCAGTCCTTCTTCCACACGGTGCTCGGGAACAGCCACATGTGTGACTCCCTGGTGGACAACAACCTGCGAGTCACCAACTGGAACCGGAAGCTGGGCTGCAAGTGTCAGTACAAGCACATCGTGGACTGGTGCGGCTGCTCCCCCAACGATTTTAAACCGCAAGACCTCATTCGTATTCAGGTGGGTTTACCAGGAGAGGGCAGTGTCTGACCCTGGTTTTATCTCCCATCTTCTCTGCTTCTCACTTTTCTTCTCCACCAGTTACCAGAAATTCAGTGTTTTCCTTTATAAATCCGCAGCAATTAACCCGTCCGACGTTCTTTGCCCGGAAGTTTGAGTCGACGGTGAGCCAGGAGGCCATCGACATCCTGGACACTCACCTGTACGGTCAGTACGCTCCAGGAACGTTGGCACTGAAGGCGTACTGGGAGAGTGTGTTTGAGCTGTCGGATGGCGTGGGCTCCCTCAGCGACGTGGCTCTCACTGCTTATACCTCCTTCATTCGTCTGGGCCTCGAGAACCTGAGGACTTCTCAGAGCAACATGGAGGCCTGCAGGTAGACGGTCGATATTTTCTGCTGTGACTGATGTGTCCTCATCTTCTGTGAGTCATTAATATTTTCTCACCTGCAGGTTTGAACCAGTAGGCCGCCCTCTCGCTGTGCATTTCTACTTCTATGATGACCGCTTCCAAGGTTACCTGGTACGCCAGGAAGTCCGAGCTCCAGGATCCAGGGACAGAGAGACTCTAGAGCTGTGGGCCGTGCCTCAGGCCACGCTCGTCTTTGAGTCCAACCTCAAAGAGTTTGAAAGGCTCAAGAATCTGGAAGTAAGCTGCCAGAGAATTAGCTCAAACCTTTAAGGTCAAAGAATTCAGAGACAAATGCTAATTGGAAGATTTCCTGCAAGATATGGGAAATTGGCTTTTTAAGTTCAATAATGTAAAGATCTAGTTTGATATTGTAAAAGAAAACATTCATTCACCTCAGACGTGAAAGCCAAAGTCACAAAGTGGTCGTATCTCATTCAGTTTTTGTTTACTTCCTCCCTGACAGATCGGAACAGACTGGGATCCCAAGGAAAGGATCTTCCGTAACTTTGGTGGCGTGATCGGTCCTCTGGATGAACCCCTGGCGGTCCAGAAGTGGGCCCGCGGTCCAAACCTCACGGCCACCATCGTCTGGATGGACCCAGCTCTGGTGGTGGCTGCGTCCTATGACATCACTGTGGACGTGGATGCAGAGTACACGCAGTACAAACCCCCCCTGCAGCACCCTCTGAGGCCCGGCACCTGGACGGTGAGGGTGCTGAAGCAATGGAAGCACGTGGCCGAGGTGCGCTTCCTCGTCATGCCGTTGACGTTTAATAATAAAGAGCCGCTACGTAAAGGTGAGACGTGATCTGGAAAAAACCAGGGTGAAACACTCGAGTGTGTCGTTTAGATGTGAGCTGGTTATTCCATTATGTTATCAAATAGTTCTCCTCTAATAAAACCATCATTAATTATAACATAAATAACTAAGAGAATCTCTCCTGGGTTTATTTTAATAACTGTTTCTGAGGTTGTTGTGGGATTATTTTAACCATCAGAAACTTGAGTCATCATGAGAAGTTGTTTCTGTCTTTCAGAGGACAGCTGGCTCCATTCAGGACCTCCAGGTAACTTGTACCTGGATCAGAGCTTCCAGCAGTTGAGCTCAGTGTTGAAGCTGCCCCCCCAACAGCCCGCCCTGCAGGTGGCCCAGCGTCACGCTCAGCTGGTGGGACAGTCCCTGGAAGAGTGGGTGGACAGCCTGGTGGGGACATACTGGGTCATAGGCGACCTGTGCACCACAAAGACTTCCTCTTGTGCAGCTTTGGGCTCTTGTTCCAGAACCACGTGGAGCTCGTTGTGTCCAGACCCAAAGTCTGAGCTGGGTCCTGTGAAGAGTGACGGGCGGATCAGGTAGCCCCGGGACGGACTTGGGCTCGTGTCCAGAAACTCTACTGGAGAGCCCAAACTTGTGTGGACCCCGAGGTCAGATAAGAGCTCACAGGCACATGAGCCTCGTTGAGGAACATTCTCATTGAGGCGAAGGAGGGCGTTAGAACAGTCTAAAGACAGAAGAATGCTGAAGATTTGCACATCGACAATTACAAGTGCAGAAACTTGTATGATTTTTTTGCTGGACGAGTCACTCGGATCAGGTTAGAGCTGAGGACAGAGGCACAGGCTGGGCTCTGTCCTCGTGGAGCCTCTGACTTTATTATTATGCTTATTTTGAAGCATCCATGTGCGAGCAGACGGGTGAAGTGCACTTTACTTTTACATTACCATGTTACAGAGTTCCATCAGTCACCGTGTGAGGCGACTCTTCAGTTAAGAGGTTAGCATGTTAGCTTAGCACGTAGCCTGGGGGTCTGTTTAGTGTTTTTGGTTACAGCGCGTTTCAGAAGCTTTAGCTTCTCTTCAAACAGGACGTTTACCTTTGCTTGTGTGAAAATCATCAAGTTTTTATGAAATGCAATCACTACCATCACGCCTTCTGTGCGTCTGTGTACATTTGAGTTTTAAGATGTTATCATCCACCAAACAAAAGTGGAAAACAGTACATTGTATGTTTGTTTTTATAATTTTAGTGCCATCAGATAAATCAAAGCTGCCTTTTTATGTGAATAAGATCAGTTTGGCTCAGTTCGACCCCTTCTTGTGTTTTTTTTTTTTTTGTTCATTTCACCTCGGAGCTGAAAACAGCCGGCCAACCAACTAACAAGTTTTCAAGTGACCTTGTTTACCTTGCACTGTACAGTTGCTTCAGTGAAGCCTGGTTTTATTGATGAAGCTAAGTGATGATGGGTCTGAATAGATGTTATTTTTCTATCCTGTTTCAGATTAATTATCTACATTGTTTGTTTGTGAAAACTCTAAAAAGTGTTTAAAATGGCTCACACACTGTAATTTAAATATAGGACAGTTCACCTTTCTAATGTCACTTGAGGCAGTGAGTGTGTGTTGCGTAGGGGGAAATGGAGGTTTCTGTCTGCGCCGTTGTCACAGCCAGTAGCAGTCGGGTCGGCGAGTCATCATCAGCTCTGTGGTTTTGTCCGCACACAGAGAACTAACATACCCGAGTGACAGCTCAATAAATACAGATATATGAAGGTTTTGGTTGGGATGCTTTATTTACACGTCTGCTTTTAATCAAGTGCTGAGAGAGACCAAATCTGTCTCTGTCTTTATTCTGTTAAAGTAGGGAGAGCTTCTGTTTCAGGAGATTTTAAAGGGGGAGATTTTAAAGTTTATGCTAAACTTACCTTTTGAATTGTTTTGAGCTGCCATATGGGTCTCTGCCTCTATAGACACACCAAATGTGGAAAATAAAACGATCCATCTGTTTTCTGTCAGTGTTTGGTTTTAGGAATTATTTGCTTAAAATAAACAGTTTCAAAAGGTCCCTGTTTGTGATGTCACAAACAGGGAAATTAGAATATAGACCACCTCTCAGTGCAAGTGAGATCTGCTGAAGGAGCAGCGGCTTTACTCCAAGCCCCTCCCGCATATCGGAGCTTCTCAGCTAATAGTAGCCAGAGCATAGAAGTGGTGGGTGGGGTGCCAGTTTGTTTTCCTGAAATGGCTCATTCTGTAAGGTACTGAAATGTCAAGACCAAAAGTGCAGAGATCACTTGATGTGAGAGGCATTTAGTGCAAAAATCTTCATGAACACGTTTGATACGGACCACAGAACAATTTCAACGTAAGAAAATAATTCATATGTTCCCTTTTAATGCATTTATGTAGATAAGAGGCAATAAAATTAAAGTTTAATTCATTCAAACTCAAACCCTTTCATTTAGTTTCATTCCTGTTCAGCTCACAACCTAGCATCAGATGCAAACCACTTGGAAAGAAGCTATAGAGGAGGACCAGATGTGTTCGTAAAGGGCACGAGGGGAAATCGGTGTTTATTTTAGAAGGTTTCTGAGCTGACATTTCAGACAGAAGTGAACGTTTCCTGATTTCAGGCACTAGGGTCTCATTTATCCAACATTGCGTAGAATCCTTACTAAAACCGTACTTAAGCTCAGCAAAAAAAATGTACTTACGCCAAGTAGGTTTGTGATCTATCAAACATGGAGTACGCACAGCTGCTCGCAATCTCCGCTTCATAAATCAGAAACTCTAGAATGTTTCTTAGCTGCTTTTTAGTCACATCCCGCCCTCACCATGCCCACTTACTGCCATAAATAGTCAATGCAAAGTGCCTTGTGGATCTCATGCATATACATAAGCCGGCTGTTGCAGCGCTCCGCCAATGACGATGGCGACCGTAGATCAAGGCAGATCAAGGAAGCGCAATTTCACAGAAGCAGAAGTTGAGGTACCTGTGGGTGAGGTGGAGAAATGAAAGGAAGTACTTTTGCAAAACAAATAAGAGAAAATCCCCGGAGTGGCACAGTGTTGCTGAAGCCGTCAATGTTGTGAATTCTTCTGAGAGATCTGTGGCGGATATAAAAAAAAAAAAAAGATCCAATCATGATTTGATCCCCAGACTCCCGGGTGAAAGTCACGCGCTAACCAGTCAGCCAAATGGAGATCTCTCTTGTTCAGCCAGGGCGCATGATCAATCGGGTCACAGTGACAGGACACACACTGTCACAGACGCATGACATTCTGTGTCCATCTGTCCCCCTGCTGATATTCTGCATTCTGTATTCTGTGCTTCAGGCTGTGTGTGTGAGTGCACGCACGTGTGTGTGTATACGTGTGGGGGTCTTGTACTGTGTGAAAACAAAGCGATACAAGTGATAATGCTGCAGGATTTCATAATTTTATCCTTCTCAGCAGCAGCACTGCAGGCGCTCTCCATGTCCAAAATGTGCATAAGCCAGGTCCTTAGTCAACTTAAAGTTGCGCACATTTTTCCGCTAAGTTTTCTATCATAAATCCCAAAGTTTGCGTGCAAAATTGCTTACGCAGTTTTCCGACCCCGTTTTGTGCGTAAGCAAGCTTGATAAATGAGACCCCTGATGAGGCTGGTTTCTTCTGACAGCGCTTACGACTCACCTGTTGTTGACTGAAACATGGAGGACATCCAGACGTCCAACACCTTTCCTTCAGAATAAACAGCTGACACATACGGTAGGTGAGAGGAGAGCGGTAAAATCATGTATGAATTAATTATAAACCAGTAATTGAGCCATTTTAACCATTCCACACAAATTTCAAACATCTTGCTGATTCTGTGCATTTTTCACCATAAATACACAACAAAACAGCCAGTGTGTGTGTGTGTGTGTGTGGTCATTATCATACATTTTGATGGGCCCAGTAAAAGCCGACGTACACACTGACAGTGGATTTTACTGCTGCAGCTCAGCAGCTCTTCCAGCACAGCCTCAGTAACAAGATTACATTGTGGTGAGTTGGGATCAAGCTCCTGCCTCTTCACTGATTAAATTAGTGGTTGTGTTTTTTTTTTACTTTGCTGTTAGAGCCTGCCAGAGAAGATGGAGCACACCACACATGGATGGCTCCAGCTCTTCACAGGCCGCTGAGCCAGCTGGCTCTGAGTGCTTTTAATGTCCTAAAACATTTGGCTCGCTCTTAAAAGAGAAGAATTTGATAGTTTTTCTTAGATTCTTTAATTTAAATTAAAAAAATGTAGCAAATTCATGAAGATTTATCATCATTTTTGAGACTCGACTGTTTAAAATGACTCAAAATTACGAAGAGACCAAAAAGAAAACAGATCTCTACTAAAAAAAAGTGAGTCAGCCCCACACTGGATGGACTGTAGCATGCAGAATGTGAAAGGTCTGGGTGTCAGCGTTAAAACACATCACTGGTGAACTATGAGAAATCTTACGTTTCCATGGAGACGTAGTCACTTCTTCCTGTCTGAACACAGTCAGCTCCCATGTTTTTTTCTCCATCCTGACTTTTGTAAAATGCAAGAAATGGACGAGTGATAAGTTGGTTTCTTACAAGCCGCCAAAACACACACCCGTCACGCTCGGCAACGTTTGGACCTCAGGTACAGGCTATTTATGTTCCTACCAACACTGTTCAGGGATAGCAGCAGCGTGACTTAGAACACACTTTCCTCCAGGTGTTTCATTCAAAAATAGATGCATTCTGCACTAACAAGAAAGCTTTATGAAACAACAAACCATGGACAAAGATGTGCTCACACCGCAGACCAGAGCCCTCTCACTGCTGCAGGTGAATGCATGCATGGAGGTCAGACTATAGGTAATCTTTGTTTTGCATAACTGTGCATTGCTTTTTCTACATTTTGCATCTTTTATGTTACTTCATATTCAACCTATTAGCTTTCTTTTCAAGCTTTTTTTTTTTTTTTTTGCCAGATGTGTGAGTTCTGCCCAAATTGTCTAAGCTTATTTCTTACTTGCATCTCTTTATGCTGGTTTTGGCTCTTGAAGTGGTCACATTTGTGACTAGATATGTTTAATTAAACTTTTGAATGACTTTTTGGTCCTTTTGTGTGTTTTTAACCATTGTTGACCTACACTGTTTTCATTTTGAATCCCATTTAGGTTGTTTTGCATCTGCCTGTTTATTTAGTCGCCATGTTGGTCAAGGTGTGTGTGTGTGTGTGTGTGTGTGTGTGTGTGTGTGTGTGTGTGTGTGTGTGTGTGTGTGTCTCGGGGGAGTGGGGGGGGGGGTGCTGGTGCCTAACTCCAGTGGTCAATGGGCAATCAGGCGGGGTACATCCTGGACAGAGAGCCAGTCCATTGCAGGGCAACACAGAGACACACAGGACAAAAAATCACACACACACACACACACACACACACACACACACACACACACACACACACACACACATACACATACACATACACACACACACACACACACACACACACACCTAAGGACAATTTAGACAGACCAGTCAACCTAACAGTCATGTTTTTGGACTGTGGGAGGAAGCCGGAGTACCCGGAGAGAACCCACGCATGCACAGGGAGAACATGCAAACTCCATGCAGAATGATCCCAGGCCGGGAAGCGAACCCAGGACCTTCTTGCTGCTGTGCCACTGCGCAGCCCTCTAAAACATTGTGATTTTTTTCAAAAATAAAAAAACCTCTCATCTGAATATGCATTCCTCAAAGCCAGAGTTTTTAACAGTTGTATTCTGGGGGAAAAAAAGTTGCACCAGTTTCAGGAACTACTAGCATATTGCCAGTTCAGAGGTAAGCTTCAAACAGCAGGATCTGGAGTCCTGATATTCGTACATCTCGCCGTTGATCGACTAACAGTAACGCAACTCTACCACTGACTCAGTTTGCTCTGCGACGTTGATGTTTTATCTCCACAAATAACATGAGCCTGGAGGAGTTCTACGGTGTGCTGGGGTTGCTAATGCTAACAGTTTGCATCGACTAGCCAAGATGTTCTCTGCTGTTTCCTGGATTCTAAAACAACAACAGCCATCTCCGTTGCACGTCGAGATGGGTGAGTCCATGAATGTTAAGTGACAGTGTGATATAGATCTGTCAGGCTTTTCAATTCCTAGAGTTTCACCACCTATTTTCTATCAGAAGCTAATACAGGAGATAGGTGTTGAAGACTGTTTCCATGTTCAGCTTGCATGAAAAACTCAAGAGTGACCAATTATAATCACAAATAATAATTACAAATTGGATTTTCAGTGTTCCACACCTAAGCTATGGCTATCAAATTTGTTCCAGTGATTATCAAGCTAGAAACTTGAGTTATTTCACACTGGACAGCACCCTGTAGCCATCTGCTGACCAGAAACTGCACTAAACAGTTTTGTGGTTCGGGTAGGAACACTAGAGCAAGATCTCTACCTGCTTTATGGCAATAGCTGTTCGCTGTTTTGGTAGCTCAAATAAAAGCTAGCATTTAGCTTTGCAGTTCACCGACCTTCAGTAAAATGCTGATAGTGACCTGCCTTTGTTGCTTCTGGACATGTAAGTAATAATATTTTTTGTCCAACATGGTGGATATTTTTAGCATGTGGCTTTTTTAGGATCAGTTAGCTCATGTTAGCATTAGCTCGTTGTTAGTGTAGTTACAGCAGGCTGTAGGAAGGTTGTTTACAACTGTTGTAATTCTGCTTTCCGAGGGAGAAGTGGGAAACCTATTAAGTGTTGCTTTAAATAAAGATCTCCAATTATTTGACTGATAAGACCTTCCATACTTTGTTTGAATACCTACATTTTGCTCTCTAATCTTTCGAAGACTCTTTAGGATTTGCAGCATAAACACTCCCTCCATTCAGAGTTTTAAAAGCAGACTCCCAAGGAGCAAGTAGGCAAAACTTACTTACATAACACCAATTTCCTTCCATTTTCATCCCCTATATCTGCTCAAACTGTCACCAAGTTGAACATTTAATGGGACAGCCAAGTGGATGTGAAGAATATGAATGTGAGTGATTAAATTGAGCGTATTACTAGCAGCAGAGCCCTGCGCACTGTCACTCATGAGCCGTATGTGGTAGGCTGCAGATAAGAAGAAGGGAGCAGACTCAGGCCTTCTGGAGGAGGAAGAGGAGGAGCAGTGTTTATGCTTGAGTCTGGGAGAGAGGGAGAAATGTTGGGCTGTCAGGTGATAAATGTCCCCAACAAAGAAATCCTTGGGTGCTCTTGTTCAGAGAAAGGTGGTAGGCAGCAGTAAAAAGGACACAACCAGAGGGATGATGGAAATATCTGTTCAGTGATGAAAAAAAATCCTGAAAAATGCATTTAAAACAACACAAGTTGTTGTAGAATTAAAAGGAATCAAGCTGAGAGAGAGAGAGAGAGAGAGAGAGAGAGAGAGAGAGAGAGGGAGAGAGAGAGAGAGAGAGAGAGAGAGAGAGAGAGAGAGAGAGAGAGAGTAACATTAATCCATTAAAACTGCATAAAATGGTTAAATTCAGTTCACAAAAATCAATGAATGGTTTAAATAAAAGCCTCATTTAAAATACAGTGGAAGTGGATCGAGACTGGACTGGAATTTAAAATGATGCTTTTGATTTTTCTAAAGTCTGAGCAGTTTTTACGTGAACCATTCATCCTACTAGATGCCTTTATCTCTACAAGAATGTACTACTGTAATGCAATCCTAATTGGGATCCCTGACAAACAGAACTGATCCAGAACAGCGCTGCCAGGATCCTGATGAGGATGCGCCAGTATAAGCACATCACCCCCGTTCTGAAAGATCTCCATTGGCTCCCAGTTTCATTCAGGATTGAATACAAAGTTTCTCTGCTCTATCAGTGCAGTTATGGTCATTCTCCCTCCTATTTAAAGGAACTCTTCACATTCAGTGTGGTTTATTGAACATTAGGTCTATTTTTTCCAAGACTTTGTTAGTTAATGACTTGATTTGTGATAATCAGATCTCTTTGCTCTCTCTCACAGAATCCTGGCTGCAGCAAGAGGACTGTTAGTTCAAATGAGCTGACTCCTTCTAATTATTTAAATCATTATGTTGCTCGAAGTACAGGGCGAGGAGGAGGAGTAGCAACCATTTTTCATTTAGACCTATTAATCAATCCCTTACCAATTAATAGTTACAGTTCTTTTGAACATCTAATTCTAAGTATTCCTAATCCAGATGGCAAAACTGTAAAACCACTCTTGTTTGTAGTTTTGTATCATCCACCAGGCCTGAGTTTTTGGATCAGATCACTGATTTTTTATCTGATTTGGTGCTAAATACTGATAAGGTCATTGTAGTGGGGGATTTTAACATTCATGTGGACATTGAAAATGATAGTCTCAATGTAGCCTTTAGTAATATCTTTGACCTGAAATTCAGAAAAGGAAATTGCTTAATCAATCACCTGACCTGAACGGCATTAAATTAGTCTTCGAGAACAAAGTAGGAACCTTGGTGTTATCTTTGACCAGGACATGTCATTCAAATCCCAGGTTAAACAGGTTTGTAGGATTTCCTTTTTCCATCTCCAGAATATTGCTAAGATTAGAAGCGTCCTTTCCAGGAGTGATGCTGAAAAACTAGTTCATGCATATATTACATCAAGACTGGATTACTGTATTTCATTACTCTCAGGAAGTCCACAGAATGTAGTTAAAAGTCTTCAGCTTGTCCAAAATGCTGCAGCTAGAGTTCTGATGAGAATTAAAAAGAGAGATCATATCTCTCTTGTCTTGGCTTCCCTACATTGGCTACCTGTTAAATTCAGAATAGATTTTAAGATCCTCCTTCTCACATTCAAAGCTCTTAATAATCAAGCTCCATACATCAGTGATCTGATTGTTCCATATGTTCCTAACCGAGCACTTCGCTCTCAGACTGCAGGTTTACTGGTGGTTCCCAGAATATCTAAAATTAGGATGGGAGGCAGATGTTTTAGTTATCAGGCTCCTCTCGTGGAACCAACTCCCAGCTTTAGTCTGTGAGGCAGACACCTTGTCTACTTTTAAGACTAGGCTTAAAACATTTTTATTTGATAGAACCTATGGTTAAAATCTGATGTTAGCCCAGATCTGGACAAGTGGGGGAGTAGAGGGAGGTGGAGTGTACAGTCGGTAAAGACGGCTCTCCCTTGCCCTGCCTCCAACATGTCTCCATCTAAACGGCTAGGTTATCCAGAGTTATCTCTGTAGTTATGCTGCTATAGGCTTAGACTGCTGGAGAACACACTGACAACTTTCCACACTCGACTACTTTCTTCTACAATTTGATCTTTAACTGTATTATTTCCTGCTATTTCAGCTGTTAACTTTATTTTCTCTGTGAGTGTTTTTCTCCCCAGAAGAAGCTACAATGATGTTCTGCTGAGCTGTGGTGGCCTCATGGAGGGGGCCATCATCTAGCACACTGCTGCTAGCCACTAATACATTCTCTCTCTCCTGATAATAACTTTTTACTTTACTTGACATTGAATGTGTTACTACTAGTTTACCCGTTTAACAATAGATTCACTAGGATAAATACAATAAAGTTTATCTCTCACCAAATAGAATATTTACTAAGAAATCACAATGTAACCATTAACACATTACTCGATATGTATGTTTTGTGTGTGTGTGTGTGTGTGTGGGGGGGGGGGGGGGGGGGGGTATGCGTGTGTCTGCGGTCTTCTCGATCCCCAGTGAGTTGTGGAGGATGGCTGCTTATACTGAGCCAGGATCCTCTGGAGGTTTCTTCCTGTTAAAAGGGAGTTTTCCTCTCCACTGTCGCTAAATGCTTGCTTAGTATGAGGATTGCTGTAAAGTCACTGACACTAGTCAGTGACTTGATGCAATTTGCTGGGTTCCTTATATAGGAAACTTTTTAATGATTGGCTTAATGAACTGGGGTCTCATTTATCAAACATTGCGTAGAATCCTTACTAAAACCGTACTTAAGATCAGCAAAAGAAAGTACTTACGCCAAGTAGGTTTGTGATCTATCAAACATGGAGTACGCACAGCTGCACGCAATCTCTGCTTCATAAATCAGAGACTAACGAGAATGTTTCTCAGCTGCATTTAAGTCACATTCCACCCTCACCACGCCCACTTACTGCCATAAATAGTCAATGCAAAGTGCCTTGTGGATCTCATGCATATACATAAGCCGGCTGTTGCAGCGCTCCGCCAATGACGATGGCGACCGTAGATCAACGCAGGTCAAGGAAGCGCAATTTCACAGAAGCAGAAGTTGAGGTACCTGTGGGTGAGGTGGAGAAATGAAAGGAAGTGCTTTTGCAAAACAAATAAGAGAAAATCCACGGAGTGGCACAGTGTTGCTGAAGCCGTCAATGTTGTGAATTCTTCAGAGAGATCTGCGGCGGATTTTTAAAAATGGTCCGATTGGGATTCATTCCCCAGACTCCCGGGTGAAAGTCACGCACGCTAACCAGCCAGTTACAAACGGCGATCTCCCCTGTACAAGTAGCCAGGGCGCATGATTAATTGTATCACAGTGACAGGACACACACTGTCACAGACGCATGACATTCTGTCTCAATCTGTCCCCCTGCTGATATTCTGCATTCGCATTCTGTGCTTCAGGCTGTGAGTGTGTGCGCACACGAGCGTGTGTGTGTGAGTGTGTGCACATGTGTGCGCACGCACACGTGTGTGTGAGTGTGTGTGCATGTGTGTATACTCGCGCGTGCGTGTGTGTGTGTTGTTCTGTGTGAAAACGAAGCAGTACAAGTGATGATGCTGCAGGACTTCATTATTTTATCCTTCTCAGCAGCAGCACTGCAGGTGATCTCCATGTCCAAAATGTGCATAAGCACGGTCCTTAGTCAACTTAATTTTGCGCACATTTTTCGCGCTAAGTTTTCTTTCATAAATTCCAAAGTTTGCGTGGAAAGTTGCTTACGCAGTTTTCTGACCCCGTTTTGTACGTAAGCAAGCTTGATAAATGAGGCCCCTGACCTGTATTGGAATGTTTACTATGTGAAGGTTCTTGAGTGATTTGGCGCTATATAAACTTGAATTGATTTCCCAACAAATCACACTCTTTGATCTGCAACAACAAATATGCTCCAAATCCCCAGAACGAAGCTCCACATCATGGGCGATAGGGCCTTTTGAACATCTGCCCAAGAGGCTATGGAATGCCCCCTCCGTCCACCTAAAAGCCCTACAAGCTGTAGATGCTTTAAACAGAAACTTAACATGTATCTTTTTAGGAAAGCCTTTTGCTAAGCGCATTTTATAGACTTTGTAGCACTTTGAGATTGTTAAAATATAAAGTATCTATACAAATATGTCATGTTCCTGGGCAGAGGTGAGTCACACCATCTCCTCTCACCAGACTCTAAGCTAATTCTCCACAGGTGAGGAGCAGGGGGAGCGGCAGCTGCAGGAGATTTTCCAATCAGGGACGCGGGTTCAAAAGGAGGATGGAGACACATCACCTTGCCGGATGATTGCACCAGTTTAGGTAGCACCAGTCTTTGACCTTGATCTAGTTTGTTCGTGTTTTGACTCGTGTTTGACCATTGGATTTATGACCTCGGATTGTGTTTTTGGATTACGATTTGGATTATCCCTCACGCCTGGTTTTTGTTCCACTCAGGATCCTCTCCTCATCTACTCACCTTCGCTGTCTTCGTTCCCTGGATAACACACATCACGCCCCATCCTATTCCGCTGCTCCTATTTGGCTTCCCTCTGCTACCTCGCCTCTCCTGGACCTCTCACCCTCTGCCCAGCGTCCTTCCTGGCTTCCTAATCTCCTCATCAACCTGAGCACTTCAGAGACTCGAGCCATATTGCCCATCCCACAGGACTTCCCTGTGCGGTTTCAGTTCCCGTTTTTATAATAAAGACATTTTACTTTACTGCTTTGGACTACGTGTGATTCTGCATGTCTTGGGTTATGCTTACCTCGAGTCATGACAAAATAAATTCAGTATTATACATCCATCCACCCATCCATCCATCCATCCAAACACACACTCCCATCTATCTGTCTGTCTGTCTATTCATCCTTCCAACCATGCAACCAAACGTTACTGTAAATGTTTTTATTGATAGACCAACAAGAAGTGGTATGTAATTGTGAAGTGGAATGACACTGATACAAAAAAAATCTGAAAAGCATGGCAAGCATTTTTATTCAGTCCCCAAACAGACAGATTAAGGTTTTCATGAAGGTTAGGAAGCCTAAGAGAAGAGTTGAAAGTTTACAAGTTCGTCCATTAATTTATTATCCCACTTGTGTCCTTGTATGGATGGGCAGCTGGAGCCTATCTGCAGTGTAGTGCAGTGCAGTGTGTGTGTGTGTGTGTGTGTGTGGTCAACGAACGTATAGATCCAAAGTTTGAGGGTTTTTATTTCCCTGACTATTGATCTATAACCAGGTTATTAACAACACTTAGTAACTGACTGATGTGCAGGTAAAATAGTGAAGCAGGAACACGTTTCTGCCTTAAATGTCACTTCATCACACTGGAGGCGATTTTGCGACCTAACAACTGATCTGGAATCCAGTCAGCTTTCATTGTCGGGCTGTCCTTTACTGTTGAAGACACTGAGCCTACCTCCAGCTGTCACACAGCATCACAGCAGACAGAGCAGCACGCTGAGCAGCAGATGAACTTCTACAATGAGCCACTCATCGTGCCCACACAGCAGAGCGGCCTCGGGGAACGAGCGAGGCAGGAGCTCTGCAGCCTGAACACATGATGTCGTCCATCTCTCCTCAGACGATCCTGGTGGGAGACAGCGGCTTGGGTAAGACCTCTCTGCTGGTTTAGTTGAAGCAGGTCAAGTGCATCTCAGGGTCCTTTAACCTCCACCGTTGTCTTCACAGTAAGTTCACACTCTGCCGCCTCCCACTCTTGAGTCAGCTGTTCCCCCGTCTGTGTTTTTCCTCCTCCCGTTTATGCTGTTGACTTCATCCAAGTGAGAAGGACATGTCACTCTGCTGGGCTGTTTGTACTCAAGTCGTGACATAACAGCCAAGCAGATCCTCTCGGCTTGTGTGCCAGGAAGACTTGGACTTCCTCAACGTGTCAGTGAGGCGCAGCAGGAGCCTGTGGTGTTCTCCTGTGTGGGATGTTGATGTTTCTCACTGCATTCATTACAGTCCTAACAGTTTGTTAGGGGAAATTATTATGGTCAATGATGCTGAGAATTAACTACTGGGGAGAAACCACAACTAATGAATGTCAATGCTTGCTGCTGGATATGCGTGACAAAGCTGTTCCAAAGGGGGCTGATTTAGTGCTTTGTGACAAGTTTAGGTGACGGGCAAATTTAGACAAGCAGGGGAGATGTGGGATTTATTTACTGAAAGATTTATCTGCTCTGACACTAAAAACTTTGGCTCTACGCCATCACGTCAAACAAGAAGGAGAAACCATGAAATTGGCTTTGGCATATTACATTAGCCTGGGTTTGCATACTGTAAGTGCACATGTGAGTGATCCAGCGTTCAGAAATCCTTCTGTACAGAAAAACTTCACTTTGAAATATTTAATCTGGCTGGGTTTAATGTCTAGGCTAAGATAAGTCTGGGGGAAACGGCTTGGTGCAATATTTTTAGTTTGTTTTGTAGTGTCATTTTTGATCATCAAAGCACACAACACGAAAAAATGTTGAGTCCTAAGCTTTGCAAAATATCTTCAGTGTTAACATTTTAGGCTTCTAAAACCTCATTGTTCACACTTTTAACATCATTTTGTTAAACCTGTAGTTTCCCCTTGTTTCAGAATATATATATATATATATATATATATATATATATATATATATATATAGGTCCTTCTCAAAAATTAGCATATTGTGATAAAGTTCATTATCGTCTGTAATGTACTGATAAACATTAGACATTCATATATATTAGATTCATTACACAGAACTGAAGTAGTTCAAGCCTTTTATTGTTTCTAATATTGATGATTTTGGCATACAGCTCATGAAAACCCAACATTCCTATCTCAAAAAATTTGCATGTCATGAAAAGGTTCTCTAAACGAGCTACTAACCTAATCATCTGAATCAACTCATTAACTCTAAACACCTGCAAAAGATTCCTGAGGCTTTTGAAAACTCCCAGCCTGGTTCATTACTCAAAACTGCAATCATAGGTAAGACTGCCGACCTGACTGCTGTCCAGAAGGCCATCACTGACACCCTCAAGCAAGAGGGTAAGACACAGAAAGACATTTCTGAATGAATAGGCTGTTGCCAGAGTGCTGTATCAAGGCACCTCAGTGGGAAGTCTGTGGGAAGGAAAAAGTGTGGCAGAAGACGCTGCACAACGAGAAGAGGTGACCGGACCCTGAGGAAGAATGTGGAGAAGGACCGATTCCAGACCTTGGGGGACCTGCGGAAGCAGTGGACTGAGTCTGGAGTAGAAACATCCAGAGCCACCGTGTACAGGTGTGTGCAGGAAATGGGCTACAGGTGCCGCATTCCCCAGGACAGGCCGCTTTTGAACCAGAAACAGCGGCAGAAACGCCTGACCTGGGCTGCAGAGAAGCAGCACTGGACTGTTGCTCAGTGGTCCAAAGTACTTTTTTTAGATGAAAGCAAATTTTGCATGTCATTCATAAATCAAGGTGCCAGAGTCTGGAGGAAGACTGGGCAGAGGGAAATGCCAAAATGCCTGAAGTCCAGTGTCAAGTACCCGCAGTCAGTGATGGTCTGGGGTGCCATGTCAGCTGCTGGTGTTGGTCCACTGTGGTTTATCAAGGGCAGGGTCAGTGTAGCTAGCTATCGGGAGATTTTGGAGCACTTCATGCTTCCATCTGCTGAAAAGCATTTTTCAGCACGACCTGGCACCTGCTCACAGTGCCAAAACCACTGGTAAATGGTTTACTGACCATGGTATTACTGTGCTCAATTGGCCTGCCGACTCTCCTGACCTGAACCCCATAGAGAATCTGTGGGATATTGTGAAGACAAAGTTGAGAGACGCAAGACCCAACACTCTGGATGAGCTTAAGGTCGTTATAGAAGCATCCTGGGCCTCCATAACACCTCAGCAGTGCCACAGGCTGATTGCCTCCATGCCACGCCACACTGAAGCAGTCATTTAAAACACTTTTCTTTTATTGGTCAGATGAAATATGCTAATTTTTTGAGATAGCGGTTTTGGGTTTTCATGAGCTGTACGCCACAATCATCAATATTAGAAACAATAAAAGGCTTGAACTACTTCAGTTGTGTGTAATGAATCTAATATATATGAAAGTCTAATGTTTATCAGTACATTACAGACGATAATGAACTTTATCACAATATGCTAATTTTTGAGAAGGACCTGTATATACTAGCGATGTGTCTTACAAACAGTGTCTCCAAAATGGCAAAGATCCTTCCCAATCGCTTTGGCTCATTTCTCAACACAGATCGGACATTCTCATCATTCTTGGTGCTTTTGTCAAAATAAACCTGGATGGTTGATCACAACAACATGGTTTACCTGCAAAAGCTCATATCTCTCCTAAAACACTTCACTCATGTGCCAAATTACATTTCTTTCTAATCTGAATAGTCAGTGCCCCAAAATGCATCATCCCTTTGGCATTGTGTGAGTACTGCCAGAATCATCATCTTCTTCTTCTTCTTCTTCTCCTTCTTCTCCTTCTCCCTCTTCTTCCTTTTCATCTTCCTCTTCTTCTCCCTCTTCTTCCTTTTCATCTTCCTCTTCTTCTCCCTCTTCTTCCTTTTCTTCTTCCTCTTCTTCTCCCTCTTCCTTTTCCTCTTCCTCTTCTTCTTCTTCTTCTCCCTCTTCTTCCTTTTCATCTTCCTCTTCTTCTCCCTCTTCCTTTTCCTCTTCCTCTTCTTCTCCCTCTTCCTTTTCCTCTTCCTCTTCTTCTTCTTCTTCTCCCTCTTCTTCCTTTTCATCTTCCTCTTCTTCTCCCTCTTCCTTTTCCTCTTCCTCTTCTTCTCCCTCTTCCTTTTCCTCTTCCTCCTCTTCTTCTTCTTCCTCCTCCTCTTCTTCTTCCTCCTCTTCTTCTTCTTCCTCCTCTTCTTCCTCTTCTTCTTCTTCTTCCTCCTCCTCCTCTTCCTCTTCTCCTTCCTCCTCTTCTTCCTCTTCTCCTTCCTCCTCCTCTTCCTCTTCTTCTTCCTCTTCCTCCTCTGCCTCTTCTTCCTCTTTTCTTCCTCCTCTTCTTCTTCGAGGAAGAACTTCCCCTTGTCCGTTTGCTTGGCCTTGTCTATCCACGTTCAGAAATCGGACTGGCGCTGGTCAAGCTCTACACATCTGTGTTTGGCAGCACACGATCATGGAAAACACCTGTGTGTAACACTCCCCGTTCGATACTCTAGTTTCACCTGACTATCAGTAACTGTCATCAACAAATCAAATATTCAAAGAAATTCACATATGGTATTCGTGGTATTATGTTCTTGACCAATTCTGACAATTGAACAGACAGTTGTGCATGTGAGTACTTGTACAATGAAATCATGCTGACATGTTTTGGAGAGAATGATCATCAGACTGAGAATCAACTAATCAGTTTAGATCTACAAGATCTTTGGAAAATGTGCTAAATGTGGGATAACTGTCTAACTGCAGGCTACATGTACAAAGATGCACTGAGACAATTGAGACATGTACTAAGGCATTTACCATTTGATAAAATGAATGAGAAATACCATTCTGTTGTGAACATTTGCCAAGAGGTTTGGAGGTTTGTCCATGTTATTTTGAGAATGTAATTTCTGTTTCAAGAAATGAGCCAAACCAATGGAGAAAAACTGCAGTGAAATTCTGGCAATACGATATGCATCACGATACATTGCGATACATTTAGCCAGACGATATTAGCGATTTTTTTAGACTAAAAATGTTGTAGAAAAATTCAATAAACAGTCCAAACCGATTTGTAACATGTTTAACAGAAGGTATCTGAACCATAATAGAGGGATTTACACTTTTGTGGTGGAAACAAAATCCATTGCACACTGCTGTCGACTAGCGGTTGGTGTTTGAATAGCACAAAAAGAAAATACACAAATGCTTGCATGTAAATTCTTCCAAAAATTATACACACAGCTTTTAAATATCTAAGTAATATCACAAGAAAAAATATCGCAATATATTGCCATGTGGATATTTTCTTACATCTCTGATTACATATATATATATATATATATATATATATATATATATATATATATATATATATATATATATATATATATATCTGCCTGGTACACCATCCCCAGTGTCAGTAAATTATTATTAATAGAATTAATCCGTTTAGTTCCTGTTTTGTTGAATAAGGTCTCTTGTAGGCGAGAATCTAGATGCAAAGACACCCACCAGCTTAGTTCTCACCATTTTACATTTCCTTGTGTTCTGGTGTCACATTGAGGTACATCTGGTGGTCCACAGCACGTCTGCGACTATCTTCCAAACTCTGACCCATCCTCAGGCCACCACAGCTATATGAGAGCACCTTTATATTGATTTATTCAGAGTTAAGCTCCTGTATCGGGTCTGATTCATCCGCCTAACCAGGACAGCATGCAGCAGGCTCTACCTTTACGTGGTTCAAGCATACATGGGCTCCCTTTGGCTAGATGACCTCACCCACTTCATGGCATTCAGCTTTGAATGAGGAATATTCACTATTTGCAGTGACTATCACGTCCCCTCGGTTTGTCCTTCAGGCTGAAACACAACGTTTCTTCATCCATCAGGTGAGAATCTAGATGTAAAGTCACTGAGCTATTTAGTTGTCACCATTCTGATCACCTGCTGCTCCAGCGTCAGCTATGGTGTTGTTTTCCCCAGACTTTCCCTTCACTCCTTGTTAGAGTTGAAGCTTTTGTAGAGACGTTGCCTTCAGCTGGAGGGAAAGAATACACGTCATTTATATAACATACATGATCTATTTATTTGATGCAACCTTTGAGGTCACAAAAGCCAGTGATTCCTTGTGCCGGTCTCAATTCTAAATAATCAAAGGGGGTTGTGTCAGGATGGGAATCTGGTGGAAAAGATAAAATAAACTATACTGCGAATGACAAACAGGATCAGTTGAGACCCGAGTCAACGACCACCACTGGTGCTGTTGACAGGGTTCTGGTGGAAATTGGACTGCTGTTGGTTGATTGGGGAGAGGCGGAAGGTGCATTTGTGGGCAGAGAGAAAAGAGGAAAGGCAAGAGTGTGGAACTGAATGTTGGAACTATGGCAGGTGAAGCTAGAGAGCTGGTGGACATGATGCAGGGACAGAAGGTGGCTGAGATTGGAGCCACCAGGCGGTAGGCTGAGGAAGACCCAAAAGAGATGGATTGTGTTGTTAGTTGGTGTGAGGGTAGAGGATGCAGAAGATAGGACAGAGATGATTCGCTGTGCCAATTCCAGGAGGCAATTGGCCCAAAGAGAAAGGAGAATATATTTATTTGTCAACACAAGTGGTGAGGGGCTGCACAGCGGCACAGCAGCTAGAGCTGTTGCCTTGCAGCAAGAACATCCTGGGTTCAACTTCCAGCCTCCTCGGCATGGAGTTCACATCTTCCCAGTCCAAAAACATGGCTGTCAAGGTGACTGACTTCTCTCAATTGTCCTTGTGTGTGTTCGTGTGCATGCTCGTTTGTCCTATGTGTCTCGGTGTTAACCAGCGATGGACTGGCAAACTGTCCAGGGTGTACCCCACCCACTTGCCCAGAGACTGCTGGAGATAGGCACCAGCCCCCTGCGACCCTGCGTGGACCAGCGGGTTAAGACAGTGGATGGAAGTGATGAGACTAATCCTGCTGATATGGCCACTAGGGGGAGACAAACACTGCAATGAATGGAAGGTTACTTTCTCAAGCTTTATTTATTAGGAAGCGTCTCTGAGGAACCACGTTACATTTTTATTAAGAGAATAAGAAAATTAGACGGGAGGAAAAACAAAAACACTTTACGAATGAATAAAACCATTTAAAAGCACAATTAGTGTGTGTGTGCGTGTGTGTGTGTGTGTGTGTGTGTGTGTGTGTGTGTGTGTGTGTGTGTGTGTGTGTGTGTGTGTGTGTGTGTGTGTGTGTGTGTGTGTGTGTGTAAGGAGACGCGCCGGTGTTCCATTCACCCGGTGCCTCCCGGTTGTTAATTATCTGCCCACGCCGCTCCGCGCCGCTCTGTGAACGCAGAGAAATGTTTCCGCCTGTTTGTCATTTCTGCTCCATTGGCTGCTGGACGTAGACGCATCTGATCGCCGCCCAAGTTTCCAGCGTGTTTCCGTGTTTTTGTCAGCGCTCCGGGTCAGATGCCGTTGATTTTTTTTAAGGATTAATAATATCCTTTAAGGAGAAGCGCCCCGACGATCGTTTAAGGCGCAGCGCGTGTCATGCTGGCAGCAGCCGGGCTGGAGGTCGGCGGATCCTAGTTGGACTGATCCCTGAGAAGACACACCGACTGAGCAAGCGACTGTCCGTCCACGCGCGCGTCTCTTTCTCTTCGTCTTGGACACATCTTGGACAGGCTCTCCGAGTGCCATGTCCACACGAAAGCCATCGCTAACGGACAAGCAGGCTAAAAACGGCACGTCAAAATATGTGTTGGAGAGATGCGCCTCAATTAACGAGTATTATGATATTGCCTTCAAGGTGTGTATTTCCATTTTCATACGTGTGTGATTTGAACAGGTGTAGCTGCAGGACTAGATTTGCAAGGCGTGGTGCAACAACAACATGCATGTGCTGCAAATGAGAGGCATTAGCAGCTGATTGGTCTGTGAGATGGTTCCATTAGGGGAAATCTTCCTGGCTGCCCTTTCTGATACATATATTTGCCAAGGGTGTACTTGTTGCTCCTTCTGCTGAATGTTTCCTTTAAGAAACAAACCGACAAGTGCAAGAAGTTCCCTTTAAGCTCTGCTATATGACTCCATGAGTGCGTCCTGCATGACAGACATGCAGTTTTGATCAAATGCAACTGAAATGGTTGCATAATATAGCTCATCCCCCAGCTGTTTGCAATTGATTAGTTAGGGTAAATGATGTTTAAGTGAGAGTAAAGTTACAGAGGTGGTCTCAGATCATCTGAAATCCTGAAGATGGTGATGAGTGTTTGCTCCAGTTTTAGTTTTGAAAAGCTAAAATGCAGAAAAAATGCAACCAATGGTGGTGAAATGGACAGGGGTGCATCCAGAAATCTAGGGGCTTCCAAATAGGGTCCAGTGACCTTGGGTGGCACCAAGCGAAAAGCTTTAACAGAATTTTGGTTTAAATATACTAATCAACGGAAGTTTCCATGGTGTGTCCTGGGGGCTGTTTGCAGCCCTCAACTTCAGTTAAAAAAGAGTGGAACTTTGCCCTAAATGTTTAAGATTTTTACTGATCCAAAAAAATGCAGAGTGTTCAGTACAACAAAGTCTTATCTTGGCCTATGTTACGCTTTTAATTAGTGATGCACCAATATGAAATTTTTGGGCCGATACCGATATCCGATATAAATATTACTGTTATGGCCGATAACCGATATTTGCCGATACAGATATACTGACATTAATGTTTCTAAAATCAGCAGATTTTGTATGGAATGAAAATGATTAAAGCTGAATTTACAGTATTTAGTACACACATACCACACACATTTATGCTTCTGAGATGATTACAATCACTGTCGCATGACTAAACAGATACACATCACCCCCTTACCCTCTGAAACAGATAAACAAATGGAGACAAGTTGGAAAAATATTGGTTAATATTGGCCCGGTTGTATTTGTCGGACCGATACCGATATGTTAAATTACTAACATCGGCCGATACCGATATTGATGCCGATATTTTGTCCATCCCTACTTTTAATTTATGTTCATTTCCACAAGCTGGACCCCTGAGTGAGACTGTTTTTAATACTGTTACCGCCCACTCCCACAATATACGTCCAAACCTGCCCACTCGCAACTCCCCGTATATAGGCCATCTAATAAAATGTACTGCGGCGACAGGAGTGAGGAGTTTGCCTTGTGGGTTGCCGGTTACAACCTAGGCGCAATCTGTGACAGACATGCCCTTGGGCCAGACATTTCACCCTCCTTGGCTGCTGGTAGTGGACCGAGGGATCAGTGTTGTATGGAAGTCTCGTTTCTGTCTGTTCATCCTAGGGAAGCTTGGGCTAAATTGTCGGACATCACTGTGTGTGCGTGCATGCTCATGAAGAAGAAACAATCTTTTATAAAGTGCTTCACTAGAACAAATGTAATGAAAGGGATTCACCCCCCCCCCCCCCCCCCCCGGATCAGTGAATCATTGACCGTAGCAGGAAGCGCTTTGGAGTCCTATGACTTAGAAAGGTAAAAGAGTACAACTTTATTGTTTCCACTTCCTTTATTTAGTTTTATTTTCTCCAGTCTCCGTTTCGTTGGCTACCTCATGTGCACTCTCCATTAAAGTCAGGACCCACTGTTTTTTGTAGCTACCTGCAAGATTTCTTTTGGGTCTGGTGGGCGGTGGGATTATAATCCCAATGCACTGCAAAACCCTCACAAATGTTTTCTAAAAAATAGCACCACTCCAAAAATTAGACCAATGGCGCATTGACATCTGGGTTGGCCCAGTCCGGTCTCTGTTAGGCTGAGTCCCCGTCGGCCATGTTTTCTTCACGGAGCCTTCTCAGGAACACAAGTGTCTCCAAGCACCTGCGTGGGGGAAAAGATGCGCAGCGAAGTCTGTGGTGTCATCCTTAAATTAGTAAACAAGGGCGGCCATGAGCAGTGTTGCTTTTGGAGACTCTGACATGAAGCACACAGCTTCCTACTCTCGCAATAAGGAGTGGTGATGCCGTAGGCTCCTCTCACAGCAGTCTGTCCTCGCGCTGGAGAGGCAGGTTCGAGCTGAGGTCACAGAAGATATTTACCTCGCTGCATACAGACTGATGATGAATCACGCATGCTGGAAGCTGCCACTGGCTGACACCACCTGCCAATCATAGGTTCCCTCCAGTAGGTAGATATTAACATCAGCCGGCCAGTCAGTCTGTAGTGGGTGTGTTGGGTCAGCTCCACACCAAGATGACCACCGGAGAGCAGGTCTGACTAAAATGGTCAACTGAGCACCAAAAATGCACAGATTACCCAGATGTGAACACGATGAACCTACCAGGGCTAGGTTGGGCCGACCCAGATGTAAACGCACCATCAAAATCAAGCACTACCAAAAAGTGACCAGATTCCATTGTTTTGCTGATGATGGACTCGCATTAGTTTTCAAAGTCATGATACTAAAAAAACCATTGAACCCTAAAATGCTTGTCTTTTAGTAAGGCTAACGCACAGGAGTGTTTGTCTCGTACCTACGGAGATCTAGAGACTTTTTTCTAGGAATAAGCAAGCGTTTGTTCTTTCACTACATTTCTGAGTAATGTAAAAAGCACATGGACATGATGGTGCTGTTGCCACCACCCTGATGGAATCACCATTCACAGTCTCTTATTGTATAAATGTTTCTTTAAGAAACCAATAATACTTTTTATACACCAATACACCAATGTGTCTTTTGTTTCTCTTATTTAAAAGAAAACTACTGTGCATAAAAAACTGTCTTGTTAAAGATGGCATTTGGGGCCAGGTAGCTTACAAATGGGGCTATTGCCCTCCCCGTGCCCTGTTTGAATGTGCCCCTGGAAATGGTGCTTTCAGTTTAGAAGTAAGACTGTTGATTCCATGGTGAGGGTCAAGACAAAACAACAAAACATAAAAATGATTCACTATAATTGATTTAAGTTACAAATATTTGGTATAAACTGATGGTAATTGAATGACTGTCTTTAATCAACTTTTAAGCAATGAATTACCAGTTCAACCAATGATGCCTGGCTCAGTATCATCATGCTATAATAACTAGACTCCAGGAGAAATATGGAAGTATAACTTAAGAACCATCCCTCCATTTAAGTGAATACAAGTAGATGATGAATCACAGAAAAGACTTCAGTTAAACTCTCAAGTCCTCACTGGTTGTCATCTACAAACTGCTTAAGCTTTGTAGTCTACGAAATTCAAGATGCCGAGAGGGATGAGATGCTTTGTCTACGGCTGAAAAGTTCGCTAACCATTGCTGTAATGACCTGTAACAAGCTGTAACCTGCTGTCCTTTTTTCCCACGGGTGGTTTTGCTCCAGGTGATGCTGCTTGGAGACTCTGCAGTGGGGAAAACGTGCGTCCTGGTGCGATTCAAAGATGGGGCGTTTCTCGGAGGCAACTTCATAGCCACCGTTGGAATAGACTTTAGGGTGAGACGGAGTCTTTCAACCACCATTAACATAACATGTGCTTTGTCATCATCATCATCATCATCAACCTTTATTTATAAAGCACATTTAAACGGCGACAACGCCAACCAAAGTGCTGTACAAGACAATACATCACCAAAATAGATAAAACAAATAAAAACTAGTAAAAAATAAATAGTGTTCTTGTTTATCTCTTGACGAAGTGTTAAAATTTTTTAAATTGCATTTAAAAGCAGCCTAACAACAAAACAAGTGGCACATGTAACATGGGCCCAATTATCGCCTCGTTCCACACACAACGCTCCATCATTCTGTCATGAAGATGGCACCAAATGTACAAATCCTCTCTTCAGTCAGTCAGGTTCACAGACCACTTGTGCTGTTGGGAGCTTTTGGATGGCTTCGTAAATGCCTTGGCAGATGCCTGCCCACGTCCCCGTCTCTCTCTCTGGAAAGATGGGCTGCAGCTCAGTTCGGCCCTGGAGGACTCACCCGGCTGTCAGACGAACACACACACACACACACGCACACGCACACGCACACGCACACGCACACACGCAGACACACACATGCTGGCTGAGTTTCAAGTTGTACAGTTATGTCGACACTTTGGTCAGGGGGAACTGGCTCCGCCTCCTTTCATTTTTACCTCCTGTCTAAGACAAACACTAAAGGAAGGTCAAATATCAGAGTGCATCGTTTAGGAGGAAACTTGATGTTCAAACGTCTTTCTGTTGCATGTCTGGTTTATTGTATAAATACTCTTTTGCTCCTGCAAAAGCAACAAGTTCAGCTTAGATGAAAAAAACCCACAGAGTAACAGTTGTCTACGCAGGCGCTGGTTTAAAAACATCCCTGGGAATTCATTCAGAAAAAGAGTCTAACAGTGTTGGTAATTATCTCTTTGTTTCCCTGTTTGTTAATGAGCTGAGGGGGTGCAGAAGATAAACACTTGAGTCAATATGCTGAGGATGTCCTCCTTGCTTGATTAGGCAGGCTGTTGTGGCAGCTTGTACATGTTGGGCTATTTTCGGCATGCTTCCTTGTAGCAGTTACTCAGCATGCAGGCTGCTCTCGCATCATAATTGGCGGGGGGAAAAAATTGGAAACCAATGGCAACTAATGCAAGGGTTGAGCCACGTTCATTCTGCCAGTGTAGACTTCAGCTGGTGGCGGTTTGAGCTGCCAGCAATGGCTTTCTTTTTTGTTACACACACACACACACACACACACACACACACACAGACACACACACACACACACACACACACACACACACACACACACTTTATTTTGTTATTGCAGTAGATTTTCCGTCTTTTCTTAAAGCAGATGTTCGTGTGCCTACAAGGAAGGCGTAGAGGCAGTTTATGTTGACCTGCTACCGATATCTTGATCAAGGAAGTGCATTTTTCATGCTCACTTCCTCCTCCTCAGGTTTTCTGTCTTCTGTTGTGGTTTTCCTTTAGCAAGGTGGAGACTTGGTGGTGACCTGGTTTGTTTGTTTGCTTTGGTAGAGCGGGTTGACAGCCTTTAAAAAAAAAGACAATTCTTTTGCCCGTAAATGGTGGCCACGGATTACAAAAATGGCCTATTTTTCTGTTTTTACAAGTGCACAAACTTTTTATCAGTCGCCACTTAAAGACAAAAGGCAGGCGATGATGGAAAATGTTCTGACTTGTGTTCCTTTTTCTGTGTTGACAAAATATCTCATGAACTACTAGATCAATTTTATTGAAAAGGCTTCATTGATTTCTCACAGCTAGTGAACTTTTGAAGTCAACCCAATTCACAACGGTGATCACCTTGACAAACACAAACATGGCCTCAGCACAGACTGTTCTACTGATGAAATGTGATGGTGTAGCAGCTTACTGACGCACAAGTGCTAACAAATCACACAACATCCCGTGATTCATTTGTTTTTCTCCATTTATCTGAGTCCCGGGGTAGCAGCTCCAACGGAAAAGCCCGAACCACCCTCTCTCCAGCAGTCTCCACCAGCCTCACCAGGATGACCCACAGGTGTTCCCTGGCCAACGTGAAGATATATCTCTGCAACGTGTCCTGCATTGACCCAGGCGCTTCCTGCTGGCAGGACATGCCTCAAACACCTTATCTGAAAGGCATCCAGGGAGCACCCTGACCAAATGCCTGAATCACTTCAGCTAGCTCCTCTCTATGTGCAGCAGCTCTACTTTGAGTCTCTCCTGAACGTCCAAGCTCTCTAAGGCTGAGCACAGCCACATGTCAGAGAAAACACATTTTAGCTGGTTAGTACCAAAGCTCATGTCCAAAGGTCAGGATTGGAGTGAAGATGGAATGGTTAGCTTTGCTTTTTGGCTTGGTTCCTTCTTAACCACAACACAGTGGTATAGTGTCCCCATCGCTGCCCAAATCCACCTGTTGATCTCTGGCTCCCACCTTCCCACACTCTTCCACTAAAGTTTGGACCTCTGCCCTGACCCGGACTGGGCAATCCCTTCTTTTCCAGTAGAGAACCAAAAGTTGACCAATATGGCCGTCACTTCTTTGTTTCTCATCGTAGGATCATCTGAAAGTTGAGAACTAGGTTGAAAAGTGATGGGTGACACACATTCCTTTAAGGGTCACTATAGGCCTTTTAATTAGACCTGTCTTTGAGATACAGGAAATCAGAGGGCACCCTGCAGGAAATGAACGGGGGAGTCCATTGTTCTGTTGCCAGCCGCCATTCTCACTCTGGTGTAATTAAGTCTAATCCCAGGACCTTGTTATTGTGTGGGTGTTGCAAATTACTTTCTCTGCCAGCATTCAGAGCCACTTTTAGTTCTCTTGTTTCTCCTGCCACACTGAGTTGATTTTTATTTAATTTTTTAAGTCTGCTGTCTTTTTCGTCATTCGTTTCACAGCACCCTCAAGTCACCAAAGCCTATGCTGAAGCATCTCTCATGGTCCTTTTTTGTCTCTCCAGAATAAAGTGGTGGACGTGGACAACCTGAAAGTGAAACTCCAGGTGAGCAAGCACCTCTACACACCTTATTACTTCGTAACAGCTCTGGTAGATTCTATAAAACCTAGATGTTTGCATGTTGTTGCTTCAAGCGGTTCTTCTTCCGGCTCTTGGAGAGTTCAGATGCTTTTTTCCTCCTCTCCTCCCTATCTTATCCCAAGGCTCTTTGTCTGTCTTTGGGTGTATGGCGCTTCTGCACTTTTTCTGGAAACTGGAAACTATTTAAATGGATCTGGTCAGTTGGTCTCTCAAAGTGATTGACAAAACTTTTTCAACGATGAGAACGGGAGAAGGGGCTCCCGGTTGCCCCTCTGGGACAGAGCCAGCTGGGTATATCATGGACGCCTGGAAACAGTGGAACCTGATCTGCCTCTCTCAACTGTCTGTAGAAGATTCTGAAGACATCTGGATGTTTGTGGTGTTGGTGTCAGGTTTCTTGCCATTTGGCCTGAGCGGTTACCTGGCTTACCGGAAAATTAATGAGCTGTCGAGGAATATTGGCTCAGTCCCGGAGCTCAGGGATGGATTACACCGCGCTGTGAACGTACAAACTCATATAATTGTCGAGATGAGTCGTAAGCTTGAAACTTTGGCTGAGATTCAGACTCTGGCACAGAAGGTAGATGTCATCAAGGATAGAGTTGACGGATCAGCACGGATTTGGATAGATTAATCTACGCCATTATTGGATTCAGAGGGGTTGGAGATCAACAGAACTTTTAGACAGAGAGGAAATTATCTCTGTCTGTCCCCAAAACAATTTTTATCTGAAGCTGGTGCCCTTGGAGCCTGTGAGGCTGAAGTGATTACGCCCCCTCGGAAGAAATGTGGAATGCTGCCATCGCCATGGTAACTCTGTCTCCCTATCCCAGCCTGGGCGGGACTGCGACCGGTGAAGGCCGTTGAATTGTTTCCAGGAGTCAATGTGCTCTCTAACCCAATTACCTCTCTCCCCTGTCCAAATGGAGGTGATGAGCGCTGCTCATTGCAGCTGCACGCACTGATGTGTGGAGAGTCCCCAACCCTACCTCCCCACCTAGTGGACACTTATGTTGTGTAATGTCTGAAGTCTGTTGCATTTCTGTCTGAGGTGTTTTTTTGCATAGCAAAGCTGCCCTCTCTGTGGAAGGTAACTCTGAAGTGCCTTTTTTTCCTCCACCTGACCCAATCCTCATGTATCCCTCTGATCTCTATTAAGGTAGCGCAACTCGGGTTGCGAATGACCACAGTCACCAATTCTTGTCATGTGTCTTTGCCTATGTATGTCTGATCTCAGAATTGTGTGTACTGAAACTCTAATTTCCCTCTGGGATTAATAAAATATCATTGAATTGAATTGAATTAAAATGAACCATCACTGTTGACATTTTTAGAAATCCATTCTGCAGGATTATGAACCACCATCGTATTAAGTGGAACACACATACCTGTCTGTCATCATAACC
Source organism: Nothobranchius furzeri (assembly GCF_043380555.1). Lineage (NCBI taxonomy): Eukaryota > Metazoa > Chordata > Actinopteri > Cyprinodontiformes > Nothobranchiidae > Nothobranchius > Nothobranchius furzeri. The sequence continues at coordinate 50,751,121 of NC_091752.1, forward strand.
TGTTCATTCAACACCAAGTAGGAGGCGGCAAAATTAGATTCCTCTTCTAGTCGCAGTAAATTATCAGCCACAATTCTCCTGCACAGGCTGTTCACATGATGAAACTGGCTTGTCTATTTAGAAAAAATGTCTCAATAAAATTTCTCTGTCCCTCAAAGTAGCCATTGAAAAATTAAGTTTTCCCCTTAAAGTGACAGTGTGTATTTTTCATGGCGATAGGGGGCGGTATATTCCTAAATCATTGCAAGCAAGCAGTATTTTTGTGTTTGAATAAGGCCTTTTCAACGGATGCATGTTAGGGTCAAAAAGCCCTGGGGAGTGCAAACTTTAGCAAAAATAACGAGCACATCAGACTCCCTTTCATCACTGGCAACAAGTGAAGAGGTAAATGTGTAAAACAGCAACATTTAAGAATGACGGACGTTTTGTAACTACTTGTTATGAATCAGTAAATGCATTTTGTCCTCTTGGGCAAGAAACAAGAAGCGTGGCATCCAATAAGGCGTCGCCCAGAGACTTGCTGCTCTGCCTCAAACTTTTGACATTGGTGGACTTTATCAACACAACTACCTTTAGTAAATTCACCAAGAGTCTGGATGTGGCCTTGAGCAGAGCCACTCGTATGCTACAGCGGACGTAAAGCCACTGTGAATTATCCTTTTAGTTTCTCTCTCAAAGTAACATTTCTTACTAATCAAATGTAATATGAAGGGTTTAAAAGGTAGAATAAAAACTGAGTTATGCAACATGATGTCATCAAGGAGAGGAGGAGATTAGGAAGCTTGTATAGCTGTAGCTCCTGCCTCTGTGCACCCTTCCCTTCAGGAAGGAGTTGAAAGCCATGTCTCACTGACTAACTGGCCAACAGGAAGCAACAAGTTAGGCTGGGGAAGAATCTCTTGGACCTGCAGACCATCAGCACCCAGTTCCCCTCTGGACTGTGTTCTCTCCCCTCTGCTCTTCTCCCTGTACACCAGCATCTGCACCTCCAACCACGAGCCTGTTATTTTGTTAGTCCAACTTACCTGCAGTCTCACCCGGTTTTATGTCTAAAATAACGATTTAGAACATTTACTTGCCCTTTTAAGGTGGTTTTTAATCTTTTGTTTCTGTATTTTCAAATAAAAATGTAAACCTTTTCTTTTTTAAATTCTGAAGCATAAACTTTTCGTAAAGTTCTGGTATTTTAGTTGTTAGTCATGCCATGTTGGGGGAATTCCTGTAGTGGAAGTGTTACAATGGCTGATGTAATTTAGTGGTTTTTGTTGTGCAGATTTGGGACACAGCCGGCCAGGAGAGGTTCCGCAGCGTAACGCACGCCTACTACAGAGATGCTCAGGGTGACCTCTTCTGTTCCTGCTTCACCTATTCTGGCTGTTTGAGTCTGTTAATGAAATAATGTATGAATGATGTGCAAACCCCCCAAATCACAGCCTTTCTCTTTGCTTTTGCAGCGTTACTTCTACTTTACGACATCACCAACAAGCCATCATTCGACAATATCAGAGTAAGACCGACTTCCTGTTTCTAAATCCTCCTGCTGAACACTTCCTTCTAGCCTCTTCACACGCAAAGCATAGTTTGGGCCTGTAACACCTTTTATCAGAAGTTTTTTACAGCTGACACAATGCCGTCGTCTGTTTGGCGACACAGTCACCAGTTTCAGTAATGAAAAGCAATAAAAAGCTCTCATGGATGAGCGTGTCACGGTGATGGATCGGAGTGCAGATGTAAACAGGAGGAGGGGGACAGGGCTGCTGTTTGTTTTGCTTACAAACCTTTTTCTGTCTTCTTTACTTTTGAAGGCTTGGCTGACTGAAATACACGAGTATGCCCAGAGGGATGTGGTCATCATGTTGCTCGGCAACAAGGTGAGGAAAGCTTCCTTTAGTGTGTGTGTGTGTGTTTCATAAAAAGATGTGGGGGGTAGCTGGTTCTTAAACACAATTTCAACTCACTCTTATCACACTCAGGCAGATACGTGAAAGCTTAAAAGGCAGAAAATACTTCCAGTGTGAGACGAACCACACAAGAAAGAAACTGTAGCTCGCTTACTTTAACACTTCCATGTGAAACATTGTGTGAACGTTGCTCAAAGCAGTTTCTGTAATCTGCTGCTGGCGATGAAGAGGGAAAAATAAGGTTCTCTTTGCACCCAGCGGTCGCTGCTTGTTTATCTGAAGGCTCCCTCTGGTGGTTCAGAGAAGACCTGGTAAAAGGTCGATGTCACGCAGCAGCAGCAGCTCTGATCAGCTGTCATGAAAGCGGCGCGGCCAGCGGCGTCGATCTGTGCGAGAGCTCTGCTCTTCCGCTGGAGGTGGAGTTCCTGACGTGTCATCAGTCTGATGCTGCAGCTCCAGCTCAGGGAGCTGGAGGCTTGACGAGAAAGGCTGACATTATGGTGGCTTCTGCGACCTTTGACCTCTGTCCTTATGGCTTGCTCTCTTTTTACAGTCAGACATGGCTGCAGAGAGGGTGGTGAAGATGGAGGATGGCGAGAAACTGGCTAAGGTAGTGAACAATTCCCTCAGGTATGGTCAGGTGACCCGTGATGCTATAATGCTTTTTCCATTTCAGGAATATGGAGTACCGTTCATGGAGACCAGTGCCAAGACGGGAGGGAATGTGGAGCTGGCTTTCCTCGCTATAGCAAAGTAAGTCTTCGAGCTGCCTTGTTCAATCTCTCTGCATTATAAAGTCCAGTTAACAGTCATAACATGCTGATGTGTTTGGCTTCAGCAGGCATGCCAGCACACTAGAATAATGTCGTACTCCTTTATAATCAGCCTATTGTGTCGCCATCAAGTGGTAAAAATAAAACAAACTTCTTATTAAAGAGGTAAATAAAGGAGGAGGTAGTGTTTGTGTGGTGCTGCTGTTAAAAGTGAGAATAAAACACACCTTTTGTGTACTCTGTACTACTTTTATGAGTTGCTACAGCAACTACTACCTACAGTCGTAGAGATGGATCCTTACTAATAAAGATGAGTAGAGCTTAGGTCACATGTTTGGCCCTTCTGGTGTTTATTGTAGACAAATCTCCCATCAAACACAACAGCTCATAAATGAATGTATATCTAACTTATCAGCTGTATTCTGATTACTGAGCAATTTTGTAGGGGTGGCTAGGGCCACCTCTTGGGGGCGTCATTGGGTTTTAAGTCTCTGGTGTCCTAATAATCAGCTAAAAGCAAATTGTAGTTCCACCAGTTGGTGGCACTAACACCACATAAAAAAATATCCAATTAGAAATCGTGTTTTTAACATAAAAGAAGAACAAATGAACACATTTTACTACAGCAGCTACAGACATGATTCCAGCTCTATCTATATTAACCAACAGGGAATGAGGAAGTGTGAGAGAGGGAAAGGAGATCCAGCATCTTTTAGCATGCTAGGTAGCCGTTTTCTGAAGCAGTGGTGCTATCGGCCATTTTTAAGCTTAATATACTAAATGTTTTTTTTAAGTGCTGTAGTGTTAACTGACTATAGTACATATTTATTAAAATGATCAAAAAGATGTGATAATCCCATATAAATATGAAATACTAATCTGTGTGATATTTGAATGTTTAACCAGAAAATTCTAGTTATTTTACTTATTCAGGGACCATAAAGACACTTCGTATTAATTCAGACGGAGTTAAAAATATAGTTTATAAAAGTGAATTTATTTCATTTTCTCTAAACTAATAATTATAAATGACAAGGTATGAATGATGACATGTAATGTAATGGATATGAAGTGATTTAATGTGACATGTGGAATGTTGTAAAGGAAGCTGGATGTTGTAGCAACACCTTTCTTAAGTATCTGAGAGAATTTGTGAAGTCTGGGTTGTAAAAGAATTTGGCTGAATGTTTATTGAACTAGAGATTTATTTATAAAAAACCATCCGACGCATCTGTTGAGTCTACGATACCCTTTTGTGGAGATTCTCGCGTGATCCAGGGGGTCAAGAGGTTGTGGTGGACACTGCTGGTGGGGTGAACCTCTTGGTATCAGGAACCTGTAGATTAGCTCCGATAGGACCCGTCTAGTCTGAGACCTCTCAGGTCACGACAGGAAGCTGGAATGCTTGTTTGCCTCTAAAGCCGGGCGTACACTGTGTGACTTTTTCACTTTTTTGAGCCGATTTTCCACTCGTGCGAGAATCCACGAGATCGGAGCGAGTTTTGCGCTGAGCGTCGTGTAGTGTACAGGGGGTTACGAGAGGCGATTAACACAGCGTGACCAGCTACCGATCAGCAATGGTGAGCTCGCACGGACTTCTGGAGTGTTTGATATTTTGCTCGTCCCTCATGAGGGTATCGCTCTGTTGAAGCGGCGCAGCGAGCAGCTGCAACCCAAAAAGCACCAGAACCGCTCACGGCACATGCGCAATCATGCATCAACACCGCTTGCCCGCTATTTCCCTAATAACACATGTTGTTCGTTTTATTTCTACACGTTTTTTGACTCTCAGATTGTCAAGAAAGCATGTTTGTCGTGTTCATGTCAAATTAAACTGATCACAAAACACAGATTTACTTTCTTTATTTCGTTTTCCTCATCCAACCCCCATAAATCCCTGTGTCCTCCTGCAGCACTCCCGAAGGACAACAGGCAAAACAAGACAAAAAAGTCTGACGTGTTGTGTAAAAACTGCTATTTTTAGCATATTTTTTAGGGCCGACGTGTTGCTACCACACGTACAGTGTGAGCAGTCAGGTCGCATCCGAGAACTGGGTCGTACAGTGTGAGCGCATGACTCGTGAGATCTGCTCTGCGAGGAAGTCGTACAGTTTGAGCTGAAGCTGAGTGCTACGAGTGAAAAAGTTGCGCAGTGTACGCCCGGCTTAAGGCTGTTTGTTGGCTTTTAGAAGAGTGTTTGACTATCAGCCGCAGCGTTGCAGAGAGGCTTTGACCTGATGTCAAAAGATAGGATGGTATCAAAAGGCCTGTTCACGAATTGGCTGGTTCGAGAGTCAACTGAATTAATCAGGAAGTAATTCCTGTTTTGTTAAAATTGCTTATAAATTTGGCAAATCAGAATTTGACATGTTTGAGGGCTTTATCAGAACATTTCTCAGATGTCACTCCTTCATGAAGTAACTCAGAGGTTAACTCTGTGGAAATGAGAATGTTTTAAAACACTTATGTGAAGTGAATGTAACATTAACTCATTCACTGCCAGCCGTTTCCTGATCACTAACGGCCTTCGCTGCCAGCGTTTCTCACCATTTTTACAGTTTTTTTTAAGAGTCACAGAACGTTGCGCGCTAGGATGATGTAGATGCCAAAACAAAGAGGAGACTCACCTCTTACATCAGGAAGAATCCGTGTGTTTCGAGCGTTATCCGTTCTTTCATAATCCGTTGTTGAATTGTGATCGGCAGACGCTTTTCCGGTTCGCTCCTTACTTTTTTTACAGGAACGGCCCAAAACGATCTCCTAACACATGGATGGTCTGCTTCCTGATCATGTGACGTGTGACGTATGCGGATGAAGATCGGCTTCAGGGCTGAGATGTTTGTTCTCTCAGCGCGGGGGCTCGTTCCGATCCTCAAACAGTAAAAAAATGCAAAATGCAATGGCAGTGAACGGTTGGATCTAAAATGACGACTTTAGTCGTCAATGGCAGTGAATTATCTTATTATAATGTGTATGAGTATAGATATTGATTAAAACACAGATTATTCAAACATTTGATTTAAACATCTTGTTCGTTCAACACATTTGATTATTCCAACTTATAAGCTGAAAAGTCATTTACAATTCAAGATGACTTTTCCTCAGAGTGAAAATGCATGAGGCCTGGAGCAAAGATGTTATGGCTCCGTTGTCTAATAACAAGAGCAGAGGCAGAGTTCTTTTTGGGTTTGGAGGCCATACAGATGGTGGGTTTATGTCTGCAAATGATTGGTTACTTTCTGGTCAATTTGTTGGTGAAAATTTGACCACTTGGTACATTACAGTGCCCAATAAGAGAAAATCTATAATAAGCACTATTTATTTTGGGTTAGTTTCTCCTTTATTGTATTTCCTTACAAGTGAGTCCCAAAACAAATATGTTCCTCCCACACAATAAAGCCTCTGCAGTGATAGTTAATTTAGCAGGAAATGTGCTGCTTGTGATAGAAAAATGAAAACTAAATGGAAGCGGTCATTTCAATTTGGGTATAAAACCTGTGCTAATAAACCCTTTTGCTGAGTATTAGTTATAATCCTGGGAGCAGTTGACCTTCTCTGCCTTAAAGCCTTACTGTTTTATGCTGTATTTTTAATAATTTGTGCACTGATGCTATCAAGCCTCTGATCCGGCAGAATAGTTTTTAGTTAATTTGCTGTCTGCTGCTGTTGTCTCCTCTTAATATGATTGTGTGTGTCAGAGGCTCCCTGAGGATGTCTCTCATTTTCTCTGCAATTTCTCTTCCGTTTGCATGCGCCTCTGACGCCAAATGACTGACATAAAATATAAAAAAAATGACATAAATTCTTGCTGAAATTCAAGTCTGTCTCCAGAGCTGCAAAAAGAACAACATGTCCAGTTTGGCAGGACAGTGTTCACACCAATGAGAAGCTCTGATTCAGAGTGGATTTCTATGTGGACAGTAGACTTAAAGTTAAGAAAAGTAAAAAAAAAAACATTTAATTAACTTTCTTCTATTGTGAGATTAAGAAGTGTAAAACAATGTGTTTTAGCTCTGTTTGCCAGCTAGAAGTGCACGTTCACAAGCAAGAAACGTTGCTTCCAGTCGTAATCAGGGAAGTGGGAAGATAGGCTTAAATGTGCAATACTTTTTTCCACCTCTAGATGGCGCCCTCTGAGGAAAAACTCCAGATTTCTGCTTTAATCATGGATTTAGTTTCAGATCAACACTGATTTATTGGTTGGTTGGGAACATCACCAACACATAAATCACCTCTGCAGTTTTCTTTAAACTCACAATTCTTTCCCCACCATACAACCAGCCTCGTTTTGATCTGTCCTTAACAAACCAGCAATGGGAGTGACATGGAATTATTTTACTCGTTAGTAAGAGAGTGGTAGCTGTGAAAAGAGACCTAAGCCCCGAGCCACACTGTGCACCATCCTCGACTAATCGCTCATCGTGAACAGAGTTGTGACAAAAAATGGTGAGCGTGAGGGTGATTTGCATGTCTGTAGTAGTCCAGTGCAACCAGCCCAGCGGTCGTTTATTGAGCACCCTCACGACCAAATTCAGCCTCCAACAGTCTTCAGGCAGCGGCAGAAAATCAATGACTCCAGTCTGTAATCGACCAATGAAAATACACAGGGAGTGACATGAAAAACCAGTGACAAGTCTGCAATACAAGAGTAGCATTAGCAACTATGTAGGCTACAGGCAAGAGCATGTGGACCACTTATTTTTGGAGTTTGGTCAAAGTGTCATAAAAGAAGTTTTAACAGTGGCGCTTTTTCCTCTTTCCATTGCTAAATCTGTCTGCTTTTAGTGACACGTGCTTTCCAGCAAGTATGCAAGTCACATTAGCATGTCCTGCTAGCGAGACGTGGTGCAGTGTGGCTCACGGAAATCTTGGGCCATACAGTGTGCCACCTCTCTACAGAGTCCTTATAGTGCGACAGGAAGCAGTCCTGCGACAGCCAAAAACTTGGTGTGGCCTGGGCTTAAGACAACCCCGAGGGGCCCCGTGTTCTGACTATCCTTGCTTTCTCATCAAATATTCCTACTGCAGCGTGTTACGACAGTTTCGCTCTTGTTTACAGTATAGTAACACACTTATTAAGCACAGTTTATTTTAAATAGGTGATACATCTCAAAAATACGGAACTGTATATAATTATTAGCTAAATTATACCGTGTTTGTCGTGATTTATTTATAAAAAAGGCCGTGTTTGTCATGATTCCGTGAATGATGGTAAACAATGGGAGAAATTTCTTGTTTACAGTATTATAACGATATTTTACAAGCCATTACAAGCTAACTGTCAGGTAAACATACAACAAGGTAAACATCTTGTGATGTAATAATCAGTCTGCACAATTGTATTTCCACAAAGTAGCACATATCGATGAGTACCACGGACAGTTGGGACACCGGTACCACAGAAGTCGTTTCCTCCCAGTCATATATCTTATACGATACATACGAGTTATACGTTTTAAATATGTTCGTATAGTTTAGTGTACCTTCTTCCAGTTCTTACACACTACCTTAATGGTGGAAAATGGTAGTTTGTGTATACATTCAAAAAATACACAGATGATTCAGTTGGTAACATTCAAGTTGAAATGACATTGATAACAAAAATGCATCATGCATTAAAACATAAAACACTAAACATAAAACATATTTTTAAAATTTCTTTTAAAATTAATCAGGATGTTCAGAAGTCTTCTTCTGCTGCCTCCTATAGATGTTGACTAGTATCTTTTTGAAAAGCTCTTCGTCAGATTCAGCCATTTTTTCCTCTGAAGTTGGTTTATATTTTAGATTTACATCCATTTTTGGTAATGTACTGTCAAGGCAAAAAAGCGCGTAACCATTGATTGATTGATTAGGATCTTGTAAATTATGATGTTTCATATTTTAATGTAATTTCTTCCATTCATGTATATTTTTAAAGATACGTTGATATTATTTTGCCACCTGGTTGTTTTCTGGTTTTGCATTTTAAGATGAAGTTGTGTTCAAACCCAGAAGCTGCAGTGAGCGAGGATTACATCATTGTGTTGCTGCTGCTTATAAAACAAAAGAAGTGTTTTCAATTGGAGAGACGCAGACTTTAATTCTTCATATTTGACAGTTATTGTGTTTCCTTCTCAGTCTGTTCATGCGAGTCTCTAATCATGAGTCTAAAAATGTTCTTCTTTGGTGGCTTTAATTATAAAATCACTGAGCTCTAGCCCTTCTTTTATTTCTTGGAAATGTTTCATCCTTCATCTGGAAGATGCACCCAGAACATTTATTAGATGTTTTCAGCTGCCGTTGGTTGCAGTTTGAAGCATAATTACAACATAAGAGGAGAAATGAAAAGTGACAAAAGCTGCAGAGGAACAGTCACTGTTGTGCTGGGAAGAAGATTACCAGAGTCGGCGCCAAGGTTTTCCGGTTTGAGGCCGGGCTTTCTATGGATAACAAATCAGGAATATTTCTTTGATAATGTATTCTAATAGTTGTTTCTGCCCATAGACGATCTTCCACAGCCAATGAGAGTCAGATTTATTTAACTGTGTCATCATATGATGGGCTATGATGGATAATCATGGAAAAGTGCAAGAGATGGTTGGGTATGTGTTGGAGGGGCCAGACCTAAACCCCATCTACGAACCAGGAATCGGTTATAGTAGTAGTCGTGGCAAACAAACGCGGAGTTCAGAGGAACAAGGATGAATATCAACAGTTAACTGGGTCTATTTTTGATCAGCCAATAGTTTGTCTTCTGTAAATTCTGGTGTTAACGGATATTCTCTTATCTCTCTAAAAAAGGCAGAAAAGAGGAAATCATTAAAGCAGCAATCACAGGTTTTTCTCTTTCAGGAATTATGTATGATATTTTTAGAGTGATGGGTGCATCAGGGTAAGAAGAGAGGCAGATGAAGTGATGCACCCATCATGCCTAGTGCCTACTGAATACGCCTGTGGAGGCAGTGTCATGATCTGGGGTTGCTGCAATTGGTCAGGTATAGGTTCAGCAACAGGATGTGCTCCAAAAATGAGGTCAGCTGACTATCTGAATATACTGAATAACCAGGTTATTCCATCTTCCCTAATGGCAAGGGCACATTCCAAGATGACAATGCCAGGATTCATCGGGCTCCGATAGTGAAAGAGTGGTTCAGGGAGCTTGAGACATCATTTTCACACATGGAATTGAGTGAAATCTTTGGGATGTGCTGGAGAAGGCTTTGTGCAGCGGTCAGACTACCTTCATCAACGCAAGATCTTGGTGACAAATTAATGCAACACTGGCTGGAAATAAATCTGGTGACATAGAAGCTTATTGAAACAGCAGCGAATGTGTGTTTCAATCTAAACTAAAGGCAGTCCGATGAAATATTAGTGTGACCTTTTTTTGTGGCAACATTTGTTTTGGCCAGGCAGTGTATGATCTACATATACAATATGAACAAAAAGCATAATGTGAGAATAATAATTGTATTACAGTGTATACGGTGGTATTTCCCAGCTAGAGATGCTTGCTTACAAACGAGAGGCGTTGCTTCCAGCCTCCACATTAGAAAGAGGAGCTTAAAGATGCAGTACATTTTTTCCACTTCTAGGCAGTGCCGCCTGAGGAAAAAAATTTTTTTTTTGCTATAACATTACTTGTTTTTGCTCTCACAGTGCTAATGAAATAAAAGTGGAAGACTTAATGGGGTCTGATCGGAGGAAGCGAAGCAGCTAGCAGACTTGGCACGTGTTCTTGTAGGTTTATAGACATTTGGTGGAGAAAACGGCTGAACCACTCTGGCTTCCATGCAGCTTAATGCCACACCACAGCAGTGTGTGACCAGTATGAGGAAGAGGCGTTAGCCTGCTTTTAATGAGGCTCCTGATTGTTAAACGAATTAAATGTTAACCTTCTTGTTTCTTCAGACTTCAACCATCCAATCTTGTAAACACCACAAAAAGTGAGTCAGTAGCACAGCTAGCTGTTAGGAAATCTCTTTACTTTCATTGGCTAAGCAGAGTTAAGTTTAACAGTCTTTTTTTTTTTAGGACATTTCTATTCATTAGAAATCTGGCATGGATTGGAATAATTTGGAGGATTTAGGTGCGCGTGTGTGTGTGTGCGCATGTTATTTTAGCTTCAAGAGGAAGCTGCAGGAAATGATAACACACCAGAGGCATTTCTGATTAAATCTAAATACACAGTGCTTCTGCTCTCCTCTCTGGTATTCTTGACTTGCTCATCTTGTCTGCTCTCCAGCCCACACACACATCCACCCCCTCAGCTGCTAACTTCCTGTGTCTTCCTCCCTCTCCTCCTTTTCTCTGTCAGGGAGCTGAAGCATAGAGCGACGCAGCAGCCAAACGAGCCCAAGTTCAAGATTCATGACTACATCGAGTCTCAGAAGCAAAAGTCTGGCTGCTGCAGCCTCGGCTAGCGGATGCTGAACAACAGGCAGAGAGGGGCGCGCGCGCGTACACACACACACACAGACACACACAGACACACACACACACACACACACACACACACACACACACACACACACACACACACACACACACACACACACACACACACACACACACACACACACACACACACACACACACACACACACACACACACACACACACACACACACACACACACACACGTTGCTCTCTTTTATGAAAGCCAGTCCAAGCACCAAACCCTCAGAGGTGGGAATCCTCCACTTCTCCACAGAGCTTTTCTTTTTTTTCTGTTTATTTGGGCTGAATGAAAGTGAATCTGGATTGGCTGCCATCCCTTTGCTGAAATGTGAATTTAAATTGTGTACTTTGTAGAAATGTGTGTGATCTTTGTGGTGACAGCTGTGTCAAAGTCAGGAGCCAGAATCTGAAATGCTATACTCGTCTACAGGTGCAGGAGGAACAGTCGGCCCTGGATGAGCGTGGGTTTTTATAAGATGTGGATCTAGCATTTTAAAGCCATGAAGCTCCGACTTTCACCAGACTGTGAGCTGAAGCCCTTCTTGGCCTTCATCTTTAATCCTTGTGTGAGAAGCGGAGTTCAGTCTCACAGTCTGATTGTAGCTAAATGGGCGTGTCTGTACTGCTGTTAGATAGAATAAAGCCAATATTTGGAGGGCAGTGGTCCACCGTGTCTTTGTACATTCACTCCATGGTCTTCTCATGTATCTGCTGCAGGATCATCCCTGTGCAAACAGAAAAAAAAGTACTTTTTAATTCATAAATTTCCCAACATGCAGTTTGAATCGACCCATCCACATACACACACACGCTCCCAAGTTGTCTTCTGATATTGGATGTTGTATTTGTTGTGTAATTCATTTCTTTGTAAGATGTTCATTATGGATGTTTAGTCTCATCTGTTGTTCTGAGGCACCAAAATGATCACAAAGTGCCATTTAAGTGCTTTGTTATCGTACTATATATAAAGTATATTTTGTAATGTATGTGGGGTGGATTTATTTGTGTGTGTGTGTGTGTGTGTGTGTGTGTGTGTGTGTGTGTGTGTGTGTGTGTGTGTGTGTGTGTGTGTGTGTGTGTGTGTGTGTGTGTGTGTGTGTGTGTGTGTGTGTGTGTGTGTGTGTGTGTGTCAGATCAGTTCCTTCTGAATGAGCTGGGTGTGTTGAGGTTGACAAGCCACAGTGTGGCAGCAGCAACCCTGTTTATTTTCCATCTAGTGCAAAAATAACTTTTTTAAATTTTTGCTCAAGAGCTAAAGCTTTTTCCCTGTTAATGGTAAACGGCTTTTAAAAGAATTTTATTTTTGTGAATCATGCACCTGCAGAGGCTGTGAGAGTTGATGCTGCAATGCTGTGATTCACTGAAGCCCCATTCCCACCTGTACCGGGTCGGCCCAGGCCGGGTAGCATAGGTTGTTTACATATCTGGGTGGCCTGGAATTTTCCCGGGCCAACCAAGGCTCATTCTCGGCCCTCTTCCCGAGGGGTACTGCTTCAGGCCGACCAGGGCCAACACGCCCACTGCTGACAGCAAATTCACACCTTCCATTAGAGCAAGCCTCTGATTGGTGGGTAGAATCAGCCCATTCACACCTTCCATTAGAGCAAGCCTCTGATTGGTGGGTAGAATCAGCCCACATGGGCTTAAGGCAAGGATGTGTGGAATCAACCGGGCCAGGCTGGGGCCGACTGGGGCTACCCGGCCCGGGCCGACCCGGTACAGGTGGGAATGGGGCTTGAGTGAGCTGGTACACCTGTACTCCTCACACCCCCTCACATCCATCCATACTGCATGAGTCACACTGCAGCCAGCGGTAATGAAAGTTCTGTTCTTCACTGCCAAAGTTTTCACTTTGGTGAGATCAACCAACTGCCCCCCCCCCAACACCCCCCCCCCCCCCCGCAGAGGTGCGTTTCACTTAGCTGCTGTAATCTGACCTGACAAATCAGAGGGAATGCCTAATTGGTGGAACTAATGTAGTTAGGGCTAAATATATTCAAGTCACAAGCAACTGAGCTCTCCTCGCTTGTAATTTAAATGGTTTGGCCCCATGATGGCCTTGATTTATAGGCTACAAAACATAGACTGTGATTAAACTGACCTAAAAGGATATTTATGTCTTATTAATGAGTAAAGTTCTGAGTAACCACTGACATACTAAATAAACGTCCCAAATAGCCTCCGTTTGGAGAATTAGCATGAATTTCTGACTAAACTGATGAGCTAACGGCTAGTTTGAATCCATTGCAAGGTTTATAAAAGCATGATCTGCTGTGAAATGTGAAGAATTGGAACTGTTTTAGGAAGGCATGAATATACTTTAGAAGTGGATCCATCAAAACAAGCCATTTTTGGCATGACAATACTGTAGAAGTCTTTAACTGATGAAGACCCCGAGCCACCTGTTCAGTTCCACCAGACTTCTGTCTCCTTTCTTTATCCCCCCCGCCCACGCACGCACACACGCGCACACACACTTACTTCTCTTTCCTATCAGTCTGATAGCGCCGCCTAGAGGCTTCATCCTCAACACCTCTACACTTCCCCCTTTTAGCTTGAAAAACTCTATTTGTAAGATAACTTTGTACCCAACGTAACAGTATCATTCTAACAGAAACCTGACATAGTCCAGTGTTTACAACCAAGCATGTTCAACTCTATTGTATTAACAATATAATCTAACATAAACACCTTGTTTTAGAAACATCACCCCTTTGTTTTTAAATGTAGGGGTCAACTAGAACGAGAATATTCACACGTCCAGTCTCTCTGGTGGGCGGGAAACCCTTCCCGACCTGGTCACAGTGGTACCCGGGAGTCTCTGTCATGTCTGACACCGGCTCCTCAGAGTAGGGCAGCTCGGTCTCAGGGGGTACAGTCAGGTGAGCCCTGTTTCTTCTAAAACTCCCTCGCTCGTTTTCCACTACATAAGACCCTGAGGTTGAGGCCGGACCCTGGACCGTAGCTGTGGACTGTGTCGTTCTGATCCACACTCTTTGGCCCGGAATCAGAAAGGGTAAGTCTTTGGCCTTGTGCCTCCTATCGAACGAATCCTTCTGCCTCTCCTTCAACTCTTTATCCCTTTTCCTGAAGGCTCCAAGGCTCGGCCAGGCTGGATACAACGCTTGTGCTGTGGTGGGAACTGTGGACCTTATCCGCCTCCCCATCAGCAGTTGTGCTGGACTCAGTCCATGAGCTAACGGTGTAGCTCTGTAGGCTAAGAGAGCTCTCTGAGGGTCTAGACTTTTACTGAGCAGCTGTTTGACCGTCCTGATGGTCCTCTCTGCTTCCCCGTTGTTCTGAGGGTAACGAGGGCTACTGGTCACATGCCGGAAACCATAGTCCTGGGCAAACAGACTAAAGTCTGAGGAAGCAAACTGCGAGCTATTGCCCGTCACCAGGCATTCCGGCATGCCGAATCTTGCAAAGATCTCCTTCAGCCGCTTCACCGTTGTAGCTGTTGTGAGAGGTGGGAGGTTGCCTACTTCGATGTATCGGGAGAAGTAGTCCACAACCACAATATAATGGCTGTTTTTCCACTGAAAGATATCAGCCGCTACTTTTTGTCACGGGCGTGGTGGTAGAGGTGTACTCATCAGTGGCTCTGTCTTTGTTTGTGAAAACTGGCAGCAGATTTCATACCTTTCCACCATGTCTTTGATCTGTCGTGTTGTCCCCGGCCACCACAGGGATTCTTGTGCACGTGCCACACATTTAGTCGCCCCCTGATGGCCTTCATGCAATCTGTCCAACATTTCTGTCTGCATGCATGCTGGAATCAAAATCCTCTTGCCTTTGAGAAGCACGCCCTCCGCCAGATGAATAACAGTCCTTTCAGGCCAAAACGGAAGAAGGTGCTCTGGGACGTTCCTCCTGTTGGGAGGGCCAGCCCTTTTCAGAAAATGTTTTCAGCTGTTTACAAACGCTGTCGGTGCTCTGAACGTCCATGATGTGAGCCATTTAACTTTTTGTGGCAGGTAGTCGTCGTAGGATGTGGTCAACATACATACAACTTTCCTGCTGCAAGCTGCTACTCTGTCCTCCAGTCCTTGAGGAGCTCTGGAAAGAGCATCTGCTGTGACAAGCAGTTTGCCAGGGACATGAATAAATTTGTAGTTGAACCTCAGCAGTCTGAGCCTGAATCTTAGGATTCTCGGTAGATCGTCTAAGACCCGAGAACCTAACAGGGAGACCAGAGGTTTGGGGTCGGTTCTCACTGTGAACTCCAAACCTAGCAGGTATGAACTGAGTCGTTCACAGGCCCACGTTGCAGCAAGAGCCTCTTTTTCAATCCAGTTTAGGTAGCCCCAGCCACTGATGAAATGAAGACCCCGGAGCCACCTGTTCAGTTCCACCAGACTTCCATCCCCTTTCTTTATTTCTGCCCCCCCCCCCCCCCCAACACATTCACTTCTCTTTCCTATCAGTTTGATACCGCCCCCTAGAGGCTCCATCCTCAACACCTCTACAAGTACGGTCAACAAGAACCCAACTCCATCTTAAAGCAACAGGAATTCCAGATCTCATTTGAATGGTGTGTTGTAAACCTTGACATTACCATCATTTCCGCATTACGTTATGTGAAATATTAAATTCCTGCTGTATTTGGTGCTAAATTGTGTAGCTGTGGCTGAGAATATAGAATAATAACTGTGCAAAATGAAACTAATGGTAATGTAAAAGTTTAGTATAAACTGTTATGGGTTTTTGAACTTCATCAGGGGCGGATCTAGAAAATGTTGCAAAGAAGGTGCAAAAGGTCAATAAAGGGTGGCAATTCTGGACCTCACTGAAGTGTGTGAACTAGCCCTACATAAGTACAGTCAACAAAATACACTCAAAAACACTTCAAAATTACTCATTATGTCATTACTTATATTAACAAGACACAATTTTTAGGAGTAAGTTCCCCAATATAAATTAAGAAATGAAAATATACAGAAATCAGTTTCAGAAACAGAACTTATGGGCCATTCCCATCTGTACCAGGTCGGCCCAGTCGGCCCCAGCCTGGCCCGGTTGATTCCACACATCCTTGCCTTAAGCCCATGTGGGCTGATTCTACCCACCAATCAGAGGCTTGCTCTAATGGAAGGTGTGAATTTGCTGTCAGCAGTGGGTGTGTTGGTCCTGGTCGGCCTGAAGCAGACGCCCTCGAGAAGAGGGCCGAGAATGAGCCTTGGTTGGCCCGGAAAAATACCAGGCCACCCAGATATGTAAACAACCTACGCTACCCGGCCCGGGCCGACCCGGTACAGATGGGAATGGTCCATTAGATTATTGCACAGGACTGGTTTCAGCCATCACTTTTAGGAGATTTTAACTCCTTAACCTACAGGTCAACCTGTGTCTCTCTTAAATGTGTGCTGAACGTAGTTGTAAAATGATACCGCACTAAAACAAATTCAACAATCATGGTGATGTTTGAATATAAAGAATACTTTGTTACTGCCTTATATCATCAGTTTACATTATTTTGTAACTCTTACTGCCACAAATAAATCAAGCCATAAAATCAATAACTTTGTATGTGTTACTTTATGGACACACACACACACACACACACACACACACACACACACACACACACACACACACACAACCACACACACAACCATAGAGCCACCCCTGCATGTAAATAACTGTAAAGCGAAACTGATAGGAATGCAACAGTATCTAACTCACTATTAGCATCACCTGTGACATCATAATTTTTTTCTTAAATTATAATT
Organism: Nothobranchius furzeri; assembly: GCF_043380555.1. Lineage (NCBI taxonomy): Eukaryota > Metazoa > Chordata > Actinopteri > Cyprinodontiformes > Nothobranchiidae > Nothobranchius > Nothobranchius furzeri. The sequence continues at coordinate 50,767,969 of NC_091752.1, forward strand.
GTTCAATGGTCGATGCCAAACATGTTCACAATGTTTTTGTACAAAATATCTCTCATATAAAGCCATTTCAGCAGTTTTATTCTTTTCTTTTTTTCTTGTTCCCCCCTCTTTTAGGAGTTTTATTCTTGACATTTTCAGTACCTTCCAGAGAAAGCTATTGACCCTGTGCGCAAAACAAAATGCTAATTTCCAGGTTCCGACAGGAAGTATATTTTTGTTAAGTCTATTATAGCTAGTGTTATGCTAATTAAACTGCATGGTAAATGAGGATAAATTAAGATATTTAATAGTAAAATTTTGCTTTGATTGGCATGTCTGTGTGTGTGTGTGTGTGTGTGTGTGTGTGTGTGTGTGTGTACCTACTCCCCTCCCCCTTAACTGAAATGGATGAAGCAATGTAGCTGCTAGAAAACCGATGCATAGCAACGCATCTGATTTTGTGTTTCTACTCGATTACATTGAATATTATCCATTTATGTCAGAATATGATAAAAATGTGCAGTTCGCCTTATATTTAAGGTAAAGACGCAAGTTGTGTACATAAGAATGGCAGCGACGTCACTGAAATCACCATTTCATCACTAAACATCTGTAAAGCACCCCGGATAATAACAACAAAGCACGTCCGAGACACTCTGAACTAACATGGGAATACACTGAAAAAAGAGCTTTAGTCTGGTTGTGAAACTATGAGAATGTATTTTTTGAATTCTGCACGATTTGTTTGTTTCTGGTCTAAACATGACTTTTTTTGTTTAATGTTAACATGAATTTAATGTTTGTCAGGTGAACAAGTGCAAATCATGTTCTCACGACACATTTAAATCATGTTTTGATTTTTAAATCATGAAATGGTCATGTTCTAGTAACATGGATTTAACATGTTGGCATGATATGATGAAGCCATAAAACCATCGACATATAAATATTGGACAATGGGTTTCCATATGCTCCAATAACAAGTTTTTGAGGGCAAATGAGAGGTGGCCACCAACGCCATTTTGACCGTGTCACAGGTTCCGTCAAGCCCAGACAATTCCACAAAAGGGAAGAGAGGTGGAGCTGAGGGTGGGGCTGTAAGGCTGGGATCAACTGACGACACCCGGTCGAACTAGCTACAAGCTAACCTGAAGCTAACCCAAAGCTAACACGGAGGTGGGAGCTAAGCTAACGGAGGTAGCAACCTAGCTACAACCGGAGTTAACTGTGCACAACACCAGAGCTTCTGAGTCAGAGGTACGCCGGGCTGACCGCTGGGTAAAACCGGGTGGAACACAGAGGTCTCCGAGACCTCCACAAGCCGGCAGCCGCACAGCAGACAAGCGCCGCTGCGATCTGAGATGCGCAGAGCTGCCGCTGGGGAGAACCGGGTCGAAAGGTTTCCGTCCCAGAGCTCCACAAGCTGGTAGCCCGCGCAGCAGACTGGAGCCGCGATCAGAGATGCGCCGAGCTGCGGGGAGGGGAGAAACGGGTGGAAAACATCAGTCTCCCGAGAGCTCCACAAGCCGATAGTCGGAACCCAGCTCCACCAACATGTTATATTTCAACCCATTTTCTAAAGTGCAGCATTATGTTAAATGCACTGGGTTTACCCTATTACATTTAAATTTCATGGTTAAACAGTACATGTTAAAATCTAAGCTCAGCTCGGCAGCGACCTAAAATACATAAATATAATTTTACTTACCAAAAAAAATGAAGTGGAGACTCCTTGGACGCTCTATTAGTGCAATTAATGCCACAGCAATTTCATGACTCCCATTTTTCAGCCTTCATTCAGCTCACCTGGTCCCCTCACCAAGCTCCTGACAAGCCCTGTTTCCCTGGCAACCACCATCAACTCCATTCATCTCACCTGTTCCTGTAATCAGCTTCATCCACTTCACCTGCTCCTGACTCCTCAGCTCATCTCACACACCTGCTTCCCCTGCTATCAAAGAACCATCCAGCTATCCAGTCTCTGCCAGATTATTGAAAACATTTGCCAGTAAATTCTCCAGCCATCCACCGTGCCTGATCTCTGCCCCCGGACCTCGTTTTTCTCCTGACCCCTGCCTTGAACTCTGCCTGCCATCACGACCCTCGCCTGTCTTCTACCACGTCTCCAGCCTGCTCCCTGTACATGCTTGTGCCGATTTGGTTTTGACTCACGCATGCCCTCCGACTCCTGCCTCGCCCTCCTCTGGTAACTCCACAAAAAATAAAAGATTTTTTAATATAATTTTACTGTGTTTGGCGTCATTACGGGTCTTCTGAGTCCTGTTCGTGACAAGCAAGTCATTTTGTCCAACAATTGCACAAATAATATCCAAAAAAGAATACACAAACACAGAGACTCAAAATGCCGGAGCAGTTTCCAGGCCAGACCGAGGCTGTACTGAGGCCTTTCCACAGAGCTAGCTCAGTGGTCACGTGGGTCTGAGGCGGCGGTCACGTGGGTCGGATGCTCATTATACAGAATTTTAGACTTTTAATACACTTAAACAGAAGAGTGAGAAAATTCAACCCCCTCAGAGTTGTCATGAGTGTAAACTAGATAATTTAAACAAATATGTTCTGGCACCAGGCTGTAAACATGTTTATCTGCTGTGAAATTGGTATTTTTAACATGGGAGTCAATGAGGATTTGCTCGCTTCTGACACCAGCCCCCAGAGGATGAGGGTGGAACTGCAATTTTAGGTACTTCCAGGTTGGCCTCAATGTTTGAGCCGCATTGTGGGGGCTTGCATAAAACCAACACAATTCAATTTCATGGAACTGATTTACGTGATTCAATTATGTAAATCCAACAGATGTTTTCTTCAGTGCAGTGCTGGTGATCCACATCAAATAATTGGTGAAATAAAGAACTTTAGTGGAAAATAATGCCTTATTTAGTGGCTGCACTGCGACCACAACAGCTCCTATCATGGATATACGCCAATCGTAGATGGAGCTTTCTTGGAATCAAATTAGCATCAAAGTTCTCTGGGTGTGTAAATGAATGTATTGTATAGTAGAAATAAGGCTCAGTAAGGTAGCAAAAGAAAACTGTAGTTACAGTTTAATATTAGCACAACATGTTTACCTTGCCCCTTTTAATCAAGTTTGCACTAGTTAGCACAGCCGTGTTCTGTACTCGCCTTCATAATTGTGCACAAACTGGAATATGTACAATTTGAATCCCTTTTCTTGTTTGCTTTATGGAGCAGATGAAAAAGTGTCGACAATACGATAATTGTCATCGACTGAAATTCTTGGCAAATTCCCAAGGGATCTGGAAAGTGTACTGTTCACTGCATGCATCCATGCTGACATCATTGTGAAGGGGAGAGGAAGTACCACAGCTCTCCAGAGTTCATTAATCAAAAGCGTTTGCTATCAAGCACAGGGTCTGTTTCAGGGCTTTGTCACTTTAAGAAAACAAGCTAGAACTGGCCACCCCTGCTCAGGCTGCTATAAGCTGAGAAGCTCCATCTGGATGGGGCTTGGAGTAGAGCCGCTACTCCTCCAGCAATGGGTCTTTCTTGCATGTGAAAGATGGTTTTCGTAATTTTCAAAACAGCTTGTTTTAGGCAAATTATTTCTAAAATCAAACACTGGCAGAAAACGCTCGGAAGGATTTTTTCCACGTTTGGAGTGTTTATAGAGGCAGTAGAGACCACACAGCCTAAAAGGAAGCAAATGGTGAGTTTTTCATAACATGCCCTATAAAGCAGCAGCATCCACCTTTATTCCTGGAACTAGTGGTGCGTTCAGTTTACCTCTGAAGTCTGAATTTGGAACTGGGAATGGTGACACACCTGAGTTAACTGCGTTCTGGTTACTGTAGTCAGCGATGTCAGGATTCCAATATTGGCGACGCACACCTCCCAAGTAGTAATTGTTTGTATACTCCTCTTAATAGCATGGTTTTAAGATTTGCGTTTAACACGCAAACAAAACTTTTAGTATGTTAAGCTTAGAGTTGCAAACACTACATTTAATATTGGTTTTAAACTATGTGTGTTCTGTTAAATAAACACATTTCACCCAAAAGTTACTGTTGTTGATAAGAAGAGCTGCCATTTTTGTTGTCGAGTTCGGAATTCTGAAATTCCTCCGAGTTTCTGACTGCGAGGTCCGACTTTTTTTGGGGGGGGGGGGGGGGGGGGGTTACAATTTTCCAACTAGGAAGTTGGGATTTCCGAGTTCCGAAGATACATCGAACGCACCATCAAACCCTGTTTCTGCTGAGTGAGGCTATTTGCTTTTACACCGAAACCTCAAAATGGCCAGAAACTCCCTTTAGGTATCACAGTAGGATCTGTTAAATGATAACAAACTATAAATAATTATAATAAACTGGTATTTCCACTTGGTGTTCTGTCCCGGTTGGTTTACTCGTCCTTCATGCACCGGTCCCTGAACGCACCTCCTCCTTCCTCAGGGTGAGTTCTGCACGCGGGTCAGGACTCTGGAGCCACCCGGAGGAGGAGGGTTACATCAGAGCGGGACGGGGTTGGGTGTTGTTTTTCACTCATTCTGGCACACCCTCCGTCCTCCCCAGCATCCTGCCCAGAGCCTCCAGTCGTTCCCAGTGAGACCGAGCAACAGGTAGAGCGGCAGCAGCAGCGAACATGCCGAGTAAGAAGCAGCATCTGCGGCCGCGGCTGTGCTCGCTGCTGAAGGGCGACAACGGCTACGGCTTCCACCTGCACGGAGAGAAGGGCAAGACGGGCCAGTTCATCCGCCTGGTGGAGCCGGACAGCCCGGCAGAGTCCTCGGGTCTCCGCGCAGGAGACCGACTCGTTTTCGTCAACGGTGAGGACGTGGAGACCGAGAGCCACCAGCAGGTCGTGTCCCGGATCCGAGCCACGGCGGGCCGACTGGAGCTGCTGGTGGTGGACCCGGACACGGACCTGCTGCTGAAGAAACACAACCTAAAGTGCCTGAAGGAGTTCGTCTCCGATGGTCTCCCGTTACCGTTCGAGGACAACGGAGAGGAGGAGGAGACGCAGGAGGACGAGGAGAAGAAAGACGGAGAGGAGGAGGTGATATTGGTGAAGGAGGACGTAGAGGTGGACGGGACTGAAAACGGGAACGCGAGGCTGGAGGAGGTGAAAGTTCAAGGAGAAGTAGAAGAAGAGGAGGAGGATGAGGTGGTGGTGGTGGAGGAGGAGGAGGAGGAGGAGCAGGCGGAGACACCCAGGGAGCTGACCCCCGTCCCAGAGAGGAACGGGGAGATCCTCGGACACGTGGAGGAGATGCTGAGCATCAGCTCTGAGAAGGTGAGTTGAGTTCTGGAAAAGTTTCATCATGTCCCGTCCTGGTGTCTCTTCCTCTTAGACATGTCCTCCTGAGGAGAATAGGTCCTCAGTGACAAAGACAACCTCAGTCTCATGTCCACAGGTCCACCGATGTGGATCAATGGCCGATACCCAGCTGGTAGAGCTCAGAGGAGCTAGCTCTCTCTAGGTTCTGTGTTTCCTTTTTGTTAATGGCCAAAGAATGAACAAACATGACAGATAACGTTAAAGAGGACGAACGTCAGCTGATCTATTGACCAGGCTGCTGGGTGAGAGGTTCAGGCTCGGGTCTGATGGCCTCAAACAACACCAGAACATTCTGGCCACAGACACATCTGTGTTTATCGTTCTGTCGTCAGCCTGCAGGTTCAGGCTTAGGCAGTGAAAACAAACTACATCAAATAACTAAAGCCTCCACTACAAACAGCAGGAAATAGTCTGGTGTCTTGTTTTATTCCCACTAGTGAGATCCCGTTATGGGATTTGTTTTTCAGCCTTTCATCTTGGAACATTATGGGGTGGGCTTCACTCAGTTGTCTGCTCTTATTTTCTCTGGTCACACTTGTGTGTGTGTGTGTGTGTGTGTGTTTAAATTCATTCAAACCACTTGAGGAAGACGCTCCGGTCAGGGACATCTGTGCCTCTTGCTGCGCCGCCTTGCGTGTTCTGGATGTTTACCCCTGAGGCTGTTTCTGTCTGAGTCCAACACATGTCCTCCCAGTGAGACGGGTAGAAGGAGCGTGTGAGACAGCAGATATCACAAAAGGGCAGAACCAGAACCTGCTGGGCTTCTTTTAAGTGTTTTTATACAATCCTATTTCTGCTTTGGCTTGGTTCACACAGAAAGGTAATCATCCCCACTTTTGATCCTCTCCTTCCATTCTATCTTAAAGACCAAGTTCACTGAGAAACTATTTTTTCTTGTTATTTTTATTTTTAAGATATGATCAGTTGTTCTGAATTTCACTTGCAGGCTGAATGTGAAAACAGTCTTTGCCGTGGAGAGTAAATAGACGAGGAAAGTCTCGTATTAGAAAAGTCAGACTTGGACTCCCCCATCTTGGCTCGTGACAGGGAAGACTTTTGTTGATTCAGGAGAGAGCAGAGCAGGTCTTGGCTAGTAGTAGCTAACCGTTAGCATAAGCAACTCGGCAGCACGGTAGAACTCCTCCAGGCTTGTGTTATTTGTAGAAGAAAAACGTTGCAGAGCAAACAGTCGGTGGAAGAGTCGCGTTGCTCTTAGCCAATCAGAGGTGAGGTGTCCAAAAATCATGAATAACGAGTAAGTCTCCAAATCCTGCCGTTTTATGCCCCCATTCCTCCGACTAACTTCTACTTCCTGAAACTGAAGCGCCAGAGCTTTTTTTCCATTGAGAACGATTCCTAAGGCATTGATTTATACCTCTTTAAAGCTGAGGAGGTCAGAGAGGTCATGATTATCCGTGTTACAGTTGAATTTAGATATTTAGTTACAAATAAGCACTTTTTTGAGTAGGAAGAAAGCAGCTTTTATTAAGTTTTGTTAAAAATTAGTACATACACAAAGCATACATCAAACGTAGACATTTCTGTCATCTTGTTTTCTCTTGACCTTAATGAGCCACTGGCAGCAACTTTAACATTACTTTTAATCTAGTTGCTTTAAACACATATTTATGTTTTTACATGAAAATGGTGACATTTTGCCTAATCTTGTGTTATTACAAAGCTTATGCTGACATTTTGGGTAGTTAGTTACTTTTAAACGCTTCAGAAATTCCTCCAAATATTTCTTAGTTTCTTCCTCAAACAACTTTTTCCTCCTCACCCAACTGTTAAAAGCTCATAAAAAGCAATTTAAGACACAGAAACCGCTGACATTTAGCATTCATCTTTATGAAGTGATGCTTTGAAGTAGAGGGCACTCGCTGCTTCTTCACATCCATCCTTCACAACAACAATGTAATGACAGCTTTAGCTTTTCTCAGTGCGAGCAGCTAGATTTGGAATCACGTTTCTGGTATTTAAGGGATTTTTTTTCCTATTCCTCTTCACATGGAAATAGCTGCAGCCCACGCGTGTTTGCACGCAGCTCTTGAGAGCTGCTGGGTTGTGTTGTTTGTCCTGGGGATACACAGCAATTGTTCTTGTGTTTACTCTCGATACTGTCCACAGATGGCCCGGTGGAGCTGTCGATTCATGCCGGCACGCACAATCCCGCAGGGCAAGTGTTGTGGAGACCATATTGCAATCCCTAAAAAGTCTGTTTCGTGTTTTAAATATGGAATTTAACAGCAGGTTTCCATTGACTCCTACTGAGTAGTGATCCCGGTTGGGAGATCTTCTTTAATATGAATTTGCAAAGCAAGATTTCCCAAGCTGAGAAGGTTACATGAAGACATTGGCACACTCAGGAGTGAAAATAGGACTCAAGAGATGTTGTGTTGCACTTCAGGGCGTATTTTACATGAACTCAAAAGTTTCTGGAATTTTCTTCCAGCATCCTGTCTGGCATTCCTTTGTCCAAGTCCTGTCGCCCAGCCAGTCTCACACACACAAACGCACACACACACGTTTAGTTTGACACTAAAGAGAGCTCCTCAGCTTCCCTTCAGAAGTCGAGGAGCCGGAGCTTGTGTGGTCTCCATGGTTACGCTGATGGTGTGTGTGTGTGTGTGTGTGTGTGTGTGTGTGTGTGTGTGTGTGTGTGTGTGTGTGTGTGTGTGTGTGTGTGTGTGTGTGTGTGTGTGTGTGTGTGTGTGTGTGTGTGTGTGTGTGTGGAAGGTAGGTGGAAGCGAGAAAGTGCAAGGGAGGTGTGAAAAATGGATGAGCAGCGATTTAAGGTCAACATGAGTGAGGAGAGAAGCAGCTGTGGTCTTGAACGAAAAACGAGAACACATCAGCTGTTCCAAAGGTCACTCGTTTGTTTACAGGGCTGTAAAATGTTTACCCTGCTGTTTTGCAGAGGAGAGTTTTGAGGATGTGGTTCTGTCCACCTCTAAAAAAAAAGTTTGCCGATATATCGGGCGATGTTTACCATTTTTTTATGCATCTGCAATATTTGTCCTTTGTAAAGCCGATTTAAAGTCGGGCACGTCCTCGGGCAGCCCGGTGCAGTTGCAGAATTTTATTTCAATGTATGTTTATGTTCACTGACAACATTTGCATAAAAAATACTCTAAATTAACTTTATTTAGGTGTCTGATTTTAACACTGAGCAGTGCACAGTGTTCAGATTTAAAAATTAGTTAAATTCAAATTTGAAAATCTGATTTAGCTTCAGAATTTTTTTGCATCAACTGATGCTATCAGTTACATTTTAGCATGAAAATAAGGTGAAAATGTCTAAATCGGGCATGACATTCAGCCCATAAAAATCGGCAGTACATATCGGCCATCGGCTGACCATGTCTCCAAAATATCGGCATCAGTATCGGCCATAGAACAAACAACATTGTGCGCCTCTATTGCAAATGATTCATGTCACTTATTTAATCAGCTTTAAAATGAAATAGCCAGTGTTGCCAACTTAGCGAATCTGTCACCATTTATAACGACTTTTCAGACCCCCTTAACGACTGTTTTTCAAAAAAGCGACTAGCGACAATTCTGGTGACATTTCCGACCCTCCTCAGCTACTTCGACTACAACTTTGTTGCCGAGATGCCGACTTTACCTGCAGATTAGAGATGCATTTGAAGCGACAGGACCGTGTCCTTCCTCCAGATGATCAGAAAGAAAATGATCTGCGCATGTGCATGCAGCATGATCATGCTACCCCCGTTGACCAATCAAACCATTTGTGGGTTTTCACCCTCCAACTAATAAATTTGTTTTACAGAGAAAATAAATTTAATTGTACAAAAGAAATATCCAAGTATTTAAGACCAATTTTTTCCTTTTGTTAGTCACACACTGGCCACCCACCAACAGATATCCACCTATTTTCAGACTTTGTATCAGTTCTATAGAGAATTGAACATACATTAAACAGCCTTTTTAAAGGCTACTTTACACTGTTTACTTTTGCTTAGAAAGCAATAATTTCTTTAATTCCTATATACGTTTTTTCATCTTTTAAACATTTATTTCTCCTTCCTCTTTCTAAAGTGTCCCCAGCCTTTTTTTATTGCTTACCATTTATTAATTT